>NC_133356.1:28040709-28640709 GCF_030506205.2 Paramisgurnus dabryanus | reverse complement strand
TTAAATCACAAGATTTTAAATTATGGGGGTGAAGTTTGAAAGTGATACAGGTTTGGACTGAAATGACACTAATGAATTATTTGTAAGGAAAATGTGTGTGATTATTTTTGAGTGTACTTACTGGGAGAGGCTGTCCGGTGAGTGTACGGGCTGGGGTATGGGTTAGACCGGTGACTTCTTAAAGAGGAGTAACGTTCACAGCCATGTGATGAGGATAAAGACAGCGGGCTGCCAAACTGTGTGTGAGGGTTTGCAGAAGGGCAAAGAGACCCTGCCGCTGGTAAAAACCAGCTACTTACTAAACAAACATGAGAAAGAGGAGTCATGAGAAATTCCTGCAGCACATAACTGTAAGACCTGACTATAATACACAACTGCAAAACATATATATATATATATATATATATAATATACTATAATAACTTTTTTATTGTTCTCATAAAGAACCAGTAAAAACACACTAAATCCAAATATATCACATTGACGATTAAAGAATGAATTAATAGCTAAATTTTGCTCTTACATTGAGAGTATCCAGACTGTTGACTTTCACTGATATCTTCTATTAATTCCTTATGATCACTTCTGAAAAACAAAAAAGATACACTTATGCGAACTTATCATATGCTTTTAGCTGTGCTTGCTATTCACAAACTCCAAATATTGAATTACTTTGATTAATAAAATGAAAATATTTTTGTGTTGGCTGTTGAGTAAACAAGGGAACACAATAAAAACACACTGACAGGCAAACTTTGACTATATTAATAAAAGAGGGTTGATATGTTATAATTTAATACAATTTAAAAATGAAGTAATGTGCTAGTTTTTTAAGACTTTTTGTAATTGTTTTACTGATTATATTTCTTATATAACTTACACTTGTTGGGATGTTCAAACCCAACCATTGTTTAAATTAACCAAAAAAGCCTTTTGGGTTGAAACAGCATATTTAAACCCAATTGGTACATATAACCATGGGTTAAAACAACCCAGTATTTTTTTATAGTGTAGCTAAAATAAGATTATATTCAGCTTTATGCAGTTATAATTCCCATTGTGACAAACATAAGTTTGAAAAGAAAACTAATAAATATTCACTTAAGCAAAATGTGATAACAAGCCCTAGTCTCTGTTAATTCATAAAACGGGTTTATTTTAGACATTTTACTAATAAATGTGACCATACCTTTCTTTGGTATCCAGGAAAGCCTTGGCGAATGGATTGTATTTAATTTTAAGTGCAGTAATCTGAAGGAGCAAAATGCAGGTGTCATACAGAATGCAATATCAAGGGTATCATTTACTGTCGTATACTTTTTAACTAACAGTGTAAAAGATTAAGACAACGAAGACTGTTTACCTCTTCATTCTGGTAGGCAGTAACAGCTATAAAGTGCGTCTCAGGGAAAGAGTGTGTGGTGATCATTCTCTGCGGCCCACCGACGCGCACTATATGAATGCGCGGCTCATACTTGTGTAGTGAATTCAGCATAATCTATTAAAGAAAAAGTATATACAGAAAACTAGAAAAGTTTGTTTCTATATTACGCACGGAGTAAGCTATAAATTATAACGTGTTAAATAACCGACTTAAATTGCTCACAGCACGCACCTGACCTCCTCCGTTCAGTTTGTTGGTGAGTTTCACTTTGCTAAATGAAACTGACGCTTTCATCCAATGCGCACCGAAGTTTGGCGAGTCCGGATGGATGTAGACGCAGCTCGGGGCTTGTGGCTCGGGTTTGCCACCCGGAACCCATTCACCATTCACATACTTCCACCTGTGATTATCCGCTGCCACGAAATCCAGTAAAAATGAGTACATTGCGTTTGGATCCAGACCCGATACGTTCACTTTTAACACAGGAAACATGCGCCTGAATCATATAAATACAAAGAAGAAAAATATGAACAGCAAAACAATACTTTTCCACCTTTCTCACTTTTAGTAGTGAATGATAAATAATAACACGTGACCTTGTCTGTGAAATCCAGGCTAAAGTCTAATCGAACAATGAGATTTGGAGCATCAAGAATTAATTTTTCAATCTTTGCAAATGGCACTACTCAGTTTTAAAGATATTGAAAGTATATTTATACAGAATGATCTTTATATTATGTAGGATGATTTCATTTAAAAAAATATAAAAAACCGTAAAAAAGACTTTAACTGGATTTTTACATAGGCTACTGGACCATAAATATTATTTAATTTTACATTTGACTAATATTGTCTTACATTCGTTAGCCTAGAGTTATTTATCAAGTAGAAATATTAACTGCACACATTCACCTTTTGCAGTGGTATTTGACAGTTTGACAAAAAAATGACAGAAAAAACAAACACACAAAAAAATATGCAAAGGAAGTAGGCCTATTTGTATAGGCTGAAAAATACCTGCCATTCTTGGTCACTATCATTTCATTCGTCAATTCTTTGAA
This sequence comes from Paramisgurnus dabryanus, assembly GCF_030506205.2. Lineage (NCBI taxonomy): Eukaryota > Metazoa > Chordata > Actinopteri > Cypriniformes > Cobitidae > Paramisgurnus > Paramisgurnus dabryanus. Next base: position 28,638,264 of record NC_133356.1, on the reverse strand, counting down.
CTTTTGCCAAAGTTCATTTTCATCCAAACTGACTTTCAGGTCCCTTTCTGTCGGATCCCCCTTCTCGCTGCCAGCCTGTAGCTCATTCTCTACCGCACTCAATAAATGATCCACCCGATACTGCATGCTTTTCTCTGTACAGTCACTGGCACCAGAAGCCATACCGAATATCCAATTGACTCCAGAAGATAACTATCCAAACCGTGTGCGCTTCTGCAAGAACCGTAAAAATATCTCGCGGTCCACTAGAGGTTGAAGTGCTGGAAGTGTTCACATCCATCTAATTAAATACTCCCCTGTTAAAAACTATCTCCACGCTTTGCCTCAAAAGCGCCTGATTGGCTGATTTGGCCTTTGATGCGCGCCGTCTGGCCCATTATTGGTCGAGAGATCGCTTGCATATGAAAGCAGTGTAAAGAAACGCGTAAATGTTGACACATATTCATAGTCCAAACTGGAAATAAACAATTAAATAAATATCTAGAATTTCCTTCTCGTTAAAAATAAAATGTATAATTTAAAAAAATATGAGTTTACAAAGTCTGTTTGAAAATGTATGACTGAAAATAATTAATATATTGAACAATGAACACATTAAAAATTCGACTTGAAATTAAGGCAAACTTGATTTCAAAAAAGGATTCATGGTAAATCTGTGTGGCTAAATGTTACCAGCTGAAAAATAACCTATATAAATATAATTACATTTATTTGATAAGTTTTAAGAATCCCTTTAGAGATTCACATTGACAGAGAGGTTATTTTTAACACAAATAAAATGTAAAGTGTCGAAGTGCTAATGTAAAGCGCCAAAGCCTGACTGAGGTGTTGAGACGATGAGTGTTACAGAAGATGTTTATGAGTTTAAAGCTTGTGGGAGTCTTTCTCCAGAGGTGACAAACCGGAGGAAACGCCATCAGACTCGACGCGTTCAGTACAATGGCAGCATTCATGTAATAGCGTGAAAAAAACGTCATCGTGGCGACAAAACTTCCGGTACAGGAACGGTTTGTGATTTTATATGAACGTCTCTTTGAAGTTATAAACGAAGTTTATGAGACAGAGACATGTCTGATTAAACCATACAATTAATTAAAAACACTAGTTTAAGCACTTATGCTAACTTTATCTAAATGTAATAACGAGAAAACGAAACAAATTCATATATAGCCTATTATAGGATACAGGACAGGACATGGTTACCAGGGCTGCGTTCAGCCCCGACAGAACGTTGCACAACGTTTATTAAACTGAAACGGTGATGCATTGAACACCCTGTTGTGATGACGCAAGAGTTGCAACTACGGTAGCTGAGAGGCCATTCTTTGTGTTCTTTTTTAAATGTTTCTGAAGCCTGATGAAATCGTTATAAATGTGTGTTTAATACTGTAAAATACCCTCGATGTTACAGTCACTGACCTTGCCGTCCAGAATGAAAGACAACATTCCAACTTGAACCCATTGAGGGGGCTGTCTCTTTACTATCGCGTGGTTTTATACATCTTGCCGCTGATTGGACCGACATTTCTGACACACCCACCAAACAACAGAAAACGCTTCTAAAACCTGTTGGATTCCGTTGCACACCGTTTCAAGGAAACATGTCGTTCAACCCGGAAACCGTAGCAAAACGTTGCGCACCGGTGTGAGATTGAACATGCCCCTGACATCATAAATGTGACGAAGAAAACACAAAAACTAACAGCCTACTTTTACTTTATACTTTAATTTAGCATTTCCTTTAACAAAATAATATGTATTAGGGAAATAATTGGTACAAGAATTGGTAAAAAAACATTTCTGACTGCTACAATGTAGGTTACAAATTTCAAGCTAAAGGTATCCCATAAGGCAAAATATATATATTTTCAAACACAATTTAAGTATATTTTAAAACATACAAAAGATGATATAAAATCTAAATATATTTAGGCCATTTTTGTTTATTTTGAAATATATTTAAAAAATAAATATTTGTTGTTGTTGTTGTTCTTGTTTTTGGTTCAGGGGCAAAATACATTTTGAAAAATATAGGGTATGTTAATATAAAAAGTTTAAAACTAAAAATATTTTCAAATTCAAAAATATATTTAATTAAACTTTACTTTCTACAAAATGTATTTCACATATATTTTAAACATATTTTTGGCCAAAATGTGTGGTTTTTTTTTTTGCCCTATGGGATATAATGTAAAGTTCTAAAAAATCATTTGGACAAGAGGACATCAAAGTCCTAAATGTAATTTATCCACATCTTCTCTTCAGAGTTTCCCATCTAAAACAAAAAATCTTGTCAATTTCTGAATTATTTCTGTTGTGGTATAATTTATTTGTTTACAGAAGATAATAGAGGTATGAAACACGTCAGTACCTCAATGACCTGACTAGTATAGAGGTTGTGTATGGAAAGAGGGACATCTGTATCTGATGAATCAGTAGCTTCAGCTGAACTCGATGAGTCTTCTGTCCTTTCATCTGCAAACTGGAGACTGCACACATGAAAAACAACATTGTTTATTTAAATGTAACACGTGGACAGAGTATATTCATAGTTATCCTTTACCTTATCTGAGTTGTTGGATTCTCAATGAGGGATTCTGGGCTCTCGGTTGTGGCTTCATGTATTAGGTCTGACTCTGAGGAACATCTGGACTTCTGAATCTGAACTTCATGAGGACCTTCATACTCCATCTCCAAGTGTTTATGGTAAGATCAAATGCCATAGATGCACATTACTTTTTTGTTTATTGTAATTAAATCGTAATGCTGTTTGAACATCAGTCTTAGAGCAGAAGTTTACTAATGTAAGAAGTTTATACTGAGTTGTGTATATCACTAACCAGTTCTTTGATGCTGAAGCCATCTGTGCATTGCAAACTCAGTCTATTTTTGGCCATTATTCTGGGTGAAAATAACAAAAAATTAATACCTATGGCATTCATAAAAATGAATAAGAAACTTCTTTGGAACATATACTGCTCATATTTCACAAATAATAATAATGATAAAAAAGTAGAAATTATTTTAATTCTGGACCATTAAGATTTCTTTTTGTACCGGTCATATTAATTCTATATTAAGTCGTAATTGCAAAAATTTATAACTAAATCCTACTGGTCAATCATTTTGCATTTAATTAAATTCACTCACACTAGTTTATGTTGGACATATATGAATAGGTGTTAAAGCTCTCACCTTTTCGTGTCAGCTATGTGAGAGCGTGACAGGTTGTGCATAAATCTCAGTTTATGTCGGATGATGTCAGTGCTTCTTGACTTGATTGGTGGCTCATCGCTTCTCTGTTATGAGGAAATATTATAAAACAGAAAAAAAAACACCAATCTGACAACCTAAATCTAATCCCGTTCATTATCAATTACAATAAAATAATGTAACCTTTAAGCCATATGAATTTAGCCATAGACATTTTTCCTTCTGATGTCACACACTGTTATAGTCTTCTAGTATTCGGTATTTGATATGGTAGCGCTACTTTACTGCATAGATTGTTTTGGATATAAGCACCAATGAATGTAAATGTAAGATAATTATGAAAATTTGCATGGTACCACATAAGGCATGTTGGTGCTCATGGCATTCAGGAAGGTCGAGCGCAGAACTGAAAATTTAGGGACTTTAAACTCCCGGGTAAAGACCTGCGGAGACAAAATAAATTGAATAAAAATATATAGTATATAATATTGTTTAGATAAAAGTCTGGTCCACAGTTGTCTTTTGAGCATTGGCGACCGGTGACTTCATCAGGGGGCACAAATTCTAAATATGTGTTTAGAGTGTCATGTGTGTTGCTTGTCATGTTGAAATATGTGTTCAATAAATACCTGCAAGACACTAACTTAACAGTAAACTCTGATTACACATGAGATACGGCCAGTATCTGGCAAACGCGAGCGTCTCTTTTATCATAAACCCTTTGGAGGCGTCTGCAGCAGGCACTTATTCTGACAAGACCTGTGAGGCACATAGGTTCACATGATGATGAGCCACACACATGACAAGCTAAATACCTGTTGATGAGCTTCGTATCGTCCAAAAATGAGTCACCGGCCGCCACAACTTTTGAGGTCAAGTTGAGCGAAAGTTAGTAAAACAGTTAATATTGTACGATCAAAACTTACTCTTTTTAGCTTGAATCTGTTTATACAGAATTCATGGCCTGTTTTAATTCTTTTTCAGCCGTCTGGTTCAATTTTGTTATGTAATGGCCACTTAAATAGTCCATTCAAATACTCAAATCAACCCTTCATATGTTGTCAGTGAATCAAGTTTAACCCAGAAACAGGTTGCGAAGTGCATTTGCGTTGACTACTCTGTCAATGGGGGTTTTCTGTTCTTCTCATGGCTTGTATCAGTTTGATGAAAGATATAAGCGCAGAAGTGTCGACTATGACAGCTGCTGTGTCACTCGGGTGCACCTCACAATTATTCAGTGCACACCGTGTGAAGGCTCACAGCCTGAGGTGACAGAGAGCTGAACTCTTCATATAGGTGCTTTCTCACACACCTCACCTCACCGGTGATGTTAGGTGGAGTCGACTTCTACAGCTTCTACATAACAGCAACAACTGTAATGCTTAAACCGTGCTTGTATATGCAAACACATTGAAAAATGAATGGGAAACGTGAGTAACATTGTGTGAAACAGGATATAACTTGATTTTAACATTATCCAAAAAATTAGGTGGTGCTTGCTTGTGTAAAAGTCACCTTCATGATGATGGGGTGTTGTGGGTGATTACCAGGGTGTTGCTATATATTTGATAGATAGTTGATAAGGTGTTCTGATAGGGTCTCTAGTGTTTGATAGGCACAAATGGGATCTTATTTTAAGATCAAATCCGATCTTATTTTTCCTCGTCCTGTCCTCGTTTCCTAGTCTTAAGAAATATCTGAGTACACGTGAAAGTACTGAAACTGAGATAAATAGATGTACAAACCAGACCAGTATGTGGGGCTGTAATTCTGCCACAGAGATGTGACTAAAACAGAGAAGAAGACTTGGACCATGCTCATGAACCTTGTTGTTGTCCAAATCATTTGTTGCTCACTGTATTAGCTTTAAGTTTTTTTTTCCCCTTTAAATAATGTCTCTAAAATTATTTCAGTGATAGAACAACTTTTAACTGGACAAATTGTACTGTTGCTGCAACCTGAGCAGCCTCCTAGCTGCTACAAGCACACTCTGAAAGTGGCGGTGGAGGGTAGGAAACACAGCCCCGCCCCTCCCCCTGCCTACAGAAGAGTGTCTGATACCAGGCACTGTTGCGCTTTTCAACCACATGGGGGAGCTGTAAGTCATTTTTACATGGAAACTACATAGTGTTACTTTAAGGCTAAGTTTGCACAACAATAAAAACAGAAAAATGTTCCCTTTTCATTTTTGAAAAATTACACAGATCTGCAAAAATGACTAAAACCCTGTATAGACGGTTTCAGCAGTAACAACATAAACAAGTGGCTTTCGTGGTCAACGCGTAACTTCCAGGGAAACTCCGCTATGAATAAATAACAACAAAGTACTTTAAACGTAGTTTATTTAGATAACAAGCAAAAAAACAACAACACATAGATTACCTAGGAAACCAAAACATTTGTAACTTTTCGACTCGGCGTTTGTTTAAGAGTTCAATCAGTTCAATCAGTTCAATAGCAACTAGTCAGACCATTAAACAAACTGAAACCCGAAAATTCACATTCACAAAATACACGCAAGACACTCACTTAACAGTAAACTCTTTAATCATAAACCCTTTAGACGCATCTGCAGCAGGCACTTATTTTGACAAGACACGTGATGCACATAGGTTCACACGACGCACCGAACACATATTTTGAAATTACGAATCACACACATGACGGGCTACATACATGTTGTGACGAACTTCGCATCGTGCGCCCTCGGAAAAAGAAGTCACAAGCCGCCACTGATTATAGTTATACAATTAGTTGTACTGGGTCGAATTTGACCAGCAGTTTGTGCCAGTCCCACTCCACCCTTTTTTCCGCAATAGGTTTTTGTAACAATTCACTGTATCGGTCCAAAAGAGTCAAATCCCCAAATTGTGTAAATATGGGGAAATATTACTACTTCTTTGGTACAATAAAGTATTCAACTCAAAGGCTGATATGAGTAAAACTAACACACTTTTTTTCACACGAGTGAGAGATATTTGGTCATCTTCAAACGCATGACCTTCACTGCTTTATTTTCCCACACATAAACACAGCGTCTGTATGCGCTGACGGTCTGTCAGGTGAGTCTGACTGTGTGTTCTTGTGTAACGCATCCGTCGGTGGGACGCATGGCTAAGTAATAACCCTGACTGCTGGTCCTCCCAAACTGTCTGCCCCCGAATCCTCCAGACCTCAGCTCTGTTTGCACTTCCACTATGACATAGAGGTGTGAGAAGAATGAAGCGTTTCAACAGGTTCCTCTCTCATCTCACCTGCTCTGCTTCTCTTCTTCATCCTGGTTTCTCACCTTCATGCAGTTTGAACTTTGGCAACCACCGTCTGGCTTACAGCCAAAGACTTTAACTAATGCTTCTTCTAGTTGCTTCCTACACTCCTATAAATAAAAGTGCCAAAAGGGGGTTTTGGCAGCAATACCGTAAAAGAAACCACTTATGGACGTGTTACAGTAAATGTCCTTACAGGTGCATAAAACATTTGAATACAGATAAACACTTGACAAACCATATTAGAAAGCCATACAGGAGGTCAAGTATTGCATATTGAAAAGTCAAACATGATATATTGTTTTCATTTTAATATTTGTAAGTTTTATTGTAAAACTTTTAAAGGTTGTAATGCTGCAGGCGGCATGTGAAATGATCATACTTTTGAAAATGCTGGGGCACCCTCATGTCTATGGGTGTCTCTGACACAGCGCTTCTATTGTTCAAGTCATACCTATCAGATAGGTCATTTCGGGTATCTTGGAGAGGTGACGTCTCTGAACCCCAACATCTGGATACTGGGGTGCCTCAAGGCTCTGTGCTTGGACCGCTGCTCTTTACATTACTAACAAACCCTTGGCTATGTATATTGTGTTGAACTTGATGAGACTATTTCCGGTGCACTTATGTATTGCTGTTCGTGTGTTGCTATAATTGCTTCTAATGTTCACCTCACTTGTAAGTCGCTTTGGACAAAAACGTCTGCTAAATGACAAAATGTAATGTAAATGTTATTTTCAAAAAGACCCAAACAATAGGGGTTAAATTAACACAGAAAATGTTTCTATATGACCTAACAATGGGTCAAATAGAACAAGTTTGGTTTGTACCTTTTTGACCCTGTTTGGATTGAAAATAACCTAACATTAACAGGGTTCTCCAACCTTTTTGTGAGCAAGGGCTACCACAATGGATAAAACAATGTGGAGGGCTACTTGATATTTATCTACTTAAAACGTTTTGTTTAACTTGTTGATTTTATTTTATTTTACTTTGTGATACATTTTATCATTACCATACATTTATTTATGTTACCATACATAAAGAAGCCAAGCGTTTATAATAAAATGCAATAAATAAATATTACAATTGAGATTATTAATAGAATGTGCTTGCCGCAGGCACCATGTTAGACCACTGATCTAGTATATGTTGTACAATCTTTTCATTTTTTAAATGAATTAATTTAAGTGACTTTTGAATGTACAATGTGTTGTCTATATTGTGTGCGTGTGTGATGGTGAAAGACACATGTGCAGGTGTGTCTGTCTCCCTGTTTTTGTGCTTACTGGTATCAGAGACATTGTGGTTTGACACTTACTTCAGGAAACATGAGCTCAGTTTCGTCCTGTCCCTGCCTCTGTTTGCCATGCAGCTGGCACGCAATGGCACCCCCTCCAGTCCCTTTTAGTGAAACTGGCATCTGTGTGCACAACAGAGACATCACTCAAATCTCAATACATCACATATATTTGAGGCCTATTTTTCATCCCAAAGGCAAAAACAAAAGTTGCATTTAAACTATAGAAATTGGTCACGAATGTAGTGAATCAAGTGGATTTCTTCATTTGTGTACACTACACATTTATAGATGTGCTGTTTTAATGTGCTGTGCCTTAGTTGAATTAACTTGAACCAAGAGCATTTTTATAGAAATGATGGTGGATAAACACATTGCCTGCATAACTTTGTGCCTGGCCGTCCGATAGGTGCAAGCGACCCGAGGAGCGAGTTAATATATTCCTAATGATGTGCTACTTCTCAAGTGGAGCTTTCGAAACGGCCCAGCTCACACCCGATAACACTGCACACCCGGGTGAGGACACACTTTGTCTGCTGGGTGCAAACTGGCCCTCCAAAGCGTCCCGCAGCACAGCATTTACTCACATCATCATGCAGCAGCTAACAGGCCCGTAACAAGTTTTCACGACGCACATCGGCACAGAGAACGAATTTCAAGTGCAGAAAAACGATTCATTAGTGAAGGAAATGTAGATGGTGTTTGTCAGTGATTATAGCCGTGGGACACAAACATTAAATTAGATTGTGGAAATAAACAGACAGTTGGGTGTGTAAGGGGAAATTGTTGATTAAAACTGAGTATTTTTACTTTCACACAGCGACTGATGGAGCAATGTTGCTCAGACATATTGGGTCCATTCTGAAAATAAACAGGTGTGAAATTCAACACGGGAGATACATATTGTGACTCAGTATCTCTAATAGAAACCAAACAAACTGAGGTAAATATAAAGAGGAACGGTCTTAAATGTATCATTTGTAGCCTTAAAATAACTTTGTTTTTGGGCTCAGCTCTAATTAATATTGCTATGTGTCAAGCTTTATGTATTTCTCACAGGAAGCTTCCTAGCACCTGGGTCCATGGTGACGCTTACATCCAGATATGTTTCTGTGTTTGTTAAGGTGATCCAGAGGAGACCTTATTGTTCAGAAGTTGCATTTTCGTAGCTCAATGGATTTAATGGAGCTTTCATTTATAATTTCATTATAAATCTTATAGGAAAACTAAAAATAGAAACAAATAAGAGAATTCTTGAAATACAATGTGAGTAGAGCTGTAAAATTTATGTGGATAGGATTGCCCAGGCAATTTGATTATAAATATCTGTTGGTGTCTATATCCAAAGAAATCTGAAAAATATGAGGCTTTAGCAGAGGATTAGTTTGAGACAAATGGAGAAACATCTCAGATTTACAGTGTAGTGTCAAAAAGTGATGTCCAACTTGTCTCTTTATTCAATAATTTTGTATGCCTGTTGCATTGATGTCTAAAGCTCAGATTCTGTTTACTATTGTATAAAAGTTGCAATATTTCTTATAGGTAGAGTTCACACAGATGACGGTCTAAAACATTTGTTGTTCAGGGTTTATAGAGAAAGCTCTTATCCAAACAACACAACTCTTTGCTGAGCTTCAGCGCAATGTGACATCTCAGGCCAAATTGGTCAGACTCTTTTGTGTGTGAAATGAATTAGACATTCTCCCCTGGGTGATGTTTGTCCATGATGTGCTGACCCGATGTGAGTCTCCTCCAACTGAAGTGAGGGAGGGGGGTCCTGTTTGGTCTGTGAACAATCAATTCTGTTTTCTCATACAGTTGAGGGTTAACTGTTTGTATAAGGCCAGCAGGGCAAACAGCTCGAGGAATTGAAACAAGGCCTTTTGAACCCCAACAGCATTATTTGCCATCTTACCAATGATATGATGAAATTACGATAAGCAGAAACTTACATTCTCCTGATGTGCTGTGGCATCTTCATGTGAAATTTGAAGTTTTGGTAAAGTTTTGGTCTTGTGCTTCAGTAAGTCTTCGAGAGTCACATCTGGCCTAGATGTCCTGTTGAGCTCTGCCAACATAAAATAAAAATGACAACAAATGAAAATGCTGATATTCTGGAGATTTATGATTCATGGACTGAAATAATGAGAGGGAACTGATATACGTCATAACACTGTTATACCACGGGTCTGTTGAATGCTGTATTCTGATTGGCTGAGAAATGTTACGTAGGTATGCATTAATTTCTGATAACCGCACAGCTAACTTGTTAAATGTCATAAAAATAGCCACCATAGCAATGTTTGTGGTAACCGTGGTATAAGAGGAATAATTGACTCCAGTCCATTGAATTATTTGAAAATAATGCACACCCGAGGTGTAACGGCACTCCGGTTCGCGTTGTGCCGCATTGCACCTTGGGTGTGCATTATTTTCTTATAATTCAATGGCCCGTCGTCAATTATTCCTTACTTATACCATGGGTCTGTTGAATGCTTTATTCTGATTGGTTGAGAAATGTTCCATGGGTGTTGATTATTTTTCAATAACCGCACACCTAACCTTTAAAATGTCTTAAAAGTAGGCATCAGAGCAATATTTTTGGTAACCATGGTATAAGTGGAATAATTGACTCCAGTTTTTGAATTATTCGAAAATAATGCAAGCTTTGGCATTATTTGGCACCTTGGGTGTGCATTATTTTCTTATAATTCAACGGCCCATCACCAATTATTCCTTAAGTAATTCGTTTGCCTATTTTGAGAATTTAGCTACACTCCAAAAAATTTTAGGTAAAATACAACCTCAACTGTTGGTTTAAATGAAAAAAGTGCATATTTGATCAACCATGGATTGAAAAAAACTAGCATTTTGGAATCCAAAATTCCGATTCAGAATTTACACTTTTAAGGGCATTTATCTACCCTGCTGCCAATAACATGCAAATAAAGATGTTCTGATGGATAAAACAAGAAGACAATAAACTTAATTAGGATTATATATGGTATATCTGTGTTGTTCCGGTCATGTTGGGTATTTTCATAATGCAGTAAATTTATTTATTATAATGCAACACTTTAGCACTGTGCAGAATACCAAATAGAAAGAGTGTATTATCTGTTTCATTTTGCGATCTGAAGCCACATCAGCTCAAAACACTTGATCTGCTATAAAGTTAGTTTGGAGCAAAAATATTAATCCCACTATTTGTCGTGTTTTGATGGTGTGCTAAACTAACAAAGTGGTGTGTTTTAGCTATGAAAAATAGGTTTTAGGAATAATTTCAAATGGTTAAGCTTATTGTTTCTTTTTTTGTAAGTGAGACATTTAATCAAAGAAATAAGCAATTAAAACACTGTGATAGACCGGTTAACTTGCTGATTTAATGATAGCTAACACTTTTATACATATACACATATAAAGTCCTCAAAACTTCATTCTCGCTGTTTTGTTTGAGAAAGTAAATAATATTTTCCTAACTTGCCTATTTTAGTTTGATGTGTTATTCATTTGTTACAACGTTATTTAAATAATGCCAAGGAAAGAAAGAATAAAAACACCAAAGTAATGAATACATTTGATTGTTATTTGACGCAAAAAAAATTATGCCCTTTTAAGTCTGTCAGCCCCTGCCCTTGAGGAGGTCTGTGCACGCCACTGTTTTGGATGCAACAAGCAGCATACATTGTAAAAAGTAAAAGTTGGTAAAAATTACTTCAGTTGGTAACACCTAAAAAAAAAAGTTGTTTCAACGTACACGTTTAAGTTAAAAACACTTAAATTTTTTATCTTGACTAGTGATGAGTTGCTGTAACTTATAAAATAAAGTTGAAATAAGATAAGCAAATTCAACTTTATTTTAAAAGCTACACTGTAAAAAAATTCCGTAGAAATTGCAGCTGTGTTGCCGGTAATTTACCGTAGATTTAAATTTATGTTTTTAACTGGCAACATTTTGTTCAAAGTTAAATGAACATTAAACATTTACAAGTCTTTGTCTTTATAGAGTAAAACTAAAAAAACAGCATCAAGCAAAACATTCTGGGAAACAAAATCTGAAGCCAAAAAACTGAAAAAGGTTGATGATGACTTCTGGTTCCCAGAATGCTTTGCATGAGGCTGTTATTGTATAGTTTTATTTTGTAAAGACAAATACTTGTTAATATTTAAAATTGATTGAACTTTGAACAAATTTTTGCCAGTAAATTTAATAAATGTAAATCTACGGTAAATTACCAGCAACCCAACTGCAATAACATTGTAATTTCTACGGATTTTTTTTACAGTGTACAGCAACTCACCACTTATCAAGATAAAAAAAATCTAAGTTGAAATTATTTGTAAATCCAAGTTGATTATACTTAAAAATGTGTGTTTTTTCAGTGTAGGGTAATTTGAACACAAACTGTAAAAAATGCAGCACTTGTCGTCAAATCAACATATATTTTTATTTTATTTATTTGGCTTTTTAAAATACTACTTTAACTTACAAAATAAGTTAAACAATTTTAACTTGTTTTTATAAGTTATGTCAACTTATCACAGGTCAAAACTTAAAATAGTAGGTTGAATTGACTTGCAAACCCAAGTTGTTTTAACTTCATGCTGCATTTTTTTACATTGAAAATAATGAGTTTGTTCATATTTTACCCAACCATGGTTTAACCACAGCATTATTTAGAGTGTACTGACCAATCACTATGTATTAACAAAAACAGAAACACAATAGAAAACACAAATTTTCAACTTAAATTTTTCACTTAAAGTATTTTTCACTTAAACATGTAAGTTGACACTTAATGTTTTAGGTGTTACCAATTTTTACTTTTTACATTTTACAGTGTAGTATTTGTAATGCTAAATTTTAAGTGTTGTCATCTATGATTTTCGAATTTACTGTTTTAATAGGAAATGCAAAAATAAAACTCTGTGAAAAGAAAAGAGTCCAAATTAAAACAATTCACAATGCTTGATGGTGTTTGAGACAGGTGATCTTAAACCAAAAAATGTCCTGTGAGTTATTCTATGTCCAGCTCATTCACATGAAAAGCGTATAAATAGCACGCAGTGTGAAAAATTGTGCAATACATACGCCAAATTCCAATTTTGCCAGCATATGATTTGCCAGTCCTTCCCATTTACTTAATACGGTGCATTTTTTTGTGTCGTTTTATGTATTGGTTTATCTTTTTTTTCCTGTTTTTTTTTACAATTGTCCCTTAAGTTTGGGGTTAGAACAACTTTTTGTTACATAAAATGACATCCTAACTCAAACCCTAATTCTAACCCCAACTCCAAGCGACCATGGTTTTAAAAAAAGAAAAATATTAAGAATGAAACGATAAGATGCGCCGTAACAAGTGAACAGGAAGTACTGGCGTATCATATGCATGCATGCAAAATTGAATTTATACGCTTTTCATGAGAATGGGTTGCTATATCAGAAAAACCTGATATCTTATTATGTTGTTTTATATATCAGTCAGTGTGTAAACATCAGTAGTCACCCATGGCCTGTAGTTGTTTCTCTAGATGATATATGCTCCTGTGCTGCTCCAGCCAGACCCTGAACACCTCCTGATCCCTTCGGAACTGGAGACACCCGAGTCGGGTCAGCTGACTTTGCAGTTCCACAACCTCATGTAGACCAAAGCATAAGAAATGAATCTCAATAATGCGTTTGTTTTTGATATTTTTCTGGTAGAGTCTCACCATGTAGCAGCGTGTTTTAGGTAGAGCGCTTATGTACGTGTCATCATGTGTGAGGATTGATCTTGTGAGTCTCTGGGTGTTTTTTCTCTTTTTTGTCTGGAACAAAATGCACAATAAAGAAAAGACAATTGTAAAAGTACGCTTGGGGTTATTTTCAAGATCAAGCGTTGGGTCAAAAAGAGACAAATCCAAGCACTGAGTTAAATGAACCCAGAACGTGTTTATATTTGACCCAACATTGGGTTAAAACAACTCGGCATTTTGGTTTGAAACAACCTAGCATACTGTAGGTAAAATTGCACCCAAGCGAATTGGCTTCATCACTTTTTGAACCAATGCTGAGTCAAAGTATTGAATTTGCTAGATATTTCTCCTAAAATGTCTTTTAATACAAAGAAAGCCAGCTTTTGACCCACAATTTATCAGCCAGGGAGATTCATCTGATTTAATTTTCAGCACTTTTTACCCTTTTTTTGTTGATATGACAGGGCTCCAGACTGCCACCAAATGGGGGCATTTTGCCACCAAAATTTGAGAGTGTGCCACTGAATTTTACATCCAGTCGCACATGTGCGACCAGTAAATTTGACATTTTTTTGTGATGTGACACTGAATTTGAAGCAGCACATTGTACTTTCGGCATCTATCATCAAAGTATTTATTTGTAATACAGTGGAAATTAGTAGAAATGTGGATATTTGGTTAGCATGTTGATTTTCGGTGTGCCCCTAAATTTTCTGGTTGCGCCCCTAAAATTTTGGGTTGGGGCCACTGTGCTCCTAGTGAAAAAAGTTAGTCTGGAACCCTGTATGACATCACTATGACACACCACTTATGACATTGTTCCTGCCTTCTGCTCATGGGACTGATCCCGACAACTAGGTCCCAATTTCGGGATCGATCCTGGGATCAATTCCATAAAGTGTTTGCGCTCACACTGAAGGTACTAGATGATGAAAGGGGTTTGGGCTCAAGCGAGGACCCTTGTCTTTCAGGGACAGGGATCTCCCAGCACACCAAACCAATGAGAAGTAAACAAGCAACCACAGGAAGCCATTAACTTCGACAGGGACCAATTAGGCCCCAGCAGGTGTCTTTGGATATGCCTGCTTTGGTCCCGGGTCATCATCCAAGCCTGGCTTGGTCTGAGGAAACAAACAGGACAGTTTGATTTGCTCAGCAATTTGTAGCAAAGGTTTCCTACTGACAGGCCCATAAAGTCCTTTACAGCCTCCTATTGTCCATCCCACCACTGCTGGTCATTATAGCCTGTTGAAGAAGTCTTGCTTTTATAGGACGAGACTGATAAGACAGATTCACCTCCCCCACATCCTTACCACCCCCAGTCTCTACCTCTTATTGTCCTCAACCCAGACGGCCAAAATCAAAGTCAATCACAAGTCCACACCAACTACTTCCCTCATAATACAATGAGATGCTTCCTCAATCCCAAGACACTTCAAAGTATCACTGGAAGGTAGAGAAATACTGTCCTATCATGAATAACACTGGACTGTAATTGACATCGTATGGGTCATATACAGAGACATTTTGGAGATGTTTATAAGCATGACACTCCTATTTACTGATTTTTGCAGCTGCTTTGTCAAAATTTAAAGTCTATGAATTTACCTTAAAAAATAGACACAAATGTTAACATACAGACAATTTTTGGCGCTTTTTCTTATCTGGGAGAAAATCTGAGATGACAGAGATTCAAGCAAAGGTCTCAGTTTGCTCTCCGTCTAATAAGAGAGATCTAAAAAAAGAGACCTCATCTGTGATTTTCTTTACATTATACAGAAAAAAGCCTCCTTCTCAGTCTTTACCATATCATGCACAGCCACAGCCACTTAAGAAAACATACAGTCAGTGTTGTATATTTAACATACAGTTGAAGTCTAGCAAAGAGTCATGAATATTTCGACACAGAGACTTCCTGTCATGCTCTGACAGAAGGAACTGTTAACTTTGAAATGTTAATGGCTGCCATCCAGTCATGTGGACGATGTGTTTGTCACTTTGACACAGGATGTGTATGTGTATGCATGTGTCGGGTGCCTGTGCTTGTCTTTGACCCTAATGTCTCAGAGCACAGTCTCAGACATACAGTAGAGAAAGTGGAAAGCTGCCACATGTTTACCTTATATACCTGAAATATCACAGAGAAAAAAAAACTTCTAACTGAACCTTTAATGATGACAGAAAGAGAGAGAGAGGAATTTATACCTCTGCATACTTGATACAGTGTAAGCATACATGTATTTCTTTGCACTGCCATCTACTGGTAAAAAGTAGAAATTACGTTATTTATTTATTTCTCTTTATGTAGATCAATAATGAGTTCACAAACCTGTTCTTTATGTCTTTGTGTAGTTTTTGAATCATTTGTGTGATGGGACTTCATCTCTTGTCTTTGTTTTTGGACCTTTTCTTCGAGTAATGTAGCATACTGATGTGAAAGCACGTCTTTCAACCGGTGGATTCTGTAGTAGGTCTCTAGATGGCGCTGGAGGGCAAGAAACAGAGTTCTCACAAACGAGTGGAAGCAAACGCGTTCACAAAAAGGATAAAAGAACCCTGACTGTGTCACTCACTGATACAGAAAACACAACTTCTCATTTAAATTAATTTGAGTAAATAATTCTACTGCAAACCATATTATTATGCTGAATTTCTATTGAGTGTATAGACGACTTCAGCAGTAACAACGTTGTAATCAAACGGCTTTCGTGGAACACACGTAACTTCCGGTAAACTCCACTAAGAATTAATAATAACAAAGTCATTTAAGAGTAGTTTATTTCTGATAACAAGGTAAATAAACAACAATTAGATTACCACAGTTCTAATCATAGCTAAAGTGCCTATGAAAAACTACACTTAGCTAACATTACTGTGTAAAATGTATCTTATATAATGTATGCTACAGATCGGCTGCCAAACCTTCGATCAAATATCGGTAATCCATTATCGCCGTCTTTAGAAAACCAAAACAGTTGTACATTTTGATGATGTACATTTTCAAGAGTACAGTTTAGAAAGTAGTCGGATCATTAATCAAACCGAGACCGGAAGTTAAGTTCCGCTCAGATGTGTAATCACGTCACCGCACGCGAGTCTGAACTGTCTATAAAGAGCAGGAAAAAACTACAGCCCCGCTGTGACAGCTATCCCTATATTGTAGTTTAGACTCAATTATGTGACATTTAATATTGGCCCATGTGAAATTTAGTATTTGGTGACAGTGTTGCCCCTGGGCCTTTGTTTTGGCTTTTATGTTAGTTTTTTAATCCATCAGTGACTGATCACAATTATTTTAATCAGCAGGTCTTGTATCACTCACTATCAGCATGTTCAGATAAGAGGGACAGTTCACCCAAAAAAAATTTCTGTCATCATTTTCTCATCCTCATGTTGTAATAATCCTGTATGATTTTTTTCTGATGAACACAAAAGAAGATATTTTGATAAATGACGGCAAGCAGCTGATTGTAACCATTGACTTCCATAGTAGGAAAACAAATATGATGTAAATCAATGGGTATCGTCAACTGTGTCACAATACTTCCATAATGTCAAAGTCAATACAATGACATGTGTGCTTATCACCATTTATCCAAATATCTTCTTTTGTGTTCATCAGAGAAAAACGCACACAGGTTTAGCACAACATGATGATGAGAAAATGATGACAGAATTTTTATTTTTGGGTGAACTGTCCCTTTAAGATGGCATTGCATTATGAATAATGACAGTACCTGATCTAGAAGAGCTTTTTGTTTGTTTTCAAGCACTTGATCAGAATTCTCAGCATCAGCTCTCGACATGACCACCTGCCCCAATCTGCTGCAGCTGTGATGTCTCCTCTGCCTATGAAATTCAACTGGATTGGCTTTCTTTTGATAGATAGATAGAGAGAGAGAGAGAGAGAGAGAGAGAGAGAGAGAGAGAGAGAGAGAGAGAGAGAGAGAGAGAGAGAGAGAGAGAATCACTGAGGTAATAAAAAAAAGCAATTTAACTTATACTGTACGTTCAGACTCAAAGTCCATTAGGACACAACTGTAACAAACACTGTGCAGTATACAATACAAAAAAAAGAATACAATTATAGGTATTATAGCCAGATATATTATACAAAAATTTGTAGCTATATTTGTATCCCTCTAGATGTATCATACCTTCCCAGAACATGTAAAAAAAACTTCAAATTGCATCATGAATCGGAGGGAACTCATTTTCATTCATTCATTCATTTTCATCTTTAATCAATGTATTTTAACTATATTTATAAAAGTGTAAACAATAACCTATGCAACCCAAAATGCTAGGTTGTTTCAATTCATGGTTGGATCAAATATGGACATATTTTAGATTCATTTAAACCATCATAACTGTAGGATGCAATGTAACGGGTGTGGTAATAAACAATATTTACACAGATTCTGCCCATTAATGTCTGGTTGGAGCACACTAAAGTTTAAGAAAGACCCACTGAAATCATCAGCTTCAGTGGTATAGTGCGTGACTCGTGATGTCGCTGCAATTGTGCTTCTCCCTATCACATAAAAAAATATATATATTTTTAATAAAAATGAAGAAAATGTTTGAAAAGTAGAAGTAAAGTGCTCAAAGAGTGTTTATTAAGAACAAATGTATTTACTGGGTTAGGGTTAGGGGTTGGTGTACAGAGGGCTTTTATTCTCCCAATAATGCAGCATTTTATCAATTTAATGTTTTATTGCATTCTGTTAATCTACAAAAATACTTAGATACAAATAGTATCTGCCAATATACATATCTAACTACTATTTAGACTTATTGATCATTTAGTTAATTTGATCATTTTATTTATTAATTAAAACTTATTTTCACCTACACTGTAAAAAACAACCTATAGAATTTACCCAATAAAATTGTTGTAACAATTTGCACTCACTTTGTTTGAGTAAATTATATCCTATATATTTGAGTAAAGAGTACCTAAATTTAATTACTATGATAAACTAAAAAAAAATAGGTAAGGTCTACCTAATTTTTTTCATAACTAATTACTCATAAAAAATGAGTAACATTAACCCTATTGGTATTAAGCCACAGATCTATTAAATTATTATTAATAATGATTAGCCATTAAGAAAGATTACGTATTACTTATTCAGAGAGGATTTAATAAGAAAATAGTCATACACAAGATTGCATAAATTGCTTGCTTTATTGACCAAATAACATTCTGTAAACATTTAAAACTAATTAATGGAAGTACAAAATAACCCCAATACATTTCAAGTGAAATACAACATATCATAGTTTTACATAAAGCTTCTTGAACATATTATTTCATAAAAAAATAAACCAAAGTCTTCATGAGATGTTAAAAAACCATTAAAAGCAAGATTCCTAAATACTGTTCTTCACGTTATCATTAGAAAATTAAAGAAGACAATAATATGAGAGGAAAAACTGATCTCATTTACCTCTAGCATGCTATATCAATACAAACAAACATTTCAATTTCATTTAAAACTTATTAAGTGCAAAAATACAACTTCATATTATGCTATAACTCACAGTACACGTGCATAAAACATTGAACACTAACAAGAACGTACTTACATTCAATTTTAAGTGATTTAACTTCACATACAAGTCACATATATAACATATGAACTCCGAAGTACTTTTTTGAACAGACATTAAATTAAAAAGCCCATGGAAAGGCAACGTTAATTATAATTCCGTAAATGATAATAATAATAATAAAATGGCTTCATAAATGGATCCCTTCTAAAACAAAACTCAATATATTAACAGATAAATGCAAGAAAACTTTAACAGTAATTATCTAGCATCGACAGCTTCACCGTTGTTTGTCTGCTCGACGCCCTCCCGTCTGTATCGTACATACACCGTCCGCTGCTCTCTCTCGTCACGTGGCTTGCTCAAGTTCAACCACTCATATTGAGCAGCTGGTGTTCACGAGATTCAGACATGTAAATAATAATAATGGAAGTTAATATTTTAATCACAAATATGGATTTTTATTCGTACTCGCAGGTGCAAGAACTGGGCAATGTTTCATTCAAAGCTAACCTGACTGACATAGCCTACCTTTCAATCTGTCGACAACAGAGACAGAGAAGCACGCAAATGACTAAACTTCTGGTAGATTTTACCGTTAAACAACTTAACATTTCCATTCATGATCATATCAACGAGTTAAATAAAAACTTACCTGTCAACAAACTGCAGTTCTCCCGCCGATATGATATGAAAAATTATGACTCGAGTCCCGCCTGGATGTTGATTTATGCGCACTTTGCGGTGCTAAGGCCAATATTTTGGGGTATATGATACTTATTTTTTTAGTATTGCAGTTATTACTGTTAAAAAATGGATAGTGAAGGTAGAATATACCCATTATTTTTTATTTTACTTGCTAGCTTATATATGTAATTAAATTATAACTAATTTTCATGGGTTAAATTTAACACCCTCAAGAGTAATTTTTTACAGTGTACTGTAAATAGCATATCTTTAAGAAAACAGTGATATTGCAATGCAAATAGAAAATATCTTTATATTTGTAATTAGTGCAAATAGCATCTATCACTAAGAAAATATGTAGATAGTATCTAATGCCATTTGTATTTACTATAGCCGCTGCCTAATCCTAAATGTTTAGCAACAGTTGTACATTAAATGAGATTTTGCAACAGCTTCAAAATTGCTCAAATAATTAAATCTCTAATTGAGCTATGATTTAGACATTTTTAAATTTCACTTAACCTGTAAAGTACATCATAAAGTATTAAAAGTGACAGCTGTCTGTTTGTCAATCCCTGCTCATCCTTTTTATAAAGCTGTTATTCATCAGCACCTTAAGATTCGTCTCTTCTCCTAACACTTGTTGTGTAACACTTATGATGCCAAACACACATTGTTACACAACTCTTCCTGTGCACCAATGACTCAGGAATGCTCTGCAAATGTTGACAGGTGCAAGCTGGTTAAAATTTCACTTGTACTGAATGACTTGCATAGTTTGGAAATTCTCAGACTGTATTCAGCTGGTGTCCTATGGATACAGAATAATGTTTAAGTAAGGAATAACTGACGACGGGCCGTTAAATTATAAGAAAATAATGCACACCTTAAGTAGTAATGCGGCACGACGCGAAGAGGAGTGTGCATTATTTTCAAATAATTCAAAGGAGAATTATTCCACTTTTACCATGGTTACCACAAACATCGCTCTTGTGCCTACACTGTAAAAAATTACCGTTAATTTACGGCCTAATTTTACGGTAGTGAACTGTTTTATAAATTTACAGTTTCTTGCCGTAAATGGTTGCATGAGTGGTGAGCGTGGGGGAGGAACTGCACTGAAATTACTGAGTGGTATGTGTTGGCCACTTATTAATATGCATTTTCTGTCTGGACTTGTATTATAAAGACTGAATAATTTTGAAACGTCATCAGTAGATGGCCAAGTACTGTTCCAATTCAAAGTTAACTTCTAGCAAAGAACAGTTAAAATCCTATGTGTTCCAGTACAGTAAACGTTTGTTTTGGACTGCATAACTCCTTTAATATAACCATAAATAATGTCATAAAAGGTCTGTTCATTCAATAAACCGGGCAAAATCTGTATGAACGTATACGTAGAAATAATATTGAGGACACACTGCACGATAATGAAACCTTTAGTTTGATTAAAAGTCGATTAATATTTCTGTTTTTATTTTTTATTAAATAAATATTCTATGTTGGCTCTAAACAGGCAACTTTCTTTCTTGGAAGCAGCACTGGAAGAAGCACTTTACTTTCATCTGTTATATCTTTATTTACTTTTATTATGTTATTATTGGCGGAGGCGCGTAAGGCGCGTGTCCGTATACCGAATGCTTTGATCACGTGATTATTCAAACCAGGAGACGCGCAATCTGGATTAACCGCTGTTCTCCTCAGACGAGTGTTTCGGTGGTATTATGAGGTAAGTTTCTTTACATTCGTGGTTACTTTACTGAAATTAGTTCACAGTGATGTTTATTCAGTTGTCAGTATATTTCGATATGTCTAATATAATAAACCTTGATGTTGACCGTTGGTTCGTGTCGTTCGAGCGCTGAGTGGGGTGAGCTGAGCTCGGCGCAGCTGTGAGCTAATGGAGATCTTTTATTTGTCTTTATATTTTCTATAAAAATGTGTTATGCTTGTTCTTAAAAGTATTTAACATAGTTAAGTTAATTATAACGCAAGTTTTCTCCAAGTATTGCAATGTGGGCTTAGTTCAGCTCCCGCCTAGATTGACTGAGCTCGTGAGCTTACGTTAGTGGAGATCTTTTAACTTATTTGTTTTTTAATATATCTTTTATAAAAATGTGTTGTGCTTGTTGTTAAATGTATTTGACATTGTTTAGTTAATTATAACGCAGGTATTGCAATATGGGATTTGTTCAACAGGTCCCTCTTATGAAAAACAACGTTATCGTTTTACAGTAAACTTAAACGAGCTAAAGGCCATTCTGAATTAATAACTGTCGTATATTTATGGTTACTTCTTTCAGATCCCTTTCTTGGTGTGTCTTGATGTTTTATATTGGCTAAAGACAAGAGTAAGTATTACTTGGTTTATATTTGCACAGCCACCAGAACCAAACACAAGTCAAGTGCTCAAAAGTGAAATAGCATGTTGGTCTTTATTATGCAATGGATAAATGAAATCGCAATAACTAATGAAATAGTCAGACCTCACTTTGACTTGATGTACAGTTTGAGCGAAGTCAGAACACAGCTCATTCACACAAATCAAATCACTTTCAAACTTAAAGGGATAGTTCACCCAAAAATAAACATTATGTTATCATTTACTCAGACTCATGTTGTTCAAAACCTGTATGAGTTTCTTTACTCCATTGAACACAAAAGTAGATAATTTGATAAATGATGAAGCGCACAGTAGATTGTACCCATTGACTTCTATAGTAGGAATAAATACTATGGAAGTCAATGGGTACAGTCTACTGTGTGCTTACCATCATTTATCAAAATATCTTTTTTGTGTTCAACAAAATAAAGAAACTCAAACAGGCTTTGAGGCTGTGTAAATGATAACAAAATGTTTATTTTTGGGTAAACTATCCCTTTAAGTTTGAAAGTAGGAGTACATTTCATGTATTCTCAGCACTCTACTAAAATGGCATTTTGAGAAGCTTGATAAATATGGACGCAGGTGTCTAACTTGATATTAACTTTAGTTTTTACCTTTCCTAACAGTATGTCTGCAAATGCTGGTTCCATGTCACATTGCTTATTCGAGACTAGATCTACAAATAACACTGCAGGTGAGTCGTCATCATCATGAGAAAACATCATGCTCACTGCAATGTTTAATAGCGGGTTGCGAGGTGCATACCACCACTAACTGTATTGGAAACCCCATATAGTGTATATGTGCCCTCATACAGTAGGTGGCAACCCGCTATTAAACATTAGATGAATAAGAAGGTAATGTGAATGCGCGTATTGCTCTGGGGATAGTGTTGTATTATGGCACTTTTTCATTGCATAGTACTCCACGGTTTAGTTTAGTTTGGGTGGGGTCATCTCACTTTGGTGTGGTTAGCTTTTCCATCGAGTTTAGTAACACTTCGGAGTGGGAGGGATTATAGGGGTCTCGTTATATTTGCGCTGCCTACTGCTGTGACATCATACAAGTGAGAGTGTCGCTGTACATTCCCATACATTTATTTATTTTTCAGTCCACCACAAAATTAAAATTGGCCACCACAAATAGATGTTTGCACATTGCGATTATCACTACCTATGTCTCACATGACAGTTTCTGTATAAACACCTGACCCGTGGCTTCAGTCGAATGCGCTGCGCTGAGCCTCATTGAAGTTGCATTTAAGCATATATAATGCTGACATGCTCGTGTTTTCGCGTCACGTTTGGTATCAGCTCGGGTTGCTTGGAACCCCAACCGAGGTGGTACGAAAAAAGTATCGGGTACTACGCACTGCACCCAGTGGAAAAGCTCCCAAAAGTAAGCTGACCCGACCCAAACTAAACCAAACCGTGGGGTACAATGCAATGGAAAAGTGCCATTTGAGGTTAAAAAAATTATATAAATACTGTTCGGTTATTCACACAAACCAATTGTTTTATTTCTTAGTATATTAATGTGTTGTCATAAGCCACATGGTTTAATTTGGATTTGTCTGTGCATGTTTTTTTTTTCTATATCAGATTTTGTTACCATCAACTTGCATTATACAACTGACAGACTGAAACGGTTGGACTCAAAAATCTACATTTGTGTTCCACTGGAGAAACAAAGTCACCTACATCTTGGATGGCCTGGGGGTAAGCTGATAAACATAAAAAAAATTTTTTAAGATGAACTATAGCTTTAACTTCGAGCCGATGCTAGAGTTATTTAAGTAAATGTCCAGGGATCAGGGAACATTTTCTGACTTTTAACCCCAAAAAAGTGCATTCATCCTTCACAGAGGTAATCCACACGGCTCCAATAGGTTAATAAAGGTCTTCTGGGGTAATGGTTGTGATTGTGTAAGAAATATATTTTAAACTTTATAAACTGTATTAACTAGCTTCCGGTAACGGCACCATCTTGGACTCACATGATTCAAACGAGTTTTAACGTAGTGAGCACTCGTTGACATGGGTATGTTGTGCAGTTACTCTTGAGTCCAAGGCTTCGTTCATACTGCAGGGCTTAATGCTCAATTCCGATTTTTTGAAAAAGTTAGATTTTTTTGCAAGGCCGTTCACATTTCCAATAAAATGCGACCTTTTGTGATCTCCTGTGTGAACGTGAAATGACCCAGAAGTGACCCGCATGCGCATAAGAGTACTCCACGGTCAAGGACATCACTTGTAAGCTAACGTTAAACATGGATGTCAACAACGGTGTAGTCAACAGTGGAGCTCTTTTTGCAATATTAAAGTTATTTTCCCAACGGAGCCAGCACAATTACAATCTTCTGTTTTTTTATGTAAAATGTAAGGTAACATTTGTTTAATTATTCCTCGTATCATTTTAAAGCCACGATCTACAGAACATCACACAAAAAACATTTTGATAACTACACCTAAAAAAAATAAAGGAGATCCTGCCTTGGAAACTCCGGCTACAATTCAGTGTTTTTATATAATTTGGAGATTTAGCGCGTCAAAGCAGTCATGACAAAAAAAACGACAATGAGAAATGAAAAATAATTTGTGTTTGTTACTGTAAATGATAAAAACTAAGCTTTATATACATACAATTCATTAAACGTTAATTTATAACAAGAAAAACACTGAAATTAATGATTTTATAGACACTACGCGTTATTATTTAGCATAGAAATACCTGCTTGCTTTGACTTTGATCATCTCTGTATTCACTTTAGATACAGAAAGACCTGATGAAATTATTTATTTCAGGAATCTCTTTGCTATCATTTGAAAGTGAACACACGAAGACAGTCGTGTCAGGCATAAATATAGGTTTGGTGCAGATATTTTCCGTTTCAGCACCGAAATTTAAATAAACGGCTTACCTGTTTTGTAGTTTAACTTTTGACAAAATAACCAGTTTGTTTTAAATACATTTTAAAAACTTATACCCGTCGAAAAACATCCGTTTTTTAATGTTTAGTTTGATGAACTCCTAAATATGAGACGAAGAGCACCTAGCACGTTCGGCTAAATTGCATGCGCAAGCATGGCCAGCACGCAATAGCGCAACATCGATACAGTACAACGAAACGCAATCCAAAATTTACAGACTTAAATTAGATCAGAATTTACGTTTACTATAAATACAATTTTTTTATAAAATAAGGTTAGAAGTAACAAAGTGCAGAACAAATGTGCAAAATGCCTCAAGTGCACGGAAACAAAACACAAGCCAAATAGATAAATCAAATAACCCAGAGTGATTTATAAATAAAATAAAGAAATTATTAAAAGAACGAAAGTATAGCCAGAATTGCCAGCTTTGTCTTTTAAATGTAGAAACAAAGAGGCAATGGTTTATAAACATAGAAACCTCTTATGGACGTGTCGACCGGTCACAGGGGTTGTTGGATTTATAAACGCATTTTAAAAATATTTATTGAAAGCTGCTACTTCACATATTATTCGCAGCATTATAATAATATGCTATATTAATATATTTGGAGAACGCTGTTATATGTGAAATCATATAACGTGTGCACCCATACGGCCAAAATTTAATGATGTGGAGCAGTGTCGCCCATGGTTGTTGTTTATCTTATCGTTCTTGCCTACTTCAATGCAGAATTATGACGTTTGTAGCGTATCAGTGACGTACGGGTCGGATCCATGTGGCCTGGCCGTTCAGACGAAGGTCGCATTTCAAAAGATCGGATACGTATCGGATTCAGGACCACATACCCAAGTGGCCTGGGTCACATTTGAAAAGATCGGATCTGTGTCGTTCAGACTGTCATGAAAAGATCAGATACAGGTCGCATAGGGGCAAAAAAATCGGAATTGGGTCGTTTCAGACTGCAGTATGAACGTAGCCCAAGATGGCATCATTACCGGAATCACTTAGGGTGTACTCACTTTTGCACTCACGAAGGAATATATTTTGAGTTATGTTTGTAAACAAACCGTTCATGAGCCCCACTCACTTCCATAGTAGGAAACAAGAATACTATGGAAGTGAATGGGGCTCATGAACGGTTTGTCTACAAACATTTCTCAAAATATATTCCTTCATGTTCATCGGAACAAAAATATTTAATCAGGTTTGTAACAACATGAGCGTGAGTAAATGATGAGAGACACACTATTACTGCCACGTGTAGTGTTAAATTTACTTTTAGCACACTGCTTACAAAGTTTTTTTTTTATGTTTATCTTTCAGACTACCTGACCTGTTCCTGTTAAGAGCTAGTCACTCTTTGTGGAATGTTCCTGGCCCATTTTTCCCAAGTTTTTACAAAAGTTTTTTCAATGACCTCAAAATTGATGTGTAAAAATTATAATAAACTTGAATTTGTTTAAATATGTCTATAGACTGGGTTATTTTTGCACAAACCTATTTGGTAATTTTATGGTTCCTCATCTTATCTTTGCCATTCTATTATTTAATTACAAAGCAGCAATTTAGAATACGGTAATTAAACAGTAGGATTACAGTATGCAGCTGGAAACCCTGCTGCCAGTATTTTACCGTAAATTTAAAGAACAACCGTAATTTAGAATACGGTAATGAAACCATAGGATTACGGTACACAGATAAAACAGGCTTGCGGTATTTTACTATTAATTTACAGAACAGCCGTAATTTAGAATACGGTAATGAAACCGTAAAATTACGGTTCACTGCTGGAACCCCAGCTGCCAGTACTTTACCGTAAAATTACGGCGAAATTTTTTACAGTGTATTTTTAAGACATTTGACAGGTCAGGTGTGTGTTTTACAGAAAAATAATCAACACCCATCAGAATAAAGCATTCAACAGGCCCGTGGTATAACAGTTGCTATTACATATACTGCCTGTCAATGCTGAATAATTCACCATTATCAAATTTATGCAAAATATGTGAAATTTGTAGCTATATATTTATCAGTGCCTCTAGATATATCAATGAATCATTCCAAGAACATGTCAAAAAACTTCAAATTGCATCATGAATCGAAGGGAAATCATTGTCATGAAAATGACATGTTAGCTTTAAAAAGTGTTTTAGTCTGATTTCAGCTAAAGATGCAACAAGCATGTGTTTAATACTAATATATATCCATGATAATTTTGAAAATATACAGTACTTTCTTCGTTCTTAGTAAAAAATGCTTATCACTCCAAGAAAAAAGTTTAAAAGCTGTAACTTTGGTGTACACCTAAAAAGTGCATATTGGTACATTAACAGTACATTTTTAACATAACTAAATAGTACATATCAGGGTACCATCCCAGCTTTTGTACCTTTTTTCTGACAGTGTACAGCATCTACCAAGCCAAGTCATTGCAACATGACACTGACATTTCAAAGCATAAGAGCAGGATGCCCTTCTTTTGTAGAGGTACAGAGGCCTCCTAATTGGCCACATTCTCACATTTAACAGGCCTATTTAGTAAGTAGATGCTTTGTAGTCGTTCACAAAGGCCATTGGAGGCAAGCAGTATTTATCAGTTTTTGTTTCCACAGCAATGCATGAGACCAAGGGGCACATAAAACCGAGGAGGTCAGTGGATATAACTAGAAGAACGCTTTGTATATGTTTGCCACTGTGAATCCAAACTATTTGCTTAATTTGACCTATACAGCATTACACTGAAGGAAAATAAGGCATGTGGTCAAGAAAGAAAGTTAAATAGATCCCCATGCACAGTTTCATTACTGTCAAAAATCTTCATGTTCCCACATTAACAACCCCCGTGAGTCAACAATCTGTGACTGACGGGATGCAAACACAAGGACATTGAAGTCTGGGTACAGAATCTGCTAATGAAAATGCAGAAATATTGTGAAAGGAACAAAGAGTTTTTCTTCATTTAAAGGACTTGTTAAGTTAACCAGAGCAGAGTGTTGCTAGTTGTAACCATGGTCACCAATTTAGCCATACAGAGGATAAGAACACAAATGAATGGGATTTTATAAGGTCCTGGTGATGATGTAAGATTATTAAACAGTTCTTTGAATCTAGTCAGTCATTTTTGCAGATGGATCTAAAAAAATATTGGAAACTAGAAAAAAAATAATGGATGACTTTGAATAAATGTGAACTTCTATAGTATTGTTTAAATGCAAAAAAATGCCAAGGCAAATGATGACTACACTAAAGATGATAGTGTTGTTTTTTTTATGATTTTTGTCTCAGAATAATTGCCATAGTTTTATTTGTGTTATTATTTCAAATGTTTGGATGAGTTTACTATTATTCTTAAAAGTGGAAAATATTAAAATATATATAATCAATAAAAAACTTCTGAACTGTAGTTTATATTATGTTGTTTACTCATAAAATAAAACATATTTATCAAGTATGGTTTTCCAGTAACTTTACAACAGAATACACTGATGGTGACAGAATGTTAATTAATATTAAAGAGAAGAAAACTGTAAAGAACTGAATCATGTCTGACAGTATATTATTATAATGAATGGGGCTAGGTTATGTTTTAACAGAGCTACAACACACCTTTTTAGGACACTGTGCTGACAGGTAACAGTCCAGGATGGGTGGGAATATACTGACATGATGAGCATCTTCAGTCTTCAGTGCCATATCAGATCAGTGAACTATCAGATGTAAATGGGTAGTTCACTTTACTCTCCTTATATTATGGTATTTTTGTTATTTTAAACATATAAATGTTTTTGAAAAATGTAAAAATGTTAATCAATATCCATTTTAAAAGCACAATAAACAATTGTGATAACATTGCTTTAAACTCGAAATTTTGTTGACACTTCACATAAAATAACCAACCAACAATGAGTAATATAGTTTTTTAACTAATTATGCATTAACTAATTTGATTTGAAAAAAGTTTTACTAAACATTGAAATTAATATTTACTACTAAATTCCTTAGAAGTAGCTTGTTCATTGCCAGGTTGGATAAACTTTACTCAAATTTCATCAAAATTACTGACAATTTAAGTAAGATTACTTAGACAATAAACATCAAAATAAAGACTTACCAGATAATCAGCAGAAGTGACCTTTATGATGCGTATTAAATATTAAATTGCGTAAATTCCATGCGCCTTATAAACAACTGTTTAAAAGTTGTAAGATTTCATTGTAAATTTTTGTCACTCTTTGCTGTGTGGCGGTAAAGCTCGTTCCCACAGTGTCAGCTATTGCAACTGACCTCAGATCTGCTGTGTTTAGGGGCTTGTTGCCATAGAGCAAACCGGCCTCTTTCTTTCCACGACCTCAGTGTTTTTGATGTGACTCAGCCCATTCACTTCAGTGTCCTTTCTGTTGTGCTGTTGTTAACCTAACATTAGGACAACTTATGAGAGAGATCTCTCCTTACACAACTAACAGAGCAGCAACAGATGAAAGTCAGACACTGGACCTGGACTTTCTTACAAATGTTCATTTTGTTGTAGGCTATCTGTAGAGCTGCAATGTTTTGTCTTTGAATGCCAGAATATTAAAACTTGATATTGCTCAAATCAAATTCACATATCTTGTGGTTTACGTTTGATAAAGAAAACAAATTAACAGTCATTTTCGATTTTATTATCATAACCCTTAAAAATGACTTGAAACAACACACAGCATATAAACACACCTCAACATTTCCAAATAAATACTGTACAGATGGTTTAATCAAACATGCCCTTAAGTCCATAATACGCACTTTCATTTAGTAAAAAAATGAAGTGTCAATAAGACAAACTCGTCTTAAATAGCTAATTGTTTTCTGGCACAAAATAAAGACTGTTTCCATTCCCCCAATCCGTTATTTCTCCACAGTTTGAAGCGACTCCTTTCCCATTCAGTCCAGGTCTTTAAGAATGAAAACAATAGCAATGTGCAAAACTCTACCATTTCTGTCCATGTGTAAAGGTATCCTGCAAAATTTCTCTGAGTGATCAACTAAAACATTGCAGTCCATAAGAAAGCTGACGCATGTGGGCACATTCTTGCGTTTAGATGCGCACTTGATTATAAATACGCTAAAGGGGTCCCTTAGAAAAAATCACTTCTTACCTTTTTATTAAGAACCTTTATCCACTACAAGAACCTTTTTACAACTAAACGGTTCTGTGGATGTCAAAGATTCTTTATGAAACCATACACCCGAAAAAAAAACATTTAAAGTACCCTTATAAGACGGCGTTTCAAGTTAAATCAGTTCATCTTTATCCAAACGCGCATCGATACCGGCGCGTTTTGGCACGCGTTCTTTGCGAACGCCGCATTGGAGGTCATTGTTTTTTAAAGGTGACTTTGTGTTGAGATATAACATCTGGACTGAAGTCTTCACAGTGGACCTTGAAGAAAGAAGCACTCCAGAAGGTTATCAACTTTTCAGATGAGGCAACGACGACAATTTATCAACTTTCCCAAACGCAGCAGCGCTTTCTACGCCTTTCAGCCACTCTTTACATTTCCTCATGACGGTCTCGTCCACGTCTCCATCCTCCTCCTCGTACTCCACATCATCGTATTTATGCTGATCATTGAGGAGAGAGATCTTCACAATGGTGCTGATATCGTTGGCACCTTCCAGTTTGGCAACAGGCCCGGTGCTTTTATTATTCGAGCTGCTTTGAGCCCTTCTGGACGGAAAAACCCGGCGGTGTCTCAGGTCCGCGGACGCGCAGCACTTCTGTTGCTTGGCCATCATCTGCTTCTCCAGGTTGCGCTTCTGGATGACCAGGATGGCTTCGGGCGTCAGGCTGAGGGAGAAGTGGATCTCTTGTTCGCCTTCTTCTTTCGCTAAAGACGTCCTGGAGGAATATTTATGGCTTGATTCGCCAGAACTGGATCGCGGGACGCTTTCGCATGAGGTAGCCACTGGTTTGGGAACGCTCAACCACGTATGTTTGCTGTCCGTCTCGGGATCGGGAGGGATTCGGGTCGACTTATGTCGTCCGTGCTGTTTTAAATGTGCCGATGGCCACGGTGATTCCAGTTTATTCTGTTCCGACTCCCTGTCGTCTCCCGTCCTCTGAGGAGGCGCGACGTTATCTCTGCTCTTCTTTTTCCTGAATAGCTCCTTTCTTGGCGAGGATATCCGTGAGTGAAGGTTTATCGGTGGGAAAGGCATTTTCAACGAGTAAAACAACGAGTTCGGTGCGTAAATGGCATGAAAAATAAGTCCATTCGCTTGAATCTTTGGGTGTCAGACGCAGCGGTCCATCGTGCCATACATCTCACTGCTAGACTGACAAGGGGCGGGGCAACCGCAAGCTTTATGTAGGTTTATACGGAAGGGGCGTGGTTACTGTGTAAAGGTAAAAACAACAAAGGCATGCTCACACATTCCCAGGTCAGGTGGCACCATATTGCATGGCACATGTAAAACCATGAATGTTAATGCATTAAACAAAATTAATACAAATTTTACAAAGCCTACTGTTGATAAACTCTTAAAATGCTGGGCTATCATTGTGGCAAAACCAGCCGATGGGTTACATTAACCCAGAAAATGTTTATTTCGAACCCAGCAAAGGGTTAAAACAACCCAGCATACGTTAAAGAACAACCTTGAGATATTGGGTTGATTGGCTTGGAGGTATTAGTTGAAGCAGAGAGACAAATGTGTTTCTTTGTGCTTGCTGGTGATTTTAGGTCAGGTTGACTCAAAAGTTTTGGGTTGAGCCATTATATTCTACAATTGCCATGCTTTTATTTCTTGTTTTTTCTGTCATTTTTATTGTTTCTATTCCATTGTAGCAATGAACAATTGTGAAAAGCGCTACATATATAAATTTGAACTGAAATAAATTCCAACCCAACAAATTTGATTTTACTTCGAAAATGTCTTAAGCACACAAAAAAATTACTTCTTAATATTTTTGTTTAGTTTTCAGTACAAATATCTAAAAAATCTTAAACAAGATGCTTTTTCTTGATGATCAAAACGACCTAAGAAAATAAGTCTAGTTTTTGGACCAAAAATATTAAATGTAAAGTGATTTTGTGCATAAAACAAGCAAAAAAATCTGCCAATGGGGTAAGCAAAATTTTCTAGATTTTTTTTATTTATTTAGTGTTTAAGAAAAAAATTTCAAGATTTTTTGCTTACCCCATTGGCAGATTGTTTTTGGTTGTTTTATGCACAAAATCACTTTACATTTAATATTTTTGGTTTAAAAACTACACTTATTTTCTATGGTCGTTTTGCTCATCAAGAAAAAGCATCTAAATATAAGAATTTTTTGATATTTTTACTGAAAACAAGACAAAAACACTAAGAATTTTTTTCTTGAAAATCATTTTTTGCAGTGTAAGAAATAAAGTCCAAGATCCCCATTGGCAATTTTTTTTGCTGCTTTTAAGCACAAATTAACTTAAATTTTATGTGATTTTTGTCTAAAAACTAAACTTATTTGCTCATCAAGAAAAGACATCTTAATTTAAGAATTTTTTTATATTTGTACTGAAAACAAGACAAAAATACTATTCAAGTCTGTTTGTTTTTAAGTGTTTAATATTCAGATACTGAGATTTGTGTTGTTCATCTCTTTAAACAGAAGTGTACTGGAATGCAGCTTCATAATTAAGATCCGGCTAATGGTTCTTACTTGGCTGGCTGTCTATATTTTCTCCTTGGCGACCTTGGCAAAGCACAGCCAAGGTTAAAAACAAACTGCATTCTTTGTTATTGATTTGTCGTCCTCTTTTTCAACTATTTATAATTTTACAGCGACAGCTGCTACGGCACCCAGCCACTGAGAAGTGTTTCAGGCTCAATATGATGAAGAAAATAATCAATGAGCTTATCCTAGTGTTTAACATCACACAAAGACAGATGCTAATTTTCACAAGCGATATCGACTGATCGTCTGCTGAATTTAATTAGAGACACTGTTTCAAGTCAAAACCCGATTTATCGGTATTGTCTTTGACTCACGTGTTACAATGTGTACGATTCTGTTCGTTTTTCAAGGCACGTGTAAAAAATCAACTGTTAGCTCATGCAATGTATCAATTAACACCGTACAATTCTTTTGAAGCCATGTGCTGACATTTCAGTTGTGATTCATTGATAATCTTTCTCTTTTTTCTAATGTAAATCTAAAACATTTTATATCCTCTCCGGAGATAGGGTCCACTATCACATGATGCTAATTATGGTCACGTGATCAGCATTGTGCACAACAGGAGTGTGCAGTGGAGGAGGGATGCTCAAGAAAGCAGAGCACTCCGACAGTTGTCATGGAAACCGCATCTACGGAAGCACAGGCTCCTCGTCTAAAAACAGACAAGCCGCTCTAGGTTATTAGGTCATGTTAAGATCACGTGATGCTTGGAGGAACAACCTGTATCTGCTCATGTGGGAGATGATCAGAAGGGTTTAAAATAGGAACTTATCGTTTCTTGAAAGAGAAAAGCATGGAATATCATCATCATCTCAGATTCAGTGTGGCGAGAGACAGCTGTCTCTTTTGCCCTGGGCTAATGACACACATCATTATTCAGTAGTAGGCTACACATCAGCCAGAAGAGCATGGCACTTAAAAATTATGAAACAGGCAGTACTCAAGGAATATTGCATTTATTTGGTGTGTTGTAACATTTCATCATATGAAAATGTTTTTCTTTTGCTTTTGGTAGAAATGTGTTTGTCTGTACAAAAAGTCAACAGTAATACCCGACTTCATTCATAAACATGATACTATAATATTAATGCACTTGTTGTTCACTTGGTTTAACTGGCAGTAAATCGACTATTAAGCATTGTTTAAAGGATAAGTTCACCTGAAATATATTTTACTTAGCGTCATGTTGTTTCAAATCCATATTAACACAAAAACAAAAGGATTTAAAAGCAGACCGCCTCAGTCCCCTTCATTTACACTGTACAGATAACAAAGCTATTTTGAAGTTATCCTCAAGTTAAGCAGAAAAAAAGAGCATCATGCCGGTTTGATATGACGTGAAAGTGAGTAAGTGATAAACGATTTGTAGTTTCAGGTGAATTAACCCTTTAAACCATTTTACCTCTCCACACAAATAATAAAAATAACAAAACAGCCTTAAAAAGAAAAAAAAAACATAACATTAACATAAGCACACTTAATATTCACAAATGTATTTAAAATTAGTATTTTAAGACATATAGGAAATGATTTTAAATATCAAGAAGAACAGTGTGGCAGGGACAGAGATTTAATGAAAAAGTCATATTTGACGTATTAACTCTCTCAAAGCAGGATATCAGATGAAATACTGGATAGTTTAGCCCAAGCAGGAGGTGAAGCACTTCATAACAGCCTCTCTGTGAAGATAAAAACAACTAGTGTTTATGATTCATAATAAAGATGAGTGAGGGTTACAGAATGTATGGCTGATATTAAAATCTAAAGAAACAGATGGTATATAGAGTAATAATAATATTTAATCCTAAAGCACGTTGTAAATCTTGTTTATTGTTTTGGAATTCGACTTGATTCTTTATTGCTAAAAACAAGATTTGTTTTGAATCAGATGTCTGTTTTGTTGCTGGGCGGAGCTTTTGAATATTTTATTTTGCTTTGAAAGAAAAACATGCGAGTATTAGATCAGCCCTTCTTGTATAGAAAATTTACAGAATATTTATATTTATTTGCTGGTACTCAAAGTTTCATATAAAAACAATCCATTGGATAAATAACAAAATTGTTTTGTTATTTTAATTAAGTAACTTACACTCCTTTTACTTTTACACTTACTTTTCTTTTTTAATTACATTTAAATTAAACTTTTCCCTGCAATTAAATGGTGTATTCATGTAAATGACACGTTCAACACCTTTGTACAAGCCACAAAATATTTTTTAAATTGGTTATCAGAAGTAAAATTGGCTTTGATGATTTTTTTATTCTAGCAAAGATAAATAACATAAGATATGTATGTACACTCTAAAAAATAAATGCTGGGCATTGTTAAAAAAACGTGTTAAATAAACCCAGAAAGTTTACATTTGACCCAAAAATGTGTTAAACAGCCCAGCCCAGGTTAAATTACAACCCAACGGGTTGGGATTGTCCCTTTTTAATCCGATGCTGGGTTAAAATCCCATGATTTTTTTTTACAAATGAGTATTGTAGTTTATCACTGTCTTGTAATATTAGTAGATATAAATGAACATAAATAAATAGAAAATAGTGTCTTAATTATTTAGATTATAACAATATTAAACACCAGCCTTTAAGCCAATCCACTGCAAATACTTAAATGCTGACAGGACCTGAATATCATCAAAAGACTGAAAAATATCAGGATATAATTTTTACTATATCCCCCATCCCTAGTACGGATCGAAGGGATGAGGTAACCATCACGGTCTCCAAGGCAACAGTGGAACAAGGTCACGGTGCCTCCCGCCTCAGCCTCCGCCCCTTTCCTCTCTCTTCTGTTTCTGTCACCTCTCTAAATGTGTTGCTATGCAGACTTTGTCACGCTCAAAATTCACAGGAAGTGGAGGAGGCGTAAAAGCGGTCCAGGTTAAAAGCAAGAGTAACAGAGAATTCGTAAGAGTAAAGACAGAAAGAGAAAAATGCAGAACGTCTGCAGACGTTACGCGTCCCTCCTGCATTAGACTCGCCCACATGTCGGCCGTAATCAGATGAGGAGTTTGGCGTTAAGCTTAAAAGCATTGCACATACAGCACATAAATAAATGATGATTAACTACTTCTGCTTTCTGATGAAATATGGGAGCAACTGATGTCCTAGCTTAACAGAGGGTGGATTGGATCTTCTTAAAAACAGCTGAATAAGCCACAACGTAAATGACAGCAGATTGAAAAACAAATTATGCAAATGCAGAGATGTTATGGGATAACTATTTGCATATTATTCCACTAAAAACAAATGTTATGTTATTGTTTACCATCCTCATATCAAATTTATTTTATCTTTTAATAATCTTTGATATATAATTTCATAATAATGCATTTATTTTTCAATCAGATGAACAGCATTTGTCCCTGTGTGAGAGATGAATCGTCCAACTCTAATGTCTTTTTGCCAACTATGAAAACGTCTTACGCTTGAATACTCAAAAGTCACAAGATGAGGAAAAGTCACAAAACTACTCAAATGACACGGCCTGTATAAAGCATAATAAAACGCATAGTAGATTATTAAAAGCACCTGCTCATGTAGAAAACATCTTGATGTTAAAAACCGAGGCTGTTGTGATAAACAGCTCATGACGTGATGGCAGCTCTCGCTAATCCAATAAAAACAGTGAAAAGAGCCCTAACGCAAGCTTAAAGCGCCATAACAACAACAACATAACTGAGCTTGTTGAAGGGTGTGGGTTCTTTAAGGTAAACAGTCAACAATGAAACAATGGGGTTTATCTAAAGATGAATCATCCGAAGATAAAGAGAGAGATGGGTGAAAGGTTTGATCTGTAGATGAGAGAAATGCAGCAGGTGGAATACAGAGGGAATCAGGAATCATTTGTTTCCCTTTCCAAGAGGTTCCTGAAGGAGAATGTGTGTCAGGATGGGGGATGGTGTGACTGGTATCAGAAACATGCACAAGCACCTTTGGTTGAACAGGAAGATGGGTTAGCATGTGTATTCTTTCCTGTTCAAAGATTCAGATCAAATTGGGGTGAGGGCCACCCTTTGAGGTAAAGAGATTTAATAATATTAATGCTCACATTACATCTTTCTTTGATTTTAATTATAGTCTGTCTGTGACAGGACAAATTATAGTCTCAGATTACGGTCTTCCTCTAAATCTACTTGTGCTCCCCTTTATCATTTTGACTGAAACCAGTAAGGTTTTAAATAATTTGCATAAATAAGATCATTTTTGTTATTGTGGGGGACCCTCTTCATTGTCGTTTCAATCCTTGATTTCATTAACGCTCCTCATTTCCATACAATCTTTCTCTTTTTGTGTCAGAGAGAAGAAAGAAAACCATACAGGATTGTAACAACATTAGGATGAGTAAATGGCTTAACTATATACGTAAAAGGTCAGAAGCAGACAAAATTCAATTGCTGCCACTATCAGCTCAGTTAACAAATATACAGCGCACCATCACCATTCTTTAAGGCCTTACCAATCTCATCATTTTTTTAATCCAATCTTTTTCCTCTTTGTAAACATGGAGTCGCCCCCAGAAATGTGTAAGGTGTGAACAAAATGGCAGAAACAATGCCTTTAGGGGCGTGTCGTAGTAAGGACGCATGTGTCATCACAACAACTTACTGTTCAGCTCTTTGACACTGGGGTTTTAAATACAGATCAACATTCAAGACGAGACATGTGTGCAAACTGGAATAATGCAAAGATCAGGGAGCTCCTCACTATCTGTGCTGAAACTGAGATCGATCGCCAGCTTCATAGAACAGCGCAAGTTCATGATCAGATCAGAAAATAAATGCACACGTCTGGTTTCTCCAGAGAGAAATAGCTGATGATAAGAAAATTTACACGTTTATTTTCTGTAATCTGTGTGAGAAAAGGGCTAAAATATATGGACTGGCTGTATACACGAAGAAGTAAGGGTGTCGGTTTTAGATTTATCCACTCCAAAAATAGCGGATTGTGGCTCCCAAAAAGTTGGATCCATCTGGAAACCCTGACTCAATAAAAAATTTGGACGTATACACAGTGGCGACTCGTGACTGCTCTTCCGAGGGGTGCAAATTCAAAATAAGAGTTCGGAGTGTAATGTGTGTTGCTCGTGTTTTCAAAATATGTGTTTGTTGCGTCATTTGAACCATGTGCATCACGCGTTTTGTCAAAATAAGTGCCTGCTGCACACGCATCAAAACCATTTATGAAAAAACACTTATTTTGACAAGACACGCGATGCACATAGGATCACTTGACGCGCAGAACACATATTTTGAAATTACGAACCACACACATGAAGGGCTACATACATGTTGTGACGAACTTTGCATCGAGCGTCCTCAAAAAAAGAAGTCACTGGCCGCCACTGCATATACATAGATAGTCTGTAGACAGACTCATAGTCTCATGCAGGGTTTACACCTGACACGGTAGACACGGGAAGCGCAAGTGATTTACATGTAAAGTTGATGCAAAGACGCGATTAGGCATCTTGCGGCGCAAATGGCGCGGAAGGCGGGGCACCAATGGAGCGTGGAATTGAGCGTTGAATTGACCGGTGCCGTGGGAAACGCGTGAGTTGAAAAATCTGAACTTCGGCGGATTTCCGCGCCACGTTAACCAGTCAGGACCTTGCTGTAGTAGTGACGTGATTATAGAAAGCGAGCTGAGTGGCGGAGTCTCAGCGGAGTCACAACAGCCCCTCCCATGACGCGAATTTCCACGTGAATGTCTCGAATGACTAGAATTTAACGCACGGCTTTCATGCGCGAATTAAGCGAGTGAACTCAAATGTTAAAGCGTCCAACTACGCGCGAATAGCACGTTTTTGCCGCCTCTACTGCGTAGGGCTGTCAAAATTGCTCAAAAATGACGTTCGAATATTCTCCCTAAAAAACCCACGAATATTCGAACTATTCGAATATCTGGTTGCCCATTTTTTCAAAGACGTTTAACGACGCATTACGTCAATAACAGGACAAATTAATATAAAGAGACATAACTACTTCTATAGGTAATCTATTTAAGTTTAAACATATTTGACAACGTATATTACATACACAAAACAAGTAAATCAAGAGACATCAAAATGATATGGTACCTCGGATACATTGCTTGACAAAACTCCCTGAAGCCTGCTCCATCCACGACACTGATCGGTCTCATGTCCTTACAAATGAACGAAATTAATTTCTCCGTTATGACCTCTTGTTGTGTTGCAGACAAATAGCTTGTGGCGGGCGATGCAAAGTAAGTGTTAAGACGTGACTGTTTAGCTGGAGTTCCACACATTGTGGTCTTGTACACACCGCAAACTTTCAGGAGTGACAACCGCATTTAAATGTGAAAATATGATGATTGACACGGAGATAACCATAGCAACGGTCTGCCGTCTCACATGCTTATCACTCACAGCTTTGATGAAAATAATTAAACAGCATTATGTTTTGCAATAAACCTCTGTCGTGTCGTTGTGTATTGTACGCATTTGTGAGGCTGCGCGCGCTCTTGCAGTGTTGCCAGGTCCTCGTCTTTTTTGTACTCGCATACCATTTTAGCGCTTAACCGTTTATGGATTTCTGTACCGCGCAAACAGAAGACTTTTCCCCCTTGTAATAATTTATTTCTTCAGAAGAGAGACCTGTCATGTCTATGATGCACGTTTAAAAACTTTATTAACTAGTTGTTCATTTTAGTTATGTTGGCTACACACTATGCAAAGTTTCTGTAAACGCGGTTGTCACTGCAGTTTGCGGGAGTTAATGCGGTTGTAGAATGCGATTGTCAGTCCCGTAAATTACTGAAGTGTGTGTGTACAGAACAGGATTAAGCATTAAAAGTTGAAGTGACAAACGAATTAATATGCAGTGTGTACAAGATGCCATGCTCATTTGGGTGCACATTTTCGAGATGTGACATCATGTTGCTAGTGTTTGAATGGTATGCTAACAACTTTATCTCGCGGCTCAACAATTTTACCTCCTACCGACCAAAATCCAAAGTACTTCCAGACATAGCTTTTTAGATTTTTGGGGGTTAAAATCGCTTTCTCTGCTGCGGTTGACTTTCTGCCATTTTCCATGCAAGACGCGTCAACTTTTAACAGTGACAGACAGTGTGACTACTGTGAACTGTCCCTGAACCAGGCGCATTAGTGCGCCCACTTACAAAGCAGACAGCCACGCCTCTACTACCGCGGGCTTTAAAAAAATAATAATAATTTATTCGAATATGAATTTTCATATTCGAAATTAGTTTTTTTTAACTATTCGAATATATATTCGAATTTAGAATATTCGTTGACAGCCCTACTACTGCGGCTGGTGGGAATGCACCATCAGATTATAGAAACTCCTTTTTAGTAATTTGACTTAATCTTGGCTGCCATACAGTACAACGTGAAGTGTTTTACACAGGTGTGCCTCATTAGTCATGAAAAGTGAAGCCTCTGGCTCTTTGATTTAATAACGCTTCTTGTTTTTATAGAATATTTTCAAATACTTATCTTTGTGTGTTCAACAGAAGAATGTAACAAGATTAGGATGAGTAACCGGTATGAGTATTCCTCGGCTTCTGACCTCAGAAAACTTAGGTGTAACATCAGACAAAATTCAATTGCTATTATTATCAGCTCAGTTAACAAATATACAGCACACCATCACTATTCTCGTAAACTGCTTAAGCTGAGGTGGATGGTGACCGCAAAACACAGAGCCATTTGTATGACACTAGTGCCTACAGTAGGGGATTAGTGCCATATGGTAAAGCCCAACAGACGTAGGGTCATGAGTAAATAACAACATGTTTTCATTCTGGTAATTCAGCTCACCCTGTGTACACAACACAATCCTACCTTACAAACATTGACTAAAAGATAGACGTGTCACAGTCTGACACGCTGCCATTTGGAGACAAACTTCACATTGTAATAATGGGATTGTTTGGGGTTAAAACAGGCAGTCAGTTGACAGTTAACTTTAGAGCATTTTACATTCATACATACATTACGTACTAAATTATTATTATTAGGCTATATTAAGCTAAACTAACTCTAGCATTAAAACAAAGTGGAGTGGTTATGCAGTACATTTGCATTTATTATTCATAAGCATAAATAATATATAAATGCAAGGGAGTGGCCATGTGTCTTTTCAGCAGATGTTGCCTAAAATCTATGACCAAATACAGTATAGAACAATACTTGATAAATTAAACCCACAATATATAAGATTTTAGCGTTAAAATGTCCAAAAACTACTAGCAGTGTTTTATATTTTTTCACGTGTACTTGCATTACCCTAAATGTTTTTAACAATGTTTAAAAACCAAATAATTTGTATTTTTAAAAAACTTTTGGCCCCTCTACATAGGGTCGCTTGTCAGTGATGTCATGGTCCGGGTTATTCTTGGTTTCTGCTTTTGTTGCCATACACTCATTTGCTGGTTATTCCAGCTGTGTAAATTTATGCAATTGATTGCACATGAACATTTACAAATGTTTTTATTAAAGGAAGAAAGGATGTGTTAATTTTAACACATTGTTTTGTGTTATCCTATTTAACACCCTGGGCCCTATCTTGCACCCAGCGCAATTGACTTTGTCAGTGACGCATGTATCATTCATATTTTGCACCGGCGCACAGCGGGTTTTTCCCTCCACAAACGCACGTCGGCAAATTAGGGAATGAACTTGCGCTCCCTGGGCGGTTCAGCGCAAAAAAGAGGCGTGTTCCGGCGCAAACCATCCCTGATACTATTTTTCAGTTTCAAAAAACAATTGCACCACTGACCAGAAAAAACTAGTCTGAAGTCAGTGGCGCGTTGCGCGTGGTTCATTATGCTATTTTAAGGGCGCATGCTTGACCATAATGTATAGCGTGCACAACGCGCACACACTTTGCTTATCTAATCTACACAGATGCAACAGTTATTTATATCATAAATTGTTACAATAAAAATATTAACACATGAGATAAGGGGAATCATAGTGGTGAGCATTGTGGTGAAAAATTCTCATGCAAATAAAGATTAAAATATTTTCATATTTGTTGTGTGGCTGTATTATGTTTATTTTATGTAAATAATCATTAAAATGTTTTCATAAGAAACCTTAATGTATATGAACTTGATTTGTAAGTGTTCTTTGGGGTTGGACCTTGCTTGCGTTTCTTGGGTCCGATTTCAAAGCCCCCAAACCCTTTCAGCGGTGAGGGGGACGCAGCGCTGTCCTCTGCTGGCGTCTGTGTAGAGGCAGATCCACCTCCTGTTACACGGCGTGGCCAATTTATGCTGGCAAGCTTGGGATTCCCCCGTCTCCTGACATCATTGTAGCGCTTGGCGCAGCGATGGGGATGCCAGCTGATGAGACAATTGTGGCTATTTCCTCTCACGCCTGTTTAACCGAAGCTGATTTGGGCGGGTTTCTCCCATCCCCATACAAAACAACTTCTCTGTCTGTGACTGCTCTTACAAGAACGTCGGTCTCCTCGGCTGTGAACCGCTCCTGGCGTGCGCCTGGTAAATCCGTCATAATAATAGCAACCCGCCATGGAACTTGCGCACTTGCGTTTAAAGGGAATGTTGAATAGCGTTCTGATTGGTTTATTTGAGGTTACGCCCAAACCACACCTATGAATAATGAAAATACTTCAGACCAACCCCTTATTGATTTGCACCTGGCGCAAGAGTTATTTCTCCCGCCGGGAAAATAGCAACAGCGCCCAAGATCCGCCCACAAAGTCACTTGCGTTTTGCGCTTCACACTTGCGTTTCAGATCGTTAAAATAGGGCCCCTTATGTGTCATTTCGTGTTGATTTTGAGTTCAAATAAATAGAAGGGACAACACAAGATGTGTTAAAACAACACAAAGTGTGTTCCAAAAATAACACAGAGATGTGTTAAAGGCGCTCTAAGCGAATAATGTGCGACGTCACTTCCTGTTGATGTTTGAACTGTTTTCAAACAGACAGAGCGTAGC
This sequence comes from Paramisgurnus dabryanus, assembly GCF_030506205.2. Classification (NCBI taxonomy): domain Eukaryota; kingdom Metazoa; phylum Chordata; class Actinopteri; order Cypriniformes; family Cobitidae; genus Paramisgurnus; species Paramisgurnus dabryanus. The sequence goes on along the minus strand of NC_133356.1, from coordinate 28,595,528 downwards.
TAACTCCTCCCCCTCCCCCTCCCTTCCGTGCTTTCATGAACGCGCCCAACCCCCACCCCCAAATCCTTCTTGCCGTTTATTGGCTGGAATACTTTGTTTTGTTTTGTGCTGGCTAGGTTTGGCCATTTGTTGATATTGCCGTTTGTGAAGCCTGGGCTGTCTACAAAGATCGCGTTTTTTTACAGTTTGATCAGCGGACAGGCAGCAAGCAGATAGTGAGGAGATGTTTCCGGTATGTAACAAAAAATGTTTTATGGTCTAAAACGCTTCAATTCGCTTAGAGCACCTTTAAGTTAAGGACAACATACTAGATGTAGATAAAGATACAAGGAACGATATCACTGTGATCACTTGCTTGGCAATCTTTTCCAATTGTTGAACGGTAAACCAATGACTGCCAATCAAATCAGCTTGAATCTAAAGTGCACGCGCATTTGAAATGACTGACACTGTGGAGAAGCTTATTGATGAGGTCTATAACATAAAATTAACAGGTGTTAAACTTTATAATGTTTTATTCTACTACACTTACTATACGAAAAGGTAAGATATTAGATTACACAAACTATTCACTGTTTAGAGATATGAAAATGCTGGTAATTCCCGCTATGTAAATTAAATTTATAAATTGAATGGCGCATGAACATTTACAAATGTTTTTATTAAAGGAAATATGCAATAATATTAATGACATTGAAGGTAAATGCTTTGCGCGAGTACTGCACCTTGTGAGCAAATTAGCATAAAGTTATCATTATCGTTCAGTGGTGTGGGCGCTAATATAGTTATCGTTAAAGTTATAATGTGAACGGCCCTTAACACTGGTCTACAGGTAGTATGATTTTCCTTGGCAAGCGAAGAAACTTGTGCAGTTGTGCATTTACATAAATACAAAGTATTGTCTGTTATAGGAGATCTGCAAGGCTGCTTTGTTAAATGGCAATAATAAACAGCTCAAATCCTTGTTGGCAATTATACTCTTTAGAGGCGGAGTGCACGATTTCTGATAAACGCTTTGGAAAAGCGGCGGGCCGACTACCAAAACTCTTGTAGCCAATCAACAGTAAGGTGCGCGTGTCTACTATGACATCGTTGCCTGGGTTGCGTATGTGTGTGGCGGGTCTATCAAAAGAAGGTCCAGATTCTATTGGGGTAGGGGCTTGTTTGATTAGGCGATTTCAAATGTCAACATTGGCTTTCAGAGATCATGGATCCTGCCTTTAATGCATTGGTGTTGTTTATTATTATAAACATTACTAAAAATGTATATGCTCACTTAAAAGATAACATAAGAAAAAAACAGTATGAAACACATGTAGGTGAGATGATGTACATTATGTACTCTGTACTTACCGTGCAAATGGAATGTAAGAGATGCTGTACCTAAAGACACACAAACACATACACAGTGTTAATGCCTAATGTCCTATTAAATGCTTAACAATAGTCTTTTTTAAAGCAGAAAAATAAAATAAAAATAACAGTAAAATGATGATCAATACAAAGAGAAAAACAGATAAAATGATAAAACCCCTGTGTGTGTATGCATGGTTATCACAAACAACCATATTGAAAATCATTTTTAAAGTGGGTGATGATGTATTCTGATTTCATTAACACATAAAACCTTATAAGGGTTTAAAAGACAAAACAACAAACTCTAACAGGATTTGTGATTTCTGAGAAACCCTAACGTTTCCTGGAAATGTCTGGCATCACTGATGCATCTGTTTGGTGTCAAGGAATTCATATTTCCCAGTACCCCCATTCATACATGCTTCATTCATGTGGTTGCTAGAGTGATGGTTGTACGATTAAGACTGTTGGTGGTCTGTAACACATACTGTAGTGTGGAAGAAAAGAACGTCCCGATGGTGAAACTGACAGCAATTACATGGCCAATAAAATCTGACCCACTGATGCAAGTAAAACTGGGCAGCCTCTCTGTCTGTCTTTCATAATATATGTTTTATAAACGTTCATAATGCAAAGATTCATTTTTATCTCGGTGATAAAAAACACATGTGTGGAATGTACATAAATAATTTAGCACCAATAAAGCCCAGCTAATAAAAGCCACTCCGCAAACACGTAAAACATTGGTCTTTTGTCTTCTCTTGGAGCTCAGTCCACCTGGTTCTGCACCTGTGCTCTGCTCATGGCCATGTGAAGGGGTCAGGACACACTTAGAGGATCAGATTAGTTTTACTGCCCACTTCTGTTTAGCTGCATTAGTGACACGGTAACACTGCCTATCTTTGCTTCTCACAGTTACTTTCATTCTGGGCGGTGAATGCTCTTTCTCCCTCTTATAATTCTTATGCAGCTCAAAATGTGAAGAAACTGAATTAATGTAAAAATTATTTTGATCTATATAAAGAAAACTTTAACATAAAGACTGTGACCCGAACCACCTGTTCAGTCCGTACATGCCTATACTGATTCCTGCCCCGCATCCGCAAATAACATGTTGATATTGTTCCACTAGTTCCACTCTACTCAGGGGTGCATCTCCCAAAAAACGGCATAACTGGCTGCTGAACCACCATAGTATGATGCATAGTTGGAGAAACTGTTTCCCAAAAAACATCCGCACATCCGTCGTTTGAACCATGTTGGTTCAATAATAAAGTTGCTGATGTTCAGATCTATTTAATGTCAGATTATTTCTGTAAATAATGTACATTGCATCTAAAGACTTCTTTTTTGTCATGTTTTAGTTTAATTTAATTTCAAGATATTTTATTAATTCGCAAGTGTCCTCCTACAGTACGTCACTCATCTCCGGGATTCCTTGTGATCTTAAATTTCGTAGCTCTGCGCACATGCACGGTTTTCAAAAACATTGCTTTATTTCTGTTTACAAACTAAAAGACATAAAATGGACTTTGTATATACAGTATTTAGAATGACAGATATTGAATGCACTGCATGTTGCTTGTTTATTTTGCTCATAAGCATGATCAATATAAATGTCATACTAACTAGGAAATATGCTTATAACCACATAACCAACTGATATTTTGACATCTATCAAGAGTTTGAGAGCAATTTATTTTGAGATCTGTTCAAACGAAAGATTATGTAATTTAATGCAGTTTGGGTATAAGTGCAAAGTTTAATGGTTTCTTTTAAGACAAAAATAAAGTTTTTTATTAAAGAAAAGTATTTTTGTTTTTTGTTTGTAGCCTATATGCTGTCAATTATAGTTTGGACATCTAACAAGATGTTTGAGAGCAATTTATTTTGAGATCTGTTCAAATGAAAGATTATGTAATTTAATGCAGTTTGGGTATAAGTGCAAAGTTTAATGTTTTTTTAAGACAAAAATATTTTTTTTTATTAAAGAAAAGTAGATTTTTGTTTGTAGCCTATATGCTGTCAATTATAGTTCTTAGAAAGAAAATCAGAATAGGCAAAAATCAGTATTGGCACATCACAATTACAGAAAATTTGGAAATCGGAATTGGCCAAGAAAATTGCAATCAGTGCATTTCTACTAGACACTGATGGCAAACTGCATGCAAACTTCAATTAACCTAGTGATCAACCTAAAACAGTAGAAGTGTTGTAGCAGGTAGCAGGTTTTAGAGAGATGCACGACACCACACATTACTACTTAACTGTTCAGGACAGTATTTAGCTACTTGAGGGATTTAGCTACTTTAGCTATAAGCTTTATGACACACGCACACACACACGCAAACACGCACACACACGTATGCACACATGTTGATACTGAAGGATACTGTTAATCTTTATATGAAACTTGTGTGAAGCATGTTTATGTATTTAAAGACAATAAGATGGTTATCAGATGATGTAGACAGGTTATTTTCTCCCTGTTTTAAATTCTTTTGTTCCATCCAATCTTAATATTCAAATGCACTTTAACGTTTTAATAAGTTTCCTAAAAATTGTAAACAAAAACCACCAGGTCAACTGATTGTCCAGCTATCAATTGTTTGAGATAATTGTCATCGCCCAATAACAGTGGCAGCTTTAAAATAATTTTTATTATTTTGATGTCCAGTAAACACTTTGGCTTTACGGTGCCTGATTTTATTTTGCTTAAGCAGAATGACATGCTAACCTTTGTGGCTTGTGTTTTTATAGTCAATGGCAGGTGGGGTGCAGGAGTGCCGTGAAGTCTATAGGTAAACATGCGTCAACCGTCAACCTTACAATATGTATGATGGACACATGCTTCAGTGTTTAATACTGCTTTTGTTTGTGTGTTTTTTTCATTGTGCTCCAGTGAAGTAATAAAAAAAATCCATCACCATGTTATGTTTTAATCAAAAGCACTGGGAAGAAACCCAGAAGAAAAGGTAAACAACAATGCATTGGACGACCAACCTGAAGCTACTACTATCGTTTTTTATCTTAGATGTAGAAAAATGGGCCAGATGAATGTTAAATCCCTTAAGCTGGTTTACTTAAAGACAAAGGGGTTCTACCTTGGTAATGGTATGTTTAAATAAGTCAAACTAGCTAATCTGCTACCTCTGCCTTAAAAATACATTTATATTAATATTAACATACAGTCCATATTACTTTTAGTAAATTGGTAATTACCCAGTGGACATTTTATGAGTGCTGTGTTGATAAACAATTAGATTTAATTGTGTTTTAAGTGCTTACAGAAATACAATGTCCAGCTAATGTTAACCAATAATAAAATTAACATGTAATGTACAAACAGAACGTATTCAAATCCTTTGATTTTCATGAATGACCCCGGGCGTGAGTTTTAACTGCATGGCAACATCACACAACAGCGTCAGCTGAACACTAAGCCCTACATTGAAATTGTATTGATAATCTGTTGGTGGTAGTAAGCCCAAAATAGGGTGAAAACCCTGTTTAAAAGATTGTCAACTTTGTCAACAATCACTAATTAATTTATATTTTGCCAGTTCCCATTTTTTTGGCCAAAATAAATAAATGTTCTCCAGCGTGTGTGGGTAGCGTCACCGCTTGTTCTCAAACCACTAATATGTAATAGTACGCTAAAGATGGCAGCTTTAACCATCAAAAATACTTGATAGATGTGGGGAGATTGGCCACTTTGGCCATAGTAAGATCATAAATCACATTTGTAGCTCAAGCATGCTTTGTCGTTTACCCTTACTTCCAGTTTTCTTCCCAGGAAGACTTGCTTTCAATTTAAACATGGCAGTGAAGTTAAATCAGTCTATATTTTATTTAAAAAAACCTAAAATCAATTATTGAGCACATAAAAATCTTTGTTCAAAACGGTCTTCTTACCTTAACCCTGATTCACGGCAAGCTTATAATAATGATTTATAATATAAGTGGTTGGGTTGGTTTTCATGGGAAATATTAGTTTGAAAAAATTTGAAAAGATGAGTCTAAGTTACAGATTGCAACTTTTACATGTTCAGAAAGCTGAAAATATAGTTTAGTTTGTACGTGTACGCTAGGGTCAACATACAGTGCACATGATGCAAATTTTGGCGCCAGAATAATACATATATTTTGTACGTGCAGTCGTGCACAGCTGGATTTTTGTCCCATTTGTCAAACGGCCGTGTACGTGTTCGAATCAATTGAACTAAGCTTTGCAAGGCTAAGTGTAAAAAACAAACTATATAACAGGCTTTACAGGAAACGGTTTATAATTGTACTGTACAAAACCAACATGTGTTCTAAATAAAATGACACTGATGCTGTTGTTTGATATGCCCTGAACTATTTGGGCTAATGATGGAAATGCACCTATAGTTAAAGAGGCCCTTCCACATAAAACTGTTTTTACTTGTATTTTTTGATATGTGTTGTGTCGTGAATGTGAAAATTAACTTCCACCTCCTCTGTCAGCTCTAGCCACTGAAAAGAAATAAGCGGAGAAATCAGGTCAGTTTGAAAAGCTGATCAGTGTGACGTGGAACTGATCGAGGTCATTACAATTCATGAGCTCTTCAACTTAAGACCGCACCCACATATTACGTGTAGTTTAGTTAGTTTTCATAACAAGTTACAGCAAGGATGGCTAAACGTCAACCGTACCGTATTCGGGCCATTGTTTTTCGTCAAGAGACATCATTCCTATTAAACGAGGGAATCATAACAGTTGCTACATGTTTGGATGTTCAGAAGAACGCTGGATTTGAAGAGAGACTGCGATAAAAAACCATTGCTCCTCCATCAATATTGGATCCGGACAGAATGGCGCAGCTTATGTGAGTAAAACACTTAGTCTTATGTGTCACTGTGGCGGCCGGTGTTTTCTCTTCTAAGGGACGCGAATTCATGCTGCACACACGTTGAAAGGGTTTATGATAAAAGACACGCGCGTGTGTGTGAGTAAAACACTTTAGTACTATATGTGTCACTGTGGCGGCCGGTGATTTCTCTTCCGAGGGACGCGAATTCATGCTGCACACGCTTTGAAAGGGTTTATTTTAAAAGACACGCGTGTTTGTGTGAGTAAAACACTTTAGTATAATGTGTTATCAGTTGCGGCCGGGATTTCTCTTCAGAGGGATTCACGCGAATTCATGATGCACACGCATCGAATGTGATAAAAGACACATGTGTGTTTGTGCGTTCGTTACACGCGCGTCAAAGGGTTTATGTAGAAGACGTTTGTGTGTGTGTTTTTGTGCGTGGTTTTACGATAAAAGACACGCGTGTGTGTGTCTAAAGGGTTTATGATAAAATATGCTTGTGTAAGAAAGACACTGTGTCTTAAGACACTCACTTAACATTAAACTGATTACACATGAGGTTAAATTGAAAGTTAGTTTGAACGAAAAACTGTTATCCAATCATAGCAGTGGGCGTTTACTTCCAAGTCGTCAATCTAGCCCGCCCATTAAAACGGATCATTTCTCTAACCAGCCTCAAAATCAGGGTACAAAATGGCCTATTACTTATTGCTTTTGATGTTTTTGGATGTAAAAACAACAGTATACAGTGTGTATAAGACAACAGTATAAAACAATAAAAACGACAGAGGAAGGGCACCTTTAAAAGGTTTGCTTCAATGATGTTTAATAGATGTTCTTCACCTACCATGTCATGGACAAAAACTGTAAAATGCAGAAGAATATTGCCAGACCCTTTTTATTCCACTGAAAGGACACAAAGAGAAACAAAATAAGATTGATGTAAATTAGTAAATTTTCTAAGTGACAAATTGTTAACAAACATCAGCATTAATGATTGTTGACGAAATCTTACCCAAAAGACTGCACATAACGTCAACACAAGGAACAGCTGGAGGGAAACAACACAAAAGATAAGCAACAGTTATCGAATACCCACAAGGCATTTAGTATATATACAATTTAAGTAACTTTATATTTTCATTTTGATTGTCTGAATTTAATAGATTCATTTCTTGAACAGATACAGAACAGAAACTGAATGAAAGAGGAAGTCATATAGAGAGCTGCTGTGATTTCTCTGGATTACTAAAGCAATGCTTTAAAACCTCTTATACCAAGGGTCTGTTGAATGCTCTATTCTGATTGGTTGAGAAATGTTCCATGGGTATGCTTTTTTTCAATAACCGCTCACCTAACTTGTGTGTCTTAAAAATAGGCACCAGAGCAATGTTTGTGGTAACCGTGGTATAAGCGGAATAATTGACTCTGGTCCTTTGAATTGTTTGAATTATTTTCTTATAATTCAAGTGCCCGTCGTCAGATATTCCTTACATATGGCGCTTTTCCATTGCATAGTACCCCACGGGCTTGGCTTGGTTAGCTTTTTCGTCGAGTTTAGTAACAGTGGGAGGGATTATAGGCCTGTCGTTATATTTAAGCTGCCTACAGCTGTGACGACATACAAGTGAGAGCGTCATTGGTGTTAAACGTTCCCATACATTCATTTATTTCTCAGTCCGCCACAAAATCAAAATTGACCACCACAAATAGATGTTTGCACATTGCGTTTATCACTACCTGTGTCTCACATGACAGTTTCTGTACAAACACCCCTGGTCAGTTGACACGCTCCGCTGAGCCTCATTTGAGTCAAAATTTTCGCATCGCAAATGTCCCGCCACAAACCGCAAGTTTGGAAAACACTGGAATGGTGTTCCTGATTCTCAACCTGCACTGAAAAACCTTAAAGTCAACTCAACTCAAACCATTTAAGTAAACCGGTTGCATTAGTTAAACACATACATTTGAGTCTTGTGAACTTAAACAAATTGAGTCAAATGCAGTTATGCACTTATATTTAAGTTCACACTGCTTAAATATAAGTGCATAATTGCACATGGCTCAAGTTCACAGTACTTAAGTTTATGTGTTTTAAAACTTAAATGGTCTAATGCAACCGGTTTACTTAAATGGTTTGAGTTTAGTTAAAGCTCTACTGTGTACTTTATTGAGTTAATTCTTAACAAAAACCCATGTTTTCCACGAGGGACATTCCTGAAATTCAAGCTCCGCCTTTCGCGCTTTCTCTCTACACTCACGCTGGCCGATAGCTGAAGCCTCCGGAGGTTGCATGAGTAGGCGGTATATGTCATCAAGACAGTCTTATTTCAGAATATTAACAATTATAAAGCTGACAATTATTCTTAGTTAATTGTAAATTGATGTAATATGCGTATGAATTGCGAATGTAATGCTCAGTTGATTTAAATAAACCAGGCTTGATGACGTATCCAGCCTGTGACCTGCGTAGCTGAATCCTTCGGATTTGACAACAGCCGCACACCGTGATGAACCTGCGATCTAATGCTTTGATTTGAAAGCCTGTTGAAGACATATTCTCGAGGACATTAAAACAAATCGCCAAGGAAGCGAAACGGGGATTTTAAACGACAACGTGACAGGAAAAACATCAAGACCAAAGTCACTATTGGAGTTAGTTTTCCAAGATGGGGCTCAAGGGACACTGAAGTTGCACTTTATATCTTCTCCACAGGTAATTCAGCATATTCGTTTACTTCTATACAGTCCATGTTGTAAACTTGAAGTTTTATAGTTCCTTGGCTAACTTTAGCATGATTATGCATAACACTTGTTAGTGTAAACATGCATGTGGTTTAATGTGTCCGAACAGCCACACGCCGTCTCTCCGCCCATTTATGTAATCTGAGGTACTGAGATAAATGTTTTTCATCTTTTCTGACCTCTAGCACAAACACACGGTGACAGACATATTTTTAGCCTTTCATTGATAAAAGCATCTGATCTGCGTGTCTTTCGTTTCATTTTACAAGCGTGTGAAAGTTGCGCGATCTTTTTTCACCAATATGAGAGAAAGCTCTTACATATACACGGACATGTAACGTTTACTTAAAACATAAGCATTGTACTTTGACATAATATTAGTTCGCGTCCATTTAAACCCGTCATGGTTGCTTTTTGTATGTGATTTTAAGCGGACATATCATGACAATCAGACTTTTTCATGTTAAACATAAATCTGTGTGCTTTGATGGATCACAGGCAAAGGACATTGCAAATTGTTCATTTTTTTCTCATTGCTTTTGCTTTGTAGCTACTGGAAGCCATGTTAACCTTGGCATGACACGGCCGGGCCACCGTACGAGTTAAAACGCGTTCCGAATGGGGGGGGCTAGAAAGTAATATTCAGTTGCTTGTCATATAGACTTTCACCGCTAGATGGGAGTAGATCCTACACAGTGGAGCTTTAACTGTTAGGTTTTACACTGTGTGGATGTTTTTCACCGCTAAAAGGGAGTTTGGGAACTAACAACAAAGCACAGGTGACAACAGGCTTGCTCGACAGTGCACGGATGAAGGTAAAGCTAATTGCATTTAGCGATAATGCTGGTGACTGGTGACGATTCTCTCAGACCAATCAGTGATCTAGAGTGTTTTCACGTCAAGTTTTAGTATCAGCTCAGTTCACTCGGAACCCCAACTGAGGTGCTACTAAAAAAAGTATCGGGTACTACGTACTGTACCCAGTAGAAAAGCCCCCTAAAGCCAGCTGACCCGACCCAAACCGTGGGGTACTATGCAATGGAAAAGCGGCAATAGTTTGGGACTACAAAAGGCCAAAGCCCTTGTGTCCTCAATTGCCATGAAATACCTTGAGAGCAGTGAAGCTGATAATATGCTGAGTTAGGGGCCAATCACACTTGGAACGCAAGGCGCTGCCTTTTTTGGTCACTTTGAAAAAGCAGCTTTTTAGCTTTTTATGTTGCTAGGCAACAATTGTATCAACTATAAAAAAAAAAATTCCTATAAATGTACAAGAGCTCAATGTACAAGAGTGAGAGGTGTATAAGCAGAAAACAGTGAGTGATTACAGTCTCCAGTTGTTCCAAGCAACTGTAAACTTCTGTCAGCACAACGAAAGCCCCGCCTCTCCCCTCATTCGATTGGACAAGGTGAATGACATCGGGCGCTTTTCCGCTCAGAGCACTCCTGCAAAAGTGCGTGGCACAGGAGGCAACCAAAATGCGGGGCACTAGTCGGCACGAATAAACAGTGTGCATAACGTAACTGCCCATAGAAAACCATTTTTGAAAAATGCATCTGCCACTGCCATAAAATAATTCTGTGTGATCCACCCCTTAAAGTTTATAACATAAATGGCAGCAAATGAGTTCGAAATGCTAAAACTGAACATACAATAGCCAAACTCCATGTTTGCACAGGGCAGTTTGGGAAGGGGATGTCACATAAACAGTCAGTCCAGATGAAGAGAAAATTATCCTGTTTTCATTGCTCTATTCCTCAAGTGTATTTTAAAATGTGAGACACAATTGCGAAACTCCCTCTGGAGTCTACACATCAAGCGATGTGGCATAGCGATGATTGAAATTTGCCCAATATGAACTTAAAATTCATGCCAAACATTCCACAATCAACCATTCTGTTTGGTCCAACACCAGTCTATGTTTACAGGACTCAATGACATGAATGCATTAAAACACAACACAGCTGGTGGCAAAACCATAAGGTACTATGAGAATTCAATATATTGCCAAAGCCAGATGAAAACCTGGCTATACAGAGACTGTATATGATCATACACATATAAAACATTTACATGTACATATGCATACACATAAGATTATGATTGCTTCATATTCATCTAAATATATTGGCCACACTGCTCTATAGACATCAACCTCAGGTACTAAAAACCACATACTGGTCAACCCCAAATAACAGAGATGATACGAACAATACTTTAAGGTTAAACAGTCAGTGCTAATACAGGAGGGTGAGGTAGATGCGCTCTCTTACCAGCACCATAATGGTGGCTAAGAGTCTGGTGGGCTCAAACATCCGCTTCAGTTGTTTAAGGGGTCCCATCAAAAAACAGGTGCTGTAGAGTGACAAAGATAAAGGTGAAATCACAGGCCATAAATCTAAGTCAAATCATAAGCACACTAACAAGTTATAGAAATGAAAAGAAATATGTTTGGTAGACTTGTGTACTAGATATCAAAGCACCCATTGTATTAAGATAGATAGTAGAAACGATTTCTATACTTTTTCTATATTTAACATAATGTGTACAATGAAAAGTTATCTTTTATGATATAGTTAAAATAATATAATATAAAAAAAAAACACAGCAATATTTTCTTGCAAGAACTATTACATAATTTAAACTGAAACATTTCAGTATATAAAAAATATCATGCAAGAACCACAGTAGACATATTGAAGTGATGAAAAATCAAGAAATTTATATTGGTATTGGTATACTTAATGGTATAAACGGTCGTAGGGATGTAATGATTCAATCACGATTCAATAGCGGTCCTCATTAAAAATGCCTGTCTGAAATCGATTCTGAATCGCAAGGCTGCGATTCTTTGTTTTATGCACAGCTTGTGCCTGTATTACGGCATTTGGTCAGTAGGAAGTCCTTAACAATCTAAAATCATTATGAGTCGGAGTCGTTTATAACGTGCATTTAAAAAAGCAACACTCGTTAAACAAAATCATTTAAAACATTCTTTATTATAATGAAAATACCTGAAACAATTTGAAGAACAGTGTATAAATATTCCTGTGTAGACATTTCCTGAAATAGCGTTTGTAATGCTACTTCTTGTGTGGCACAAAGGGAGTTTCTGCATGAGAGCGCCCCCTGGCGTTCGGATGTGCCGGTATTTCACCGTAATTTATTCAAATTCATTCATTGAGAAAACGCGCATTTGCATGATTAATCGTTACACCCCTAAACGGTTGTAATGGTCTTATACTCACAAAAAGAAGCACACCATACTAGTATAACAATGCGCCTTTGGAAAACTTAAATACACAATTAAAGGTCCACGGTGTAGATTTTTTTGTGGCATCTAAATGGTAAATAGACTGCATTTATAGCTCTATTATAGACCAATGGCCATCCAAAACGCTTTACATGTTGCCTCACATTCACCCATTCACTCACAAATTCATACACCGATGGCGGTGTCAGCCATGCAAGGTGCCATCCAGCTCGTCGGGAGCAGCTGGGGTTAGGTGTCTTGCTCAAGGACACCTCAACACTTGGTCAGTTGGAGCCAGGGATTGAACCACCAACCTTCAGATTTGTAGACAACCTACATGAACCACTGAACCACTGCCGTCCCAAGCGGTGAGCTTCTAGTGGTGAGATTGTGAATTACAACCAACTGAAAAGCATAGAAAAGCTACGGTAGCCGCAACAGGACAAACACAAGTTAAGGAGTGACTTAACTCAAACTGCAACAAAAGTCGCTGTTTATTACTTCCTTCATTGCTGGTCTTCTCAAATCACACACAACAAGTTGCTGTTTCTTCTTCGTTTGTGGGTTAACTTGCCAAGCTTCTTCTTCTTTTACGGTCGTGCTGCTACTGTGGTAACATGCGTGGATACTGCCTACCAGCTGTCTGCATGTGTGTTTGCACGTCAACACGGACGATGACGCAAAAGTATAAATGAAAACCGACACGTAACTTAGACAGTCGCGGCCATGGAGTATGACCTACGCACAGCTATAAAAAGCCCTTAGGAGACCAGCGTTGTATGTAAATAAAAATGGCTTATTGTAATGTAATAAAAGCAATATGATTAATTTTGGTTTTATACACCACTATTATATTGCATTTCTAAAATAATTTGTAAAAATAATGACCACAATGTTGATTACTGGACAAACCATCAAAACATGACAATTCCTTTACTGCTCAGATTAGTGGGTGTTGCAGTTTCTAAATATCTTTACTTTTAAAAGGAAATGCAAAAACCCTTATAATCTTATTGATTTTAATTTGAGTGATTGGATGACATATCAAAGGTCCCAATTAGCATAATTTATAAATCGATATAGATTTCTTATTAATTTATGCTTTGAGACATAAGCAAAATAAAATGAATTAGAAGCACACTGATGCAGACTTAATGCAGACTCATTGAGATTGGATGAAAGGAGCTAAGATCCCTCAGGGATGAACCCATCGGCCTTGCATTACCCAAGCAACCCTAACCAGATCACATAAAGACTAATGCACGAGGTAACGATGATGTCATACCCATCCCCATAACCCTCAGGCAGACAGGACGGCAATTTTCTGACATTTCAAGCAAGGTTTAATGTTCTACAGGGGAATAAAGGGCTTTAACCAAACCTGGTTAAAATATAAATATCACCCACATTCAGTCTCACACAACCCTGCTCCTCACCATTTTTGCATTACAGCATTATTTTCATGACAAATCCAGCACATTTTCTTCCCAATGCTCATGTTTTACTTTTCTTTATGCAAAATGTATTTTTTTAAAACGTTCCCAAAGATGTTTTCAAGAGATTCATCCTTTATAATGTATGTCCAGATCTTGACCTGTAAATCAACCAAACTTCACATGCATAGCTGTAAATAAACCTCATGATCTGTATCCTCATTTCAAACTGGGTCACTGCCTTTAGAAAGGCCTCCGGATACCACCTGCTAATATGTCCTGCCGGTGGGTTTTTAAACCACATTCATGACCAGAACTGATGTTGTGTGTGCTTTACTCAGGTAACCCGGACAGCACACTTCTCCTTCGCATAACTCTAACTTAACTTTGTCGGGACATCTCTGTCATTAAGGACAGAGTCTGGTTACTAATAAAAACTCATTGAATCTTTACCTCGGTGGCTGAATGGCTCAGTTTAATGATTTCCCACAGGCGTATGCGTTTTAAAAGAAAAGCAGTCCTCCGATATGCAGAGATGCAGTCTGGAAAAATGCCAGAGAAATTCCTCTTGGCCCTTTTCCACATCAGTGCCCTGGTTACTAACCGGGCCTCTTCCTGGTACCTGCGTCACGATGTGAAACAGACGACCGTGAGACTAAGTGATGCACCGTTGTCATGTTTTCAGAAATTTCAGGTACACAGTGCAAGAAAAGTCTGCATAATTCACCCCCAAATCAAAAGAAAATAAGAAATTACATTTGCATTACACATATTACTACCATTTTTGTACTCTCTAATATAACTGTATTATTTATAATACTTCCCATAACATAATTTTTCCCATTTAATCGACTTCGATAAGTCTGCTTATTTGAAGTACCAGCATCACTCATGTCGAATTCAAATGTGCAAGTCAAGAAACACACCAAGTAACCAAGTTAAAAACCCAGTTTAACCTGGATGCAAACAAGGATTCACCCGACCTTGATAAACTCTGGCTATTGTCCATTCTGAACCAGTAACTAGGGTCAGATCACACAATAAGACCCGGTCTCTTTAAAGTGCTACATGTTTTGTAACATAAGTTGACAACTGTCACCAAACAAAAGAACCTAACAAAATCTAACAAAACACTGATTAAAAAACAAAACACAATTGTCCACTTAAAACATCATATGAATTACTAAACTATTCTGCCTGCTAGTTATTTCAGAGAACTAGACAGACCTGTTTGAATCTTTGGGAACAGAACATCCTGCCCCATGGCAACCCAACAACACTCAGAGAGTCCAAGAACAAACCAATGAAAGGACAGTGACATGTCAATTAGCGCTAAATGAACATTTTCAATGGCAGATCAGATCGAGATGAACACTGAATATGCTGTTCTATATTCTTTTTCCTAGCATATGCACTAACTCATTTTGTAATCCTGCCTTAAAATAACATAAAAATACATGAGGATGGGTAAAAGACTTGCAAAATTTGTCTATTTATACATTGCACAATCAGATGTTTCAGAAGGTATGTTTTTATTTAGCATTCGTCTAACAAATTTCAGATTCAGATGTGAACATTCAAAAACGTTTCACACACATTGTGTTTCTATATTAATGAGGACTTTACATGGATGTAATTGTTTTTATACTGCACAAACACAATATTCTAACCCCTAAACCTACCCCTAACAGAAAACTTTCTGTATATTCATCTAAACATCATTAAGTATTATTTAAAGTTTTTTTTCCTACAAAAATCCCTGTATTACACAGAACGGCTTTCTCAATGGATTGAGAAAAAAAGTCCTCAAAGGGATTATTAGGGCATTGAGCTGATCAGGACAGAATGATATGGACTGTTAGTTATCTCTAGAATTAAGAGCATTGAACAAAAAATTACAAAAGTGATTATTATCCTGCAGTTAAAAACATTTGTCTGTCTTAAGAAGGCACAACAAAGTGGGTTTAGAAGGATGTTAAGTATGTGCAGCAACCTGGAAAAGGTGTTTTAGTGCAATTTAGGTGTAAGAAACAGAATTTATGGTACAGTTGATGTCACATTTAAAATGTTTTATTGTAAAGTTAGTGACCAATTTTCAAGATGTTAGTCTCGAGTCATGCATACAGTCATGCATACAGTAACGTGAGGCGCTTGCTAACCCGTGTGCATGCACAGTGGCTGAAATAACATCGAAAAAGGTGTTTTTAACAGAATTTCTGCTAAAGAAACAAAAGTTATGGTGGAGTTCAATGTCATGGTTTAACTGTTGGTCAAAAATATCAGTTTCAATTGTGATTTTAGCATATTTGGAGATACTGTATATGTCTTTCTCAATTCAAGTAGATGGGACTTAAATCTTACATTACAAAAATGAATGCCCGGAGGTGTTGCAAACATGACATCCCTAAGTGCATTTGATTTTATATAATGACTCTGAATCATCATTTAAGGGTGTTTTCACATAGTTCATTTTAAAAGAACCAAACCCAGTTCACTTAAAGTGAACCAGAAAAGGAACTAGCCGAATGTGACCTCAGTCCTATTGGTGTTTACAATATAGTGGACTCAAAAGAGGACCCAGCTCTTATTTTGGTCCTCTTCAGAACTGAAGTGATCTCAGACCCTTTCTTGTTCACATCACAACTTCATAAGAACCTTAGACCCCTGCTTTCTGTGCAGTAGTTGATTTTGATACAATGCCAAAACGACACGCAAAGCGGACCAGGACCTCATTGATTTCACATATCAAAAAGAAATCGAACCACAAAAGAACCCAAAAGCGAACCGTACTCAGACCACCTCCGGACATGGTCTGAGTTCGGTTCACTTTTGGGTCCTTTTAGCGGGGTCTGAGATCACTTGGTTTGTTCACATATACACCCTGAAATGCTCCGAGAGCGTTTGGAGGGTTTAAAACGAACTAGGTGTGAAAACAACCTAAGAGAAGTGCCCAGATGTAACTACACTTACCTTGAAAGTGCTGCAATGTTTCCTATAGTGTAGAATAAAGCAAATAACTTAAGACCAGCTTTGGGCAGGAAGAGAAGTGCTGTTCCCTGTTTCAGAAGACATAAATAAATCAGTCAATATTCAAACATTTTCATATCATCATGTGAAACACGACTGCCACCTAGTGGTGTTGAAAAGCTACTGCTTTAAGATCGAAAATATATACCATGGGTCTCCAATGTTGTTCCTGGACGGCACCTGTCCTGCATATTTTTGTTCCAACATTACTCCAACACACCTACCTCTAATTTTAAGGTAGCCCTGAACAACTTAATGAACAGATTCAGGTGTGTTTGACTGGGATTGAAACTGAAATCTGCAGGACAGGTGCCCTCCAGGAACAATGTTGGAGACTTATGATATATGGGTCATTCAAACGAATCGGTGCCATTTCTGTCCCCAGGTCATTTTATGTATAAAAATGCAAGAAAACTTACACTAAAAACATTTTATTATTACAGTTTTTTACAGAAGTTAGGACACATTTCTTAGGTCACTTTTGCAAAACTCCTCACACAGTTCTCCTAACCAACTTTCAGCTTGGCAAAGCAGTTCTTTTCAGATTCAAAATGCACTACAACTACCAAAACACTTTATTCAGGTTTCAAATCAACTCATTCTTTTAGAACACAACACACTTTGGCACCCACAAAACAATGACCTAAAAAACACTAACAACATGTAGCATAATACAATGTTTTCTTGTGTAAAACAAAGACACATCTCTGTTTATAATTCACTGCAATATGTGTTACTGGACTGCAGAATTCTTCAATATTTTATGTAGTTTATTTAAATTTTTTGGCACTAAGTAATACAAGAATTTGTATACACACTATCCACTGATACAGATACAATAGTAATGCTAATCTACTCTGTCTTCTCCATTTGGCCAGATGTTTTAATAGCATTTATTTTTAAGATTTAAAAAATATTTCATTAAAAAATTACTGTAGTAATGTAGCATACTGCTGTCTTATTCAGTTTTGTATTATGTTATTGTTTTGAACATAAGTTTAACAGTTTTGAAAACAGTATGTATAAAGAGTTTTGGCAGTTGTTGTGTCTGAGTGAGAAAATAATTCATGAAATTTGAGAGATGTAGTTATTGAATGCATTTTGTGCCAAAGCAATGATAATTGATCCTCAGTTTAGCCCACATAGACTTCTGTTGTGCTCACTGTGTGAAGAGTTTTGCAAAAGTGACCTAAGTATTCAGAAATGTGTCTTAGCGTCTGTAAAAAACTGTAAGTAAAGTGTCCTGCATGTTAATCTAAAATCAAATTTAAACTAAATATTTTAAAACATTGATAAAAACTACACACAACACTAAAAAATAGCACTGTTTATATGTCCCTGCTCGTTATCTCTATACCTTACCTTTAAATATAAAGCAATCAATTCTTTAGATATCTTTAATTTTTTGCATTTTTGTGTGATTCCATATCACATTTTTGGTGTAAATATTTTTTTTACAATTAAAAATTCAAAAATTTTTAAGATAAATGCACATTTTAGTTATGTCCCCAGGAATGTTACCAAAATTTAGAGGACATGACATCATCTGGATCTTTTGAAGGTCAGGTGAAGATCAAGCGTCTCTTTTCTTATTTTCGTTTCTGTATATTTTATAATATTGATGCTATGACTGTGAATGTCAATCTTAATGTTCAGTCCTGTTACCTATATTATTTCTTTGATGTTATCAGATTATTTTAAAATAAAACATTTTGGTAAATAACTAGAATTTGCTAAGTGTCTTTATGCAATTAGCACATATTTAATGCAGCTATGTTTCATGTATTTGCTAAATCTATGCTAAAAACTCAGTCCTGTTACTTTCAGTGATGTTATCAAAAAGCCGCCATCCTCCATTAAGAAACCATGTTAAAAAATAAACTAGTTACCTGAGATTGACCAATACTCATTTTGAAAAGTATAACGTGTGTGTTATTAGATTTAGTGTTAAAAAAAGAAAAATATCAACAAATTTTGACGAGTTATAACATGCAAATGGCACCGATTTGGTGGAATAACCCGTATACAGTGCTCTCAGGTATTTGGATAATTAAGCAATGCTTCAAAATGTATTATTGGCATGCATTATATATCAAATCATTAAAACAGGTGGCATCTGCAAACAAATATCCCTGAACTTGAGAACTAACTTTATTTTCTGATGCCAAAAGTGTATTTTAGTGGAAGACAGCCAGTTCCATACAAGTTCACACAGGTGTCGTAGCAGAGTACTCCTGTTTCATACTACATTATTTTAAACCTAACAAACCTCAGTCTGCAATGTTTGGCTTGAAAAGTGTTTTCTTATCAGTACAATGTTATCATTACTCTATCATGGGCTAAACACAAACCACCAACTAAAGGCGTTGGGCAGAAAAGGGAGGGAAGCTTAAAAACCATGAGACTTTATAGAATAAATGATACAAATAATTAAACAGGTTTGTAACCTGAGGAATCTTTTAAAAAAACACTGTAAATGTCATTTATACAAATTCTGTATAATAATAAACATTTTATCATGTAAAAAAACTTGGCTTTAGAATTACACACTTTGTACAGCATAACTTTACCAACATCACATTATGAGCTGGCAGGTGAAAGCTGCTTTACGAGATAGGTAATTAGTATCCCTATAGTATATGAATGTGCACAACACTGTTAACACTGTTCACAGAAGTGGATAGCCATAGAAAAAATAAACTCACAAGTATTGAGCACAGGATCCCTGCTGCAAAACAAATGACAAACCACTTCACCCGTGTGCCCAAACCGAGAGTTGTGCTGTCCAGAATCTACAGAGAAGAATCACAGGATGTCAGAAATTAACTGTACCATTGTTCTTGCTTTCCCATATTAACAGTCACATGATAACTACAGTACGCATGCTTATTGTTGCATCACAAATCAAAATTTTATTGGTAATGCTATCAATTATTTCAACAGTAGTGCACAACTAAAAGTCACTTATTTGCTCGTTTTCAACTAACAGATATTTAAATGTCATTTTAAAGGACATTTAAGAGTCCATATCATGCATTTTTAGGGTCCAAACACAATGTGCAGTACTGTATTTGTTATTTTGTCTTTTTTCAAAGATGTATCCCTTGGACAGAACAACAAGAGAGTTTGCTACATTGTTTATAACTCAAGATTTTACAGATTGGCTTGCAGAAACTAAACAATATCCGGCGGTCATGACCTTACCTCACATGATCCTTTCCCTCAGGAAGCATGTAAAATTATTAGTTAACAGATGTCATTAGCACATAAACAAACACTTTTAACACAGTTTATTGCAGTCTAAAGCAAACACTACACTGTAATTTTAATATATAACATTCTGTATTACCATATATTCCTTAATAAACACCGACTAAATACTTTAGACGTTAGACATGTTACTATGGAACATTACTATGGTACTCCACACCGTGTTACATACATAATATAGTATTGCCACAATATTTTTGCAACCGTCGAACGGAAGTTAAGATAATATCAACACTTTGACTTTCACGACTAACGTTAAACGACACTGCATAAACTAAACATGTCATGGACAAACGTGGAAAAGACTGCAAATGAAAGTAATTTTGTCCGTATACCTGTGATGTAAGGCCCGCTTCTTCATTTTCATCTCGACCACTTAATACACGACGCAACTTATCCATAGTTGCACGTTCAGTAAAAGTTTGGTTTTAACTTTTTTTTTTTTGGTTTAGTTGAAATTCTCAAGACACTTCCTCGAATTCAACCACTGACATATCAGACGCGTAATTTTGACGCTCGACGACCGTGTTTCTACAAGCCCCGCCCTTACGCTTATCTCTAAACGCTATGGTTGGACAGGCAACATGACTTTTCAGCTGACCAATAACAAAGAAGAAAGTGGCTTACTCGCAAATCCTGACAGAGGAGGCGGGATTTATCTTTACACCAGCAAAACGCAGGCAGGCGAGTCCAATGCGCATGCGCAGATTGGAATGCTGGCGAGTTTTTGGATTATGGGCATCTTTTGTGGATTATGGGGCATTTATTTTTTGGATGATGGGGATTTATGATTTTTGAGCCAAGTAAATTTTGCATACAACCTCAAAGTCAATAAGCATCTTTATTTATAACAATTTTGGTTGAATGTGCTGAGAAGTACATGTCTTTATTTATCTGTTATTTGTATTGTTTTGTATTTTTATGTATGTATATACTGTATACATACATAGATACATATATACATAACATATTTAATATAAACAACTTATTACTTACTTACATTTTAGACGCAAATTAATTAATTACACAAACCCAGACGCAACAGCGCTGGGTCATCATTGTTCACGGTCGCGGAATGGATTAACTCTATGCAAAGATGATAGGTCGAAGTCCAGTTCATGTTTATGTCTAGATTTACCAGCAGAGGGGGCGTGGAGTCTTATTTATGTGCTCTGACTCGAAGGTCAAATATGATGCAAAATGCGTTCCTGTAATCATTTTATATAGATATGTTGGTAACACTTTACAGGTTGTATGTATTAACAATTAGTTAATACATTAGCTAAAACATAGACCAACCTAATAAATAAATAAATAAAAACCTTATCAGCATGAACACTTCAAATTAATTGCGGTAAATAGTTTGCCACCGTTTGCCACTGAACCTGCATTAACGACGACAGTGGGGCCTCTTAGTCTTAGTCAAACGGGTTGGCACGTGCGGTCGGGTTGCGATTTTATCGTTTTATTGTGGTCTTGTAAATAGTATACAGACCCGTTTGCCACTGAACCTGCATTAACAACGACAGTGGGGCTTCTGTGCCCGGTTGCATGAAAGTCCTTAAGCTAAGAAATCCCTTAAATATAAGGTTAAGGGTACCCTTAATAAAAAAGGGGTTGCAAGAAAAACCCTTAAGTCAACCTTAAGGCTGTCAATAAGTATTTACCCTTAAATGCTAAAGTATTACCTTAAGTTCTGCTATGCTTTGCTACAAAGTCCTTAAGTCCAATTTTCCCTTTAAAAACTTATGGGACTATAACAAGTCCCTTAACGTCACACGTGATGGCTGATTTTATGGTTATTTAAGAAAATGAAGTACAAACGCGCATTTCTAACGATCGAAATAATCCCTAGAGAAAAGTGATG
The DNA here is from genome assembly GCF_030506205.2 of Paramisgurnus dabryanus. Classification (NCBI taxonomy): domain Eukaryota; kingdom Metazoa; phylum Chordata; class Actinopteri; order Cypriniformes; family Cobitidae; genus Paramisgurnus; species Paramisgurnus dabryanus. Next base: position 28,573,738 of record NC_133356.1, on the reverse strand, counting down.
CGCATTTATAACGAGAATAGCGGTTTGATCGTCAGTCAATCTAAAGTGCTTTTAGTTTGAATTACTTTGAGTCTTTATGCATGCGGCACTTTACAGTCTGTTATTTGCGATGTTTCATTTTACACAAATCCGCCATCTGTTAAGCTGCGTGCGTTGATTACTTACCGCTGTGAGATTTTGTAACTATAGCAACCGCTTCTCCGCAGCTGTGTTTTGGCATTGACTACCGTAAAATACTTAGCATAAACACTTAGGTAAGGGTGACAGTTAAGACCTTTGTTGCAACGCTCTTAAATAAATCCCTTACCTCAGAGATTTTTTCTCCCTTAGGGAAACCCTCACTTAAGGTGTTTTATGCAACCGGGCACTGGCCTTAGTCAAACGGGTCGGCATTTTTCATTTTCTTTTAAAGATCGGATGGGGACCCATAGATACCTTCGCCTTGGGCCCCCAATTTGCTAAATCCTCAACTGTGGGTAACATACTTATACCGCAATAGTTAGCCTGTCTGGAACCAAGCTGATTTAAACCACATCACTGTGTGACATTTGCATTACATGTGAACGGCCCCTACGCTAATAGTAGTGTTGTAGTCAAGACCACCTAAACCGAGACCAAGTCATGACCAAGACCAAGACAGGGCGAGAACGAGACAAGACCAAGACTTTAAAGGGTCGAGACCAAGTCAAGACCAAGACCAGTGCAAGTCACTGCATTAAAACACTTAAGATAAAATAAAGCAATAAACCCCAAGAAGCAGTGGGTTACCAGTGCATTTTATAACAGCTAAGGGGCATTGTTAGGCACGACATATGCATGTTACTTCATATGCATACCATTAGCGGGATATTATAAAATAAAACAAAAATAAGTTGTAATTATATTACTACAAATATTACTCTTCTGCCAAACAAAGTACTTCCTCAGAATCAAGTGTGACTGAAACAGAGCGCAGTTCACAACCAACCAACAGAGATGCAGTAAAGACACAATGAAAATATGATTTAAGATTGTGGTGTTTATTTTATAAATCACCATTCATCTTATTGAATTTATACATTAACATTTATATTGTGCAACTGATGAAATGATGATCAAATATGCTTGGAAGCATGCTTAACTCTTTCCCCGTCAGCGTTTTTTTTTTTTTTTTAAGTTGCAACCCAGTTTTAGTTGAATGCTTTGCAGAAAAATTATCTTCTTTAAATAAACATAAAATATCAAATGAAAGAACAGACCATTCGCTTTCAAACAAAAACAAACAAAAAAAACGTTTCATCCTACCTTCATTTGTTCTCTTATCACCTCTCAAATTTTTTAGCTAAAAGCGGAGATAATTCCACTTTTTGTGAAGAACTTTTGTAAGAGATCAGATTCAGAGCCTGATGAAAACACACTGTTTTCAGTGTTGAGTGAATGCGTCAGTGTTTAAGTTGGGTAAGATCGCCATCTAGTGGATAATAGCGGACGTATGAACTTGAGTTATAAACTCCTCAGACAACATTTTCTCTTTATCAACGAGATGACTCAACAATATTTATTGACATTTATTTGGATATCGCCATTAATTGTGCAATTGTAGACAAATTAAAAATATGATTTAAGACTGTGGTGTTTATTTTCATAAATCAGTACGCAGCAACAGTGGGGCAGTGATACTTATGTAATGTGGTCTGAACCGTGAGGTTACCGGTGTATTTTATCACGGCTTAGAACGCGTTTCAACCAATCAGAATGAAGAACCAGAACTGCCCGTTTTATAAGGTGGAATATGCATATGAGACCGGTCTCGAGAACTACAACACTAGCTAATAGGATTTTGTTTCTGTCTCCCTGTCTCGTCCTCGACCCCGAGGACAACGAGACAAACAGACCCAGTTCCGGTAAATGTGAAGGTCGGCACACCTCTGATCTACTGGTGTTCCTTCAACGTGATACCCAGCTGATGCCTGACCAACGACCACCAGCAGAACCCGCTTAATCTCCTTATCCGTTTACATGTGTGTGTATATATATATATATATATATATATATATATATATATATATATATATATACCAAGGGTTTTTTCCTCTTAGAACTTTTTTCCCCCGGCTAAAAAGTCTGGTTTTTTTTCTCCTACTGTAGGTTTTTTTTCAAGGAGGCAGCCTTCATTGGCTTAACTTAGCTCCACTTCTATAAGTTAGTTATACGCTTGCTTATAATGTTGATTCATAGCCGCAGCAAATTTAGCTGCTTATGCTATCTGTATTATGTTATGCTATCTGTCGATTTTCTGTGCTTTTCACTGCTTCTTTTAATGTAAAGCTGCTTTGAAACAATTACCAAATGTGAAAAGCGCTATATAAATAAAATTGAGTTGAGAGTTGAGTTGAGTTCATTTGTATTATTTTAAATGTATTCATGCAAATGATTTAAAATGTGTAATTTCTAAACTTCTTAAACTATTTATTATTTTAAATAAAGGCTTCGATAATTGAAATTGTCTGATGTATAAAAAATTTAAAGAATAGTAGTATAGTATTCAGTAGTATACTGTAAACCTGGGAGTTTTATGGTAGCACACTGTATCACACATTTACAGTAGCATTTAGATACTGTAAAATGGAAATACAGTTTAGTACTGTAAATCTTATTAACAGTAGCTTATTGGCAACAGTGTTGTAATTCTGTCTGTGTGTGCATATCAGGGTTGTGCACCTGTGTGCATGCTTCAGATGTGTTAGTTAGTGCAAGGAATATCGTTTTCTAGTCTTGTCGCTCTTAATAACTCATCAATGAAGTCCAGAACTGTATCTCTCTTAATAACTATTTAAACATCAAGCAAGTCCTGCAATTTATTTTCTAATTCCTGCATGTTTTAAAACCGGAATCATATTTTCAGACGCGCAAGTGGGTGGATATGCAACATTTGTATTAGTTAAGTGTTACGACACGGAACAGGAATCAGGACGCAAGTGCAGGGTTCACCATGAAATAAATAACATTTAATAACAGATGAGAAACAAAACACGAGTAGCAAACAACGGGCAGGTAAATAACACAGGAACACGCAGTACATGGAACACAGGAACAGACATGGAAGTCAGCGACAATGACAATGATCCGGCGACAGGTGAGAAACAGACAGCAGTATAAATACACAACACTAAACAGGGAACAGGTGTGATGAATCAGTCCGTGAATTGTCCAGGTGACGTAATCGGAGACACAAACAAAACATGACACGGATCACCGTGACATGACCCCTCCCTCTACGAGTGGCTACCAGACACTCACATAAACAAAACAAACACAAAAGTCTGGTAGCGAGAGTCCAAGGGAGGGGTGGAGGGCTTGGGGACCCTGGCGAAGCCGGCAGCCGCCGGGATGAGACCAACAGGAACGGTAGGCCGGACTGCGCCAGGAGAACCGGAGCGATCGCTCCGAGGACCGAGGCAGACGAATTATCCCCCTCCTGGGAATCGCCGACGATCAGCTGCCCCTGGAAGTCATCTCCCATCCCCTCGCGGGAACGGGGACCCCCTCTCGTTAGCCACCCCGGGGAAAAGGTCGGGCGTGGTCCGTTCCGGATCCCCCTGCGAGCAGGATGGTGGTCCTCCGAGGGACCGTCGACGACGACTCAACCGTTGGGGGACCGCCTGGGCCGATCCTCCTCCCGCATGCTCGCAGGAGCGAGCGATCGCTCACGGTGGTCCCCAAGAGACATCGGGGCTGATGGGGAATGAACCCCGATGTCACTACTCCCCCTCGACGAAACTCCTGGGGGAGCCGCCCTCCGTGAACCCGCTGCGTCCAGTCTGGCCGGATCATTCTGTCACGACACGGAACAGGAATCAGGACGCAAGTGCAGGGTTCACCATGAAATAAATAACATTTAATAACAGATGAGAAACAAAACACGAGTAGCAAACAACGGGCAGGTAAATAACACAGGAACACGCAGTACATGGAACACAGGAACAGACATGGAAGTCAGCGACAATGACAATGATCCGGCGACAGGTGAGAAACAGACAGCAGTATAAATACACAACACTAAACAGGGAACAGGTGTGATGAATCAGTCCGTGAATTGTCCAGGTGACGTAATCGGAGACACAAACAAAACATGACACGGATCACCGTGACATGAAGCATTTAGGACATATCTTCAAACAAATAACATATCTTCAAATAATGATAATTTAGAAGTTTGATGACTATTTACTGTCTAGGCTGCGGCTCAATTTACCCAACAACAGGCTAGGCCAAGAGTCAAACAGAAATTGCACTTTGCATTAATCGCACGTTAATAAAATTTGTGTTGTTAAAATATATTTACATGAATGCGTTATTAACGGGTTTATTTTGACAGCCCTAATCTTTTTACATTCCTTGATGTCCTTGCATTGTTTCAGATGCACCTGTAGGCAAGTTCTTGCAGCCAAAGAAAGTAGAGCATAGACCAGGACTCTGAACACTCATCTACGTCTAGACACGCATTGCAGGTGCACACATATAAAAAAGCAGAATTTTTGTCAAATCAACACATATTTTTATGTTACTTTAACTTGACCTGATTTTTCCAATGTTTAATTAGTGTGCCTTATTTTTCCAATGTTTAATCAGCGTGCCTTATTTTGATTGGTTGATTAGCATTTTTATTGGTTTGAACCCCAAAACATGTGATGTCCATTCCTGTGGACGCAGGGTCTGAAGGGGTTAAAAAATTAAATTAAACAATTTCAACTTGAATTTATTTGTAATGTCAACTTTTTTAAGGCAAAACTTAAAATAGTACGATATGTTAGATCAGGTCTCCACACCACAGACAAAAGAAAAATTGATCCAGCCCCGGACGCCAGATCACGTCAGAAAATTTAAGTTTACTTGTTTAACAGGCTTCTGTCAGTTTAGAGGTTGGTCAATCGTTGCTAGAGGAGAGCACAAGCAGAGGACATGAGACGAAGATTTTTATTGATGGACAGCTTCAGTTGCATATGTCTCAATGTTCAAACCTCGTTCAACCCATGTCCAACAAGCATGAATTCAACATGCACTGTTATACCAAAATGCCTAATAGCAACATCCCACAAACCTTGAGCTTCCATAAACATTCTCTTTATCCATCTCTGTTTACACACAAACAGAACAGCTCGTGAAACTTCACAAATGTGAGACAACTATAAGACTGAACAACAATGATCAATGAATAAGACATATGAAACATATAATGAATGACTGAATAATATATAATAAAATATAGAAATATAATGAATAAATGAATGAATAAATGGAAATATAATAATAAAATGATAATAATGAAATTGATAATAATAAAAATAATATTGAATAATCAAATAAACAATTATATGGATAACTAATGATTATAAAATGATTATGATGATTATGTAAAAAAAATTATTAAAATTAAATAAACTAAAAAACACAATAATAAAAACATTCTGCACGTGAGGATTTAAGGTAGGATTCTTCAGTTGACTTGACTTGCAAAACCAAGTAGTTTTAACTTTTTTTTACAATAATGCCAAGTTCACACTACAGGATTTAAAACATATGCTGTCACGGCCGTGTTGCTCTGCCTCTCCTTTGCAGTGTTCTCCATGCTCCACCTATTGGTTTGAAGTGGTTACTTTGGGGATAATTAGCAGGATTGGCCAAACCGGTGCACTGGCATGCTCATCACTTTAAGGCCCTGGTTACACGTACATGGTTATTTTTAAAAATTTACCTTCATTTGTGCCCCTCGTTTACACGCAAACAGAGAACTTGCCTCTGAAACCGATTGTTTCTAAAACTCCGGCCAGAGTGGAGTTCTTAAAAATCTTCGGTTGCACGGTTGCATGTTAACTGAGACAAACGGATGTTTAAGCAGGCAACGTCACAGAGTATGCGCCAGAGCTCACACCTACGTCAAAAGTGCGACCTAAGTTTTCATGTGAATGCTACTCTGAACGCTTGCAAGATCACATTTATGTTCGTGCAAACTCGTTTCGTGTGTTTGTATTTGCAAATACTGCTGCTCCATTATGTCAAGGAGCAGAGACGAGTGCTCGGAGGTCAGCAATTTTACGCGTGTTTGACTTCATGCGGCGCTGCAAGAACCGACAGACGGATGATGTCAAAGTACCGCGAGAGCGATTCGAAATTAGACCTCTACGTGTGATTCCTCAACTCGCTCTCGCGGTACTTTGACGTCATCGATCACCTACTGCAACAACTCCTCCCTCAACACGAAGAACCAGTCCGTGTCACCACCAGCGCTGCCGGTGATTGGCTTACGCGGGCTTGAGCTTCTCTTGACGGCATATATGCACGGGTACGTGTAAATGAACACTTTTCTGAAAACTGACATGTGTGCACGATATTATTTTGGAAAGGTTGAAATGTCTGTTTATGAAAATAGCCGCCCACGTGTAAACGTAGCCTTAAAAGCCTGGTTTTACTTCCCAGCAGGAGAGAGGCGTTCAGATCATTAAAGTTCATGCATGCTGATTTGTTGTGCCTTTGGAAATGATTCACAGGCAATTTATTCTTAACAAAGTGTTAATTAAAATACATTTTGGAACATTCATCTGGCTCTCCTCCCCTTTATTGTTAATTCCTTAGTTGATGGTTTAATATTTTTCCATTGAGTTTAGTAACACTTCGAAGTGGAAGGGATTATTGGCGTGCCGTTATATTTGCGCTGCCTACTGCTGTGACATCATTAGGGCAACTAACGATTATTGTAATAATCGATTAATCGGTCGATTCTTTTTTTCGATTAATCGATGAATCGGATAATAAAAAGCATACATTTCCAAACCTTTATTCAAAAACAGAACTGAAATCTTCAGAAAGTGCACAAACATTTTGTTCCTTGAACATCCCTTCCCCCCTCCCTAAGATTATTTTTATTACCCCATTGGCAGATAATTTTGCTTGTTTTGAGCAATCACTTATTTTTGAGGTGTTTTTTTTTTTCAGAAAACAAGACAAAAATTCTCATGCCATTTTTCTTGTTTAGTAAATGCATCTTGATCTGCATTGCAAACTTGTGTGACAGCTGTCCAGCTGTCATGAGAAGCACAGTGCCCATGGATAATCTGTTTTTGTGTGTGTTTTCAGTAATTGTTTAGTAATTGGTTGGTGTGTTTGAGTGCTCATTGTTACAATTACACCACAAAACTTCTGTGACATTTTTATTTGTGCATGGTAGAAAGAAAATACTGATACTGACATAATGACATACAACAAAAATGTATAATTGAACTACATGTTTAATTGTCTAGAAGAAAACAATACTTTTTGTTTGCTGCCGATCATGCGGTACATGAACTGCTGTGGTGTTTGATGGTCATGCTGCATTGCAATCATAATTTCCTGGAATAATTTAGTACATTATTTACGTGTGTGTGTGTGTGTGTGTGTGTGTGTGTGCGTGTGCGCGTGTGTGTGCGTGTGCGTGTGCGTGTGTGTGTGTGTGTGTGTGTGTGTGTGTGTGTGTGTGTGTGTGTGTGTGTGTATGTGTGTGTACAGAAAGAGAGAGAGAGCGAGATTCTTGTTATTAAGACATGTAGACTTATGTAGGACTTGATCATGCTTTTAAACAAAATAAGCAAGCAACATGCAATGCATTCTATGTCCGTCATTCTAAATATATACAAGTCCATTTTGCGCCTTTTAGTATGTAATCCGAATTAAAGTGCTGTTTTAGAAAAGTGTGCATGCAAAATTATATGGGCTTTAAAACCCCGGGGAATCCCTGGCAGCAATGGACTTGCGCTTGAATGAAATATCCGGACACACAGTGCGCGAGAAAGAAACCTAGTGTGTTCACTCTGCTCCACGTTAAACTCAACTTTTTTTAAACGTAAAAAAATTGCCGCGACGCGCAATACAACAAATCGATTATGAAATTTGTTGCCAACCTTTTCAGTAATCGATCAACTCTGTAAATGTCCTGAAGTGGCCCAGCCAGAGGCCTGACTAAAACCCTATATTACAGGTTTTTTTCAGTTGCTCTCAGATCAGAATTGAAATTCTCAAAACTACACTGTAAAAAATAAATTGTTGGCTCAATGAATTATTTTTTAGTAACTAGTTCCACAGAAATTTTACGTTCACTCAATTTCTGTCACCAAAGTGTTACCTGGATTGATGTTTTTTAGTTGGCCCAAATTTGGCTCAAATATAAAAAAGTATGTTGGCTCAATTAGCTTTATAGTTCATTCAACTTAAATGTTTTAATCAGTTGAATCTTTAAAAACTTACAGCAAAGACTCTGTCAATTAAAATTTAAGTATTCACTCAATGTTTTATGTGTTACTTCAATTAATATTTATTATTTGGGATTTTTTTAATAACATTTTTAAATTATTTATCAAATAATTTACGCTGGTGTTGTAAACAAAATAATTAACTTCAGTCACATAAAAACAAAAGCTTTTTATTCACTTATTCACTTATCATACAGACTGAACATACAGAATTAAGTCTTCTTTAAATAGAGGGCATAAAACAGTCCAAAAAGCCTCCAAAGTCAGTCAGAACATCTCCAGGGCCATTTAGGAGACTTTCCTCAGCCAGTCCAAGCGGAGACTGTCTCGCTATGTCTCGGGTTTGCCTCTCACATCATCTCCGCTCTGGTTTGATAAACAGAGGAATATAAACACACACACACACATACATAAATAACATGTTTAATATAATAAAGTTTGACGGTGAAAGACTTTATTCCCTAAATAACGTTAATGTTAGGCCAAATTTCCCTCAGACATCACACATTAAACACTATTGGGCGGTTTTCTCGGACAGGGCTTTTCACTGACTAAAATAACTTACTGACATCTCTTAACATATGAGTGCTATTGTTTTATCTCAAAATGCACGCCAGTATTGTATTATATAAGGTTTGTTTGTAAAAATGTCCCAATTATAATACAGACCGAGTTTTAAACTCTGTCCGGTAAACCAACCCTATAACGTTATCCAGGCTTTTTATCTTAACTAAAATAGCTCCACTTTACTTCGGTCACATAACATAACACACTTCTAATGTATCTTTACAAAAATATAATTACAAAAACGTCGAGTATTTGCGTCTTTGCCAATTAATATATTCTAAAATTAACATTTAATTACAAACACTTACCTGACGTGAACTTGAGGAAACGGCTGACTTGTGTCCTTCCTTGTGTGAATCAGTAAGTGATTCCAGCTGTTGCGTGCGGATTGATCTCAGATGAAATGACCTGTGATCCAGATCCTTCCGAGTTAAAACATTTAAATTCAAAATACACAGACGCACGCGCATACATACATACATACATACATGTACACGCGCGAGCACGCGCGCGCGCACACACGCACGCACACGGGTACACACACGGGTATATTTAGAAGTTTTAAGATTGTTATGATATTGGGACTATTTCTCCACTCGCACCTTCAGCTCTGAAGTTCAAATTCGCAGGCAGTACGCAGCCCAGTTATAACAAATGTGAAAGATATGAAATATCATTCAACAGCGATATCATTTAAGTGCAATCCTAAAATATGATTTAAAACATACCGGTAAACCTTTTATTATTAAGTATAAGAAATTAAAATGAATTAAATCGCATGTTTAAACGCCACAGAGATATCAGAGCCAGCAGTCGATTTCTGATGGGCTTGCCGAGGCGAGGCTGCGCTGGGCGGGGTGTGAGCGCCTAGTGTCTGTGATTTTCTGGAGCTCATCTGGAGCTGTTCTCCGTCCGAAAGTGTCCGAGCACATTTTTAAATAGACGCTATCTATATTAACCGACCGCATATTTAAACTTAAAGCACATACATTCACGCCTGAACAACTCTTAAAATTACATTTTGTTACCAAATAACAGTAATATTATGAGCATTTTGTTGTCAGGAAACATAGCTGTCATAAGTCCACATATTGACCAGATTTGTCTTAATTAGTTCAGTCAACATAGCCATTCTGAATGTTGACTGAATTTGGAAATAACCATTCACCTAATGTTTTAAACACAGATTTATCTAGACTTAAAATAATATGTCTACTCAACTAAGCCCAAACAAGAAAATTGGTTCAACTTATATATTTTTGCCCTTCCAACATTTCATTAATTGGATTTTTTACAGTGTACCTGTTCAATTCTCACATCATTGTGCCACTTGTGCACATCAAAAAGCAGTTTCTCATTTCTTTGAACAAGTTGCAAATGCTTTGGTACATCCATGCAAATGATTATGTACAATTCTCTCCTGTTCCTATATTATCAGTTGGTTATGTCATATTGATCAAAATGTATTATGCTGAATGTCTCTGCTGAATAGTCTCACCCCGCACAAAATTTAGGCATTAGTTCATAGTATAAGTCTTTACATGCAAAATGGTTGAACAAGTTGTCATAATACAGGGTTTGGGCAAACATATTTCTATACATTTCTTTTAGATGTTTTTTCTAAATCTGTCCTGAATTGGTAAATTGCTCCCAAGTAAATCTTGACTTTCTATAACAGACGTTGAAATGACGGCTAACTAAAGACCCAATATAGTCCGTCTATGAGAAACCCACTTCTACCCTAAATAACCTTGAATATAGTTACATGCCATTTTTACCAAAATATCTTGAAGATGTATGATATTCCAACATGTATGCAAACTCAACAGGTGGTCAAGGTGTTTGCTTTCATTTCTTTTACATGTTCTAAAAGTATGCATCATCTTTTCTTGGTCTATGGTTAGACGTCTATTAGACTTTCACTGGCAGCCCAAATTTAGCCTTGTTTTAGCCAAACATGCTTGCTGGGTCAGGAGGTAAAGGAAGACTTCAGTGTAATTCCTATAGCACTGCATGTACAGTTTTCCCTAAGGATATTGTCCTATGTTCACATTTCCACTTTTGTTTTTTTTCTTTGTGATTTCTTTGTGATTTCTTTGTGTGCTGTCTTTTCCTTTATGTAATTGCAATGAGATGGTCTGTCAACGAATTACAGTACAAACAGTAAGAGCGTAAATGTAAATTTTGTCCAGTCTCTTGCAATCAACCTCCCACACAAGGTGTAACCTACAATTTACAATAATTGTCATCAAAACTTTAGCCATAGTTTACATCAGAACATCCCTCCAGAGTAAAGTGTTATATTGACAAGATGACTAAACAATTTGACTGTCTTATCCATACACAAAGTTTCTCTAAGCTATATTGAAACTAGCAATAAAATATTTGATATGGTATTTTTTTCATGAAAACCCAGAATATACAGTAATCATCACCTAACCTTTGCTACAACTATAATCAGTCTATGACTGGAGAGTTTGGGTGCATTGCATCTCGTAGTTCATCCAGAATTGTCTGAAGGTCATCTGTCGTCTCCTTTATTTTTGTCACAAATTTCATGGTCTCAGACTTCAGCTCTTCTGCCAGTGAATTTATTTTATTGCTGTTATTTGATGTATGGTCAGGTGACTCTGTGCTTTGGTTGCTGGTGGATGCTGATGCTTGTCGACTTGCTCTTGAAGCTTTATCTTGGCGGATGTTGTGGATTTCTTTAGAGTCGAGAAACACAAAGAAGACATCAACAGCTACAAAAAGTGCAGCCAAAACTCCTGTAGCCGTTTCAGCCACACGAACGGCTCTTGCGGCCTGAGCTGCCACCCTTCCAGCCTTTGCAACTTGAATTGCTCGGAAAATCTCTGGAATTCCTCCAAGTCCTCGTCCAAGTCGAACTCCAGCACTTGCCCCTGGCTGTGCGTTGGAAAACCCATCATCGGTTGTGGAAAACTGTTTATCTAAAGTTTCCGCAGCTATTTGGATGTTTTGGATGCAGCATACTATGGAGTTCATCTTTTCTTGAAACTCTTTTAAGAGCATTTTGATATTTTGCCGTTTTGTGCTCTGGTTAACCATGTTTGTTATGTTGCAGGTACCAGCAGTTACTCCTCCAGCTACTGAAGTGCCGATTCCCACTCCTGTTAATATCAGAGACCCTCCAAGAGTGAACGGAGAGAGAATAAGTCCTGCCACAGATGTGATTCCTCCAGCCAGTGCCACTACACCTCCCGTGAGACTGCCTACGGTTGTATTGAAATGGACTCTTTCCAAATCATTAGCTATGGTTCTTAAGACCTGAAGTGTTGTATTAAGAGTATCAATAGTTGTCAAGGTCTGTGAAATAAAACAGATTTCTTCAATACTTTTCATTTTGTTTAGAACAAAATGCCAGTATGCACTTTTAATAGTAAATTGTATGGAAATTTTTATATTTTAATAAAGGTGGTTTACCTTTTCGTGAAGGTGATTAATGATGAAAGGTCTGGTCAAGATCTCACTGATAGATGGACGGCATGCTGGATCAGGTTGAAGTGTGTCTTTTACCAGCTGACGAAGATCCTCAGAGAAGGTGGGAGGCAGAGCTTCATAGGAGGATTTGTTTATTTTTGCAATAGTCTCAACTGAGAATATTGCAGGAAACTAAATGAGGACAAAAATTTTAAAATCACAATTTGTGTAATTTGTTTACAGAAAAAAAGGTGAAATTGTAAAGTAATCCACAGTTTACATCAAAAAATACTGACACATACACTGTAAAAAAAAATTATATTTTGAAAAATTGTGGAAACTGAAAGTTAAGTATTGACTTAACATATTGCTTTCAAATAATTCTCCCCAAACAAAAATATGCATTGTGGTAATTAAAACTTAAGGTATTGGGATAAGACAAAAATATATATTCACAGAACATATTAAACTCTGCTTAGCCAATTTATCGTGTCAAATGAAAAAACTGAGTTGACTGAACGTAGTTTAGCCAGAAAAGCGTATGGGAATGCACCTGAAATTAATTGGCTTCTGTGTGGGTGCGTGGGAGTTGATGATCGACATTTTCTACAATAAAGTTATGGTAAGTATTTAAATATTTACATTTAAGTAATTGTTAAGTATTTTTAAAGTCATTTTCTAGAGAATGTGTTTTTTTAAGTTTTAGTTCATACTGATAAAATGTTAATAAAAATGGTTAATGCTTGAGTGAGAGTGACACTTTGTTTTGTTTATTCTGTGTTCAGATCTTACGTTGGTTTATGCAAAGAAACATTCAAAAGTCACTAAATCATCAGTTCTGGCTGACTTCTTCCATTGGACACTACATTGGTATTTTTACTTTATATCTTAGAACATCGTTGTTTTAACCTGTTGACGACTGTTTTAATCTAATTAAAGGAAATTCTCACCGCACACTTCAGCATGCACAGCTCATAGATGACGCATCCCAACATCCATATGTCACTGTAAAAATTATTAGTATCAGAATGTAAGTATTCAGTCTAAAATATTGTATGTACATGTATGCATGATATCATTGCAGTTTGATGATGTTTTATTACGTTTTCTCCTCATAAGGTTTGCCATTCCAAATCTCAGGTGCAAGATATGAATATGTTGGCTCTTTAGGGGACCTAATAGATACAAGAGCAGAATACAAATCATAAAGCACACACAAATATGAACTATGCTGTCTTTTGGGTATTACAGTATGTATTGAGGAGTTATTGACAAGTCTTTGATGGCAGTTTTAAGTCAAAGAAGCAAACAATACCCTTGATCAATTACTCCAAACTCGCCAAGACGGAGGGTGCCAAATGAAGTGAAGAATATGCTCTGTAAGAAACCAAGATATTTTGTAAGTTTGGAGATACGGGGTAAAGCATTTTAAAAAAATGCTCTGACTTAACATTTTATTCTCATGCTTTTTTAAATGTACCCTTACACGAAAACAATGTAGTAAAATGACAACATTGTCAAAACAATATAAATGAACAGCCAAAATGCATGAAAAGTTTTCAGATTTCAGTTGAAAACAAGCATGTTTAAACAGCCCTTTGTGTGTTTGAGTTGCTGCATTGGTGGTTTCTATATAGGATTGTTCCTAGTTAGTCTTTTCAAATCACACAGATAAGAATAAACACGTGTAAAGCCAAATTAGATACATTTTCAGAGCACTTTAACTGAATTATAGGCTCCGGCACATACTTTATACTGTACAGATAGTATGCATCAACTAATCAACTAAATAAAATCTTTACCTCAGGATGCACGTTTTTATGCAGGATCTGTTGATCATGCAGGTATTTCAAAGCCATGCAGATCATCACAATACAATCCAGAATCTGTAAATCAGACAAGTGTGAATTTACATCATTTATTTTGTTAAAACTGCAACACTTGACGGCAAGAGGTTAAAATCATTTGGAATTATTTGTGACTTATTATGAGAAATATTATTGCATTTTGGGTATGTGGAAAACTGGTTGCCCAGGTGTTCTCTCAGAATGAATTATATGCATGCCTTTACTTAGAGTTGAGTTGCTTTAAAAGTGTCACGAAATGAACTCAGGAGTCAGATGCAAGTTAACAATTTATTTAGGAAAATAGAAAATAGAAAATAGGAGAGCAAGTCACTGATAGATCCACACACGGCACACGATAGTCCAGTACAGATCCGAAGGGAGAGAGAGAGCCACCCACGCACTCCGTCGAGAACGCCAGCACAATCACCACACACAACAGAGGGATGATACACGCCGCCCTGCAGGTGGATGACAGGCGGAGATGGAAGATGGAAACTCCAAGTTCTCAGACGGGTAATCCACTGTGAAATCCTGATGTAGTAGGGCCACTCGAAAACCACTGGTCACCGCCTAAAAACGAAGCGAACCGGTGGTTCCAAGAAACAACAGTCGTTAGAGTCAATATAATCCACAATGGTAATGAGGTGAACTCCACTCACGGGTGGTGATGCAAACCGGAGAGAAAGAGAGACAGCTGGTATACCGCCTAGAGACGAAACGAACCAGCTGTTGCGAGAGACAAACAAAGTCAATAAATCCAGTACTCCACAAGCGAGCGGTCCGGGTGAAGACGCGCCCCGAACGCCGAAACCAAACCTGGGGTAACAGAGGAGAAGACAGAGAACGACTGACAAGACAAGGCAGGGCAGGGCAGCAGGACTGTGATAAAACAATGAGCGCGCAACGAAGGACAGGACTACGTGCAATATAAAGGAACAGGTAAACGAGACACCACCGGTGAACAAGCGGAGTTAGTGAATACACGAGGAACCGGCACCACAGGTAAACAACACACACACACACAGATCAAACAGCCATCGATCACCCAGCAGTCATGACAGTAGCCCCCCCTCCACGACCGGCACCCGACGGACCGGGAGACTCACCCTGTCGCCGACGGAGATCCTCGATCAGCCCAGGATCCAGCAAATCCCGACCCGGAACCCAGCTCCTCTCATCAGGACCGTATCCTTCCCAATCCACTAAATACTGAAATCCTCTGCCCCTGCGGCGGGAGTCTAGTAACCTCTTAACAGTGTAGACAGGGGCACCATCCACTAGACGAGGGGCGGGGGGATTAGGGGCAGAGACAGGGGGGTTATAGCGAGCAAACATCACAGGTTTAACCTTGGATACATGAAAAACAGGGTGAACCCGACCAAGAGAAAGGGGTAACTTAAGCTTTATCGTCACCGGATTAATGACCTTAGAAATACTGTATGGCCCAATGAATCTCGGAGCCAGCTTACGAGAAGGCTCACGGAGAGACAGATCCTTGGTAGAAAGCCATACCTTTTGACCACAAACGTAACGGGGTGGAGGTCGCCGATGACGATCAGCTGCAGCCTTGGTTCGTCTGGAATTAGATAATAACAATGTCTTAGCTCTCCTCCAGGTGCGTCTGCACCTGCGTACGAAAGCTAACGCAGACGGAATTGCTGCCTCGGGCTCCTGTGATGGAAACAGGGGGGGTTGATAACCGATGGAAAGTTCAAACGGGGATAAATTGGTAGACGTAACGGGAAGAGAATTATGAGAATACTCAACCCACGGAAGCTGATCGCACCAGGAATTCGGATATTGTGACAACAGACAGCGGAGCGTTCTACCGAGATCCTGATTAGCCCGTTCGCATTGCCCATTGGTCTGCGGGTGATAACCAGAAGACAAGCTGGCGGTGGCGCCAATTTGTCTACAAAACTCCTGCCAAAAACGAGAGATGAACTGAGGACCCCTATCTGACACTACGTCAGTCGGAATACCATGTAACCGAAAGACGTGATTAATCAAAACCTGGGCCATCTCTTTAGCAGAAGGTAGCTTGGGCAGGGGAATGAAATGAACCGCCTTCGAAAAACGATCCACCACAGTTAGAACAACAGTGTTACCATTAGATGCCGGTAAGCCAGTGACAAAATCAAGGGCTATATGAGACCAGGGGCGGGAGGGCACGGGCAAAGATTTAAGCAGACCAGCGGGTAGTAAATTAGATGCTTTATTACGAGCACAAACCGAACAGGCTAGTACAAACTGTCTGACGTCAGTGGACATAGAAGGCCACCAAAAACGCTGATGGACGGCAGCCAACGTTCTCCGAATTCCTGGATGGCCGAAAAACTTGGACTCGTGACCCCACCGGATGACATCGGAACGTAACCGCTCAGGAACCCATAGGCGACCCGCTGGACACCCCTCCGGAACTTCCCCCTCCCGGCCGGCCTCTCTCACCCGCTGTTCGATTCCCAATACGAGGGCGCCGACCACCCTCCCCTCCGGGAGAATGGTCTCCGCCCTCTCCGAACCGGACTTCTCGAACAGACGGGAGAGAGCATCAGGTTTGGTATTTTTCGAGCCAGGCCGGTACGAGAGGGTGAAGTTAAAACGATCAAAGAAGAGTGCCCAACGAGCCTGCCTAGATGTTAGTCTTCTGGCCGAACGGATATATTCAAGATTCTTATGATCCGTCCAGACCAGAAAGGGCTCCGAGGTTCCCTCCAATCAGTGACGCGATTCACCCAAAGCGAGTCTAACCGCCAACAGCTCCCGATTCCCTATGTCGTAATTACGTTCTGCTGGGTTTAACCGGTGAGAGAAAAAAGCACACGGATGTACTTTCCCATCAATAGACGATCGCTGAGATAAAACGGCGCCTACCCCGACATCAGATGCATCCACTTCCACTATAAATTGTTTAGCCGGATCGGGAATAGAGAGGACAGGCGCAGAGATGAACCGGGACTTTAACACATCAAAGGCCTCCTGAGCCTCTCTATTCCAACGGAAACACACGTTAGGTGAAGTAAGAGCAGTAAGAGGCTTAGCGATCTGACCAAAATTTCTGATGAAACGCCGATAGAAATTGGCGAACCCCAGAAATCGCTGAAGCTCCTTCCGAGTATCGGGTACTGGCCAATCGGCAACCGTCTTAACCTTAGCGGGATCGGGACGAATTTCACCCTCGGCAATAACAAAACCCAGAAACGAAACCGACTTCTTGTGGAACTCGCACTTCTCCGCCTTAACGAATAGCTGATTCTCTAATAGCCGTTGTAAAACCATGCGAACGTGCTGAGTGTGTATCTGCATGGAGGGAGAAAAGATGAGAATGTCATCGAGATACACAAAGACAAATCTGTTAATCATGTCACCCAGCACTTCATTGACCATGGTCTGGAAGACAGCTGGAGCGTTACAAAGACCGAACGGCAGAACGGAATATTCCCAGTGTCCTGAAGGTGTGTTAAAGGCTGTCTTCCACTCATCGCCCTCTCTAATACGTACCAAGTGATAAGCGTTGCGCAGATCTAACTTGGTAAATACGCGTGCTCCCTGTAATAATTCGAATGCTGATGACATTAATGGCAAGGGGTACTTATTCTTAACAGTAATGTCATTCAGCCCTCGATAATCAATGCACGGACGAAGAGACCCGTCTTTCTTCTTTACAAAGAAAAATCCAGCACCAGCTGGAGACGAGGAGCGGCGAATGAGACCGGCTTTAAGAGCGTCATTAATGTATTTATCCATAGCCTCTCTTTCTGGTTTAGCTAGGGAAAATATACGACCCTTAGGCGGAGAAGTGTTGGGAAGTAGTTTGATCTCGCAATCATACGACCGATGAGGAGGCAGAGAAGTAGCCCGGGACTTACTGAAAACCTGATACAGATCCGAGTACTCCGCCGGGACTCCCGAGAGATCGATAGCTGGAACCTGCGAGACAGAACAAGAGACAAGAGAAGGAGCAGGACCAAGACAAGAAACATAACACGAAGACTTCCAAGATAACACAACATTGTTCTGCCAATCAACGTGAGGATTATGTTTGGATAGCCAGTCATGACCTAAAATGACTGGCGATTGTGAATCCTCTAAGATGTAAAATTCGATCTCCTCACGATGATTGCCAGAAACAAACAAACTCACAGGGGGTGTGCGGTGCGTGATCACAGCCATATGCTGGCCCTTCAATGTCCAGGCAGACAAAGGAGAGGAGAGAGGGACGAGTGGAATACCCCAGGACTTGGCCAACCCAGCATCCAAAAGACACGCCTCCGCACCGGAATCCAGCAACGCCTGTGACGGAAAAGAGTTAATAAGAACAGGTAGTGTGGTGCTGCTTACGGGAGATTTAAATGACGATGCGCCCACCGAGACTCCCAGGTTCATCGGCGGGCGTGAGCTTTTACCGGACAGGTGGCCGCCAGATGCCCCGGCTTGCCACAATATAAGCAGAGACCACTAGATAGTCGACGATTTCTCTCCCCAGCAGATAAACGAAACTTGCCCAGCTGCATAGGCTCCTCGGAGGGCGTTTCTGAGGTGATCTCCCCTGGTTCCGACATCCGCTGGTGAAATGAGCGACGCAGATCTCTCTGCCGATGGCGAGACTCAACCCTCAGGGCCAGATCGATGGCAGCTTCCAGAGACGTGGGTGGCTCCCTCAGTGCAATCTCGTCCTGAATGACCGGTGTAAGACCCTCGAGGAATTGTGCTCTTAATGCCGCGTCGTTCCAGTTGCAGCAAATGGCGAGCGTCTTAAAACGAATAGCAAAATCAGTAACAGAGTCATTACGTTGCCGTAATCTCACCAACTCAGCCGCTGCCATGTCTCCCTTGAGTGAGCGGTCAAACAATCTTAACATCTCTTCCTCCAGAGCCTCGAACGAGAATGTAAAAGGAGCTTTAGCCCCCCAGGCGGCCATACCCCAGTCTCTCGCCCTTCCAGTGAGTAACGTCAGGACATAGGCCACTCTGGAAGTGGATGAAGAAAATCGACGGGGTTGGAGCGCAAAGACGAGAGAGCACTGCTGTAGAAAGGATCTGCAGGTGTTAGGATCGCCATCGTAGGTGGGGGGTGTTGCCGTGTGTGGCTCCCGTTCAAATGAAGCGGCTCCTCCGGATGAGGTTGGGGCTTCATGGTGAGGAGTCACTTTATCCAAACGATTGCTGAGCTCTTTCAATTGCTCAGACAGGATGCTGAAATCTCTGGCAGCAGCAGACAATAACGACGAATGTTGGTCGATGGCCGCCCCCTGCTGGTGAAGGGCAGTCTGCACCTCCAGTCTTTCTAAACTTGCTGACTCCATTTTTGGCGCGCTCATCTGTCACGAAATGAACTCAGGAGTCAGATCCAAGTTAACAATTTATTTAGGAAAATAGAAAATAGAAAATAGGAGAGCAAGTCACTGATAGATCCACACACGGCACACGATAGTCCAGTACAGATCCGAAGGGAGAGAGAGAGCCACCCACGCACTCTGTCGAGAACGCCAGCACAATCACCACACACAACAGAGGGATGATACACGCCGCCCTGCAGGTGGATGACAGGCGGAGATGGAAGATGGAAACTCCAAGTTCTCAGACGGGTAATCCACTGTGAAATCCTGATGTAGTAGGGCCACTCCAAAACCACTGGTCACCGCCTAAAAACGAAGCGAACCGGTGGTTCCGAGAAACAACAGTCGTTAGAGTCAATATAATCCACAATGGTAATGAGGTGAACTCCACTCACGGGTGGTGATGCAAACCGGAGAGAAAGAGAGACAGCTGGTATACCGCCTAGAGACGAAGCGAACCAGCTGTTGCGAGAGACAAACAAAGTCAATAAATCCAGTACTCCACAAGCGAGCGGTCCGGGTGAAGACGCGCCCCGAACGCCGAAACCAAACCTGGGGTAACAGAGGAGAAGACAGAGAACGACTGACAAGACAAGGCAGGGCAGCAGGACTGTGATAAAACAATGAGCGCGCAACGAAGGACAGGACTACGTGCAATATAAAGGAACAGGTAAACGAGACACCACCGGTGAACAATTACTGAAACAAGGGGGCGGAGTTAGTGAATACACGAGGAACCGGCACCACAGGTAAACAACACACACACACACAGATCAAACAGCCATCGATCACCCAGCAGTCATGACAAAAAGATCCTATAGATCTGATTGCTCAATTTTGCTCTTGGATGGTCAACACCCTACAGTTTTGCTCCAACCTTCTCTACCATATACCTACTGTATGTTGAGCTTTCTAGGTGATTTAGATGTTGGTTTTAAGATGCACCACTTTAAAAATGAATCATGCTTACACTGTAAAAAATACTTTGCTGCCTTAAATTTTTTTGTTGAATAAACTGGGATTTACAAGTTATTTCAACTTACTATTATTTATCTTGACTAGAGATGAGTTGTTATAACTACAGGTGAGTTGTTATAACTTATAAAATTTAGTTGACTTTTCTCAACTATATTTTATAAGTTGTGACAACACATCTCTGTTGACATGACTTGAAAATCTGAGTTGATTTAACAAAAATTTTTAAGGCAGCAAAGTATTTTTTAGAGTGTATGCTGCACTGTAAAAAATGCAGCATTTTTGTCAAATCAACATATCTTTTTATGCTACTTTAATGTAAAAAAATAAATAAATAAACAATTTCAACTTGTTTGTTGTTAGTGATGTCAACTATTCACTGGTCAAAACTTCAAATAGTATGTTAAACTGACTTGGAAAACCAAGTTGTTAACTTCATGCTGCATTTTGTTCACAGTGTGGAATGGATTGTGCTTCTGGAGACTCAACAGGTTCCAAAACTAATGATTTGATTCTACGTGTGCGTGATTAGCACGAGAATTTGTAAAAACCGGGAGCAGAATTAACATTGCCTGTGCTAATCTTTTACCACCAGTCTACAGTCATACCTCATTCTCAGAAAATTTATCTGTTCCATTTATTTTAATTTTCTGAGCAAGATCTCCACCTTCGCAGCGCTCCAACAGATACAAACAGTCTGAATCTGAAAGTTTAATAATAATTACAGTATTACAAACTTTAATATTATTTAAAAATAAGTCAGTAATTTATTTAGCCCTGAAAGGTGAACAGAAAAAATCTTAATTTTTGTTCAACCTGTGATGATTTCCTCATAATGGACGATATATGGATGGTTGAGCTGGAGGAGAAATTTTAATTCATCCTAAAAACAGACAGAAACACAACCTCAAATAATCTTATAATCATTTACCTTTTTATAATCATTTAACTCAAATCTCATTAAAATCAAACTGTTAAAATTACCTGTTTTTTGCTCAACTTTTTAACGACAAACAGGTCACCCCCTTCATTTTTCACCAGGATCTTGTTCTTTTCTTCACTCACTAATGTGTAGCCATGGTCTTGTACAATGGATAGACTGTTGCCCATTGCTGTAAATTCATGCAAAGCAAAAATGTTTTAGAGAAAAAAACATTATTAAAATATTTGTTTTCTATAGATGGGTTGCACGGCGACATCATTAACTGGTTGCGCGCGCAACCGAGAGGCAGAAAGAATAGACGTGCCTGATGTTGTAGGCTAGTAGCGGTGTCTGTAAGTCAAAATGCCAAGGAGTTGTTGCGTGAATAATAGTACCAAAAGAGCCAGTGCTGGGTGCCTGATGTTAATATACCAGTATATGCGACTATTACGTTACTGTCAGAATCCTGCCAGATCCTTGTTTGTATTTAGATCTAGTCATCATGGCAGGGTTCTGACAGTACAATGTTTTATGTGGGAGATGCGTGGTTTAAGTATTGGTTTATTCTGACCACGCATTTCCCGGGTCTCATCACTTTTTCCCCGATCCCTTACTTGTGATTTATTCCAGGTGTTTGTAATTTATTTTCTCCCTATTTAAGAGTCCTTGTGTTTGTCGTCCAGTGCGGGTTTGTCAGTGTTACTCTGTTGGGCAAAGTGTCTTCCAGTAATTGGCTTGCAGTATATAGCTTATGTTTCAGTTTATGTTTAGTGTTTTTTTTTTTAAGTAATAGTGTTTAGTGTAGTCTTAGTTAGATTTGTGTTTGCCCTGTTCTGTTTGCCCCCTCATGGGTTTCGTTTTCCTGTTTCTACCTTGTTTTGTTTAATAAAGTCCTGTGTTGTTCTCTCGATATGGCTACCAGGTAAGCAGTTGTTATTTTTTCTCTCCAGATAAAATTAGAAAATTTGTTTGTCATAGTACCTAGTAGGGGTGTAACAGTATGTGTATTCGTACCGGACCGTTTTGGTAAAGGGCTTTCGGCACGGTGCACATGTGCATTGAATGGCCGAATGCAATCTTTTGTGTGCGTCTGTGCAGAACATAATATAGTGTGCGTTTCCACACGAACATATTAAGTGGCGAAAGTCTCCGCGTTCAGCGCAAGTCTTCTGTCAAACATATAACATAATTCAGAAAGATTTTTATTTACTTAGTTGTATATTCGTTTAATTATTGATGTAAAGTTTACGGGGCCACCTACGTGTTGCGTCTAAAAGCGCGTGTTAAACACGTGTCAACGAGCTGTTTTGTTTTTTCTAAAGTGTGTGAGAGGTTGCGCATCTTTCGTTGCTACGCAATCATGAGACGCGGTTTCTGTGACAGCGAGAATAAGGAATGCGTGATCAGATTTTTCATCTGCACCTCACGTCAATCATATCATTGTCTAAATGCGATCAGCTGGTCGGGACAGAGAAGAGCTGTAACCCGGGCTTACTCAACTGCGGAGGGGTTTGTTAGTTTAAGTCACAGCTTACATTGACGACGCAAAGATTAGAAGAAACGTGCAAAAGATCAAAGATGGCTATGTATGCAACTCACTCATCTCAATATGAGTGTATAATAAGTATATCATCATGTTGTTTGCTATGCAGTTACACATAAAGCAGTAATATTATTTATATGCAGAGATGGTACATAGCCAATTCAATATGACTTAAAAACAAATCCAAAATAAATAAAAAAAGAAAAAAAGTTTGGTGGCAGAAATGTAGGCTAATAGTTCATAAATGTATTCAAATTTGGTTGCTAGGGGCGTGGCTTGGGAGTGCCCAATGATGTGGCCAGTGATTACACTCCGAGTCACAAGTAAAACGGTCCAACCCCCATGTCTCTACGATGCTCTGATGCCGAGATATAACTGTTTGAATTTTATGTTGCTAGGGGGCTCAAAAGTGGTTGCTGGGGGCGTGGCTTAAGACCTATGTAAGGGTCCTGAGAGACTGATTGGATGCCTGAGTAAAATGAGCCCACCCACATGTCTCTATGACACTGCTGCAAAGATATCCATCTGGGCATTTTATAATGGCAGTCTATGGGAGATGTTGCTAGGGTGCCCAAAATGGTTGCTAGGGGCGTGGCTTAATAGCTCTGGGACTATCCTGATAGACTGATTGGATGTATGAGTAAAATGAGCCCACTCCTTTGTCTCTATGACGTTGTAAGACAAAGATATCCAATCTGGAACTTTTTTATTCCCTTATTTGGGCATGTTGCCTGCCCCATTATAAGTCAATGGGAAATTTTGGGTGCCTCTTACACCCCAGGGGTACAACTTACTCCCCAATGTGATGGATGTTCTTACAGAGCCTATCACCCTCTTCAAATGTTGCAACCGACATGTTTCTACAAAATCCTTGAGCGATGCTATGACCCATCAAAGTTCGTCCCAATGTTAAGTCAATGGGATTTTTCGGGTGGTTTTTCGCCCCCCTTTCGGAAATCCTGCACCCGATCGCTTATAAAAGTCATAGTACACCTCTCCTCAATAAGCCGGTAAATTTGAGCCCTCATTCGTGTGTCTACTACAACAAACCGTGTGGGACGAAAAAGTGTGCAGACATAAGAATAAAATGTAATATCTTTGAGGAATAATAATAGTGATGCTTTGCATAAATGCAAGCACCACTAAATATAGCTGCAAGCAGAGATGGCGGGCCCTCGCACGTCTTTTTATCACTATACGGTGCCTCTGAGAAAACGATGCACGGTGGGCACGTGCATCAAGTGGGTAAATATCAGTGGACTATTTCATGTTGCTAACTGACCCATTTAGGTACTGTAGGTAAAACAAACACCACATTTTAGACAAACGGGGGTGCTAGTGAGCCACTAAATAGACACTGACCTTTTTGTCATTACTTAACAGCCGACAACTCTGATGTGTGTGGCAAATTTAAAGTTAATCTAAGCATGCCAAGAGCCTTAAATATGCCTGAAATAAAAGTAAAGTTTGACACGTTGCCATGGGAACAGCGCTTGAGATGTCAAAAATTCCTTCGCAATTTAGCATCTACAATCTCTCAACATCATGTTAACCAATACTGAATACGCAAAAAATCCAAGGCACTCAAGTGAGAAAAATATTAAAAAGCCTTTAATTCACTGGGCTGGGCTACATACAAAATTTAAAAGGTTTCGGCTTACGCCTTCATCAGGATACACATGCATTGATACACAGCGCTCTACTTAAACGGTAATCACGAGCAGCTGGATAATAGATGGGAGTGGCCACCATTCCATTCAAGTAAAGATAATCTAATCACTATATACCCACATTTCAGATTCACTTACATCACACTAAAATGTAAATAGAGTAAATAAACAAAAAATTACAAAAAAGTAAGGCTTTTTTATGTTTTTCTCACTTGAGTGCCTTGGATTTTTTTGCGTATTCAGTATAATTATTTCCTCTCCTCATCGTCCAAAGAGCACCAGTGATTGTCACAAAAGAAGACCAGTGTAGCACACTCTGCTATTTCTCATCATGTTAACCAAGTTTGTTGTCAATCGCATAAATCCTATAGGAGGAGTATTTAAAAGTTCACAGCATGTAACTGTCAGCCTTAAATATGTGTGAAAATGAAAGTAAAGTTTTACACGTTGCCATAGAAAAAGAGTTTGAGATATCAAAAATCCCTTTCGCAATTTAGCATCTACAATGTCTCAGCATCATGTTGACCACTTCTGGAATCAATTACATTAATTCTTTAGAAGTAGTATTTAAAAGTTTGCCGCATGCGACTGTAAGGCTTAAATATGCCTTAAAAATGAATGTAAAGTTTGACAGGTTGCCATGGGAACAGCTTTTGAGATATCAAAAAACAATCCAAAATTTTCAACAATCCAAAATGGCCGACTTCCTGTTGGGCGGAGCAAAAATGTGTGAGGGCTTAAATTTTTGCTCGATCTGTGCCCCAATGTTTGTTTTTGCATTACAGGGGGCGCTACAGAGCTCCCTTGCCATGCCGTGGTCCAGCATTTGCCCGGACCGACGGCCGATGACTCTGACGTCTGTGCCAAATTTCAAGAGTTTTCGAGTATGTTAAGGCACCCAAAGTGCCCAAAAGTGTAAAAAAAAACTAAAATAATAATCCTAAGGAAAACAATAGGGCAGGGCTATTCAATTAGTTTGTCGTGGGGGCCAGTTCATAAAAAGCATCTCAATTGAGGGGCCGGAGATATAACAGTGATGATTACTACATTTTCTTACATTTAAACATACTAAATGTTATATTTTAAAACTGCATAAAATCAAAATCAGTGCATTGTACAATAGGCTTTTTCTACAAATTAGTGCATTGTTAGATGTCAAAGTAGGCTTTTTCTACATCCAGACATGTTCATATGTTGTATTTTAAAATTGCATAACAACATACGTACATTGTAAGATGCCCAAGTAAGCTTTGTTCTACATTTAAAGAGGTAAATAAGAGCCATATCACACTCATTGAGAATTTAACTTATTTACTCACTTCAGTACACATAATAAAAAAGTTTATATTATGGAACATAATTGTTTTATGCTGTTTTTTGTCAAAGCTAATTATTACAGTAGCCCTATTTAAACTACAACAGCCATCTTAATAACTGGTAAACATTAAACTACCTTCCAATAAAACAGAATATGTTTTAGATTGCGCAAGAGCAGTAAAATCAGGTGTATGTTTGTCACGCATACAGTGGTGCAGGTGCTGGGCTGTGAGCGATGGGCGACTAACTGTTACTCGTTTTATTATTGCATTCTTGTGTGAGAACGATGACTCGCATAATATTTGAGCCTTTGTCTGCTTTGAATTTTGGAGAAACTGCAGGATCTTTTTGTCTAGTTCACAAAATCGTTTCAACGAGTTTCCTTTTAACGTTAATGTCATTGTGGATAAGCATAAACATATCAGACAACAATTGTCGGAAAAAGCAGTGTTTTAAGCTGGAAATACAACAAATAAAGTTAAAACAGTCATAGAGTCCGGTCTCTTAACTCACCACTGTCAGCTATCGCGTCTTGAGACGCAGGCGCGAGCGGGGGAGGCGATCGCGTTGAACTTGTGGACCAAAGCGCGAATATAAACCGCTGCTCGCACCAGTCACGTGACCCGCGCTCTGCAGCTCATGCTGTATGAAACAGACGCACGCGCATCAACTCGTAACTGTAGGGCCCCTTGTTTAACTTACTACATTTATTCTAGAGCTGTCTTTTTTACAGACTACATAAAGGGCCGGATCAAATTACCTTGGGGGCCGGGTTTGGCCCGCGGACCGCCAATTGAATAGCCCTGCAATAGGGCTTTGCACCTTTTGGTGCAGGCCATTCTGCTCCTCTGTGCTCGGGCCCTAATAAACAAAGCAAAAACAATAGGGTCCTCACACCCCGGTGTGCTCAGGCCCTAATAATAAACGGAGCAAAAACAATAGGGCTTTTCGGTGTTTGGGCCCTAATAATAAAAAAATAATAATCCTAAGGAAAACAATAAGGCGCCCTAATTAAAGCTGTAAGCAGCGATGGAAGGGCCCTTGCACGCATGTGCACTGCCACCCTATGGCCTTAGTAAAGCAGGGAACCAGGGATTTAAATTTAAGTGGGTAAATATAGGTGGATATTCAAAGGAACTTTGATGTGCCACACCTCCTGTGTGGAGCAGGTGGCGCTATGACTGTAACTGATTGTTGTTATGTTAATGTGTTCAGGCCAGGAACCTTGTCAATCATATGAAGTCTGTGACAGGTCGGATGTTGCATGCCTGAGTTACAACAGCTTTCTCATGGTGAAACATCAAACTTTGCCAGGTCACCACGGACATGCCCTTTAACGAAAATTCCAGATCTTCGTAATTTGTCATTGTGAAGTCCTTAAGATCAGTCTGACCAAATATGATGATGATCTGAATAAAATTCTATGAGCAGTAAACACTGTGTAAAACATGGCATTTTCTGCTGCCAGCAGGTGGGGCTATAACTTTTATTGAATTTTTCATGTTGATGTGTTCAGGCCAGGACACTTATCAAACATGTGAAGTGTGGGTCAGAGTGGACGTTTTAAGTCTAGTTAGAACAACTTCCTGTTTCATTGCAAAACACAGAATTTTGGCAGGCAACCACGGACACACCCTCCAACGAAAAGTCAGGATCTCCGCAATTTAGCATCGCAAAGGCCTTAAGATGACACAGGCCAAATATGATGATGATCTGATTAAATTTCTAGGAGGAGTTTGTTAAAGTACGAAGCTCAGAAATAGCAAAATTTGCACTCAAATTACAGAGAAAATTCAAAATGTCTGACTTCCTGTAGGCTTTAAAGCTTTGCTCCAAGAGACTTTTTTGTAGGTCTTGGGGTGATACATGATCCTATCACATTTCAAATTTGTACGTTTACCGTAGCGGGGGGCTGCTCTCTTAAGTTTTTGTAGGTGGCGCTATAC
The DNA here is from genome assembly GCF_030506205.2 of Paramisgurnus dabryanus. Classification (NCBI taxonomy): domain Eukaryota; kingdom Metazoa; phylum Chordata; class Actinopteri; order Cypriniformes; family Cobitidae; genus Paramisgurnus; species Paramisgurnus dabryanus. The sequence continues at coordinate 28,545,907 of NC_133356.1, read as the reverse complement.
ATACATTTTTACATCTCCAGTTCTGAAGCCTATTTCAAATAAAAATGTTCACCATATTTTAGACGTGTGCAACGTTTCCTGAGTTTTTGAGCTTGTTTAGGCTGTCAAAAATGCGATTCATTTAGTGATACTTTGCGAGGCCGCCACGGACACGCCCTTTAACGAAAAGTCAAGGTTGTCGCTATTTATCATCACACAAGGTCTTGTGATGTTGATATGGCTAAATCTCTAAGAGCAATAAGTCACAGCATAAAAAATGGTATTTCCTGCTGCCTCTAGGTGGCGCTATGATTGTTATTGAATTATGCAATGTTGATGTGTTCAGGCCAAGACCCTTATCAAACATGTGAAGTTGGGAACAGATCTGACAATGTATGCCTGAATTACAACAGCTTTCTGTTTTATGGCGAAACATCATATTTTGAAAGGCTGCCACGACACACCCTTCAATGAAAAGTCAAGATCTTCGCAATTTATCACCGCAAAGTGCTTAACATCAGTCTGACCAAATATGATGATGATTTGATTAAATCTCTAAGAGCAGTAAATCACGGCGTAAAACATGGCATTTCCTGCTACCTCTAGATGGCGCTATGACGGAAGCTAAATATTGCCATTGAAATGTGTTCAGGCCAAGACCCCTATCAAACATGTGAATCGTGGGGCAGATTGGACATTGTATGTCTGAGTTATAACAACTTCTGTTTCATGCGAAAATGGTGAAATTTGTCAGGCCGCCACGGACGCACCCTCCAACGAAAAGTCAAAAGCTCTGCAATTTAACATGTGCCTTTAGATGACACAGACTAAATATGATGATGATCGGATTAAATCTCTAGGAGGAGTTTGTTAAAGTACGAAGCCTGGAAATGGCAAAATTTGCAAAGCCCTATTGTTTTTGCTCAGTTTCTTTTTCTTCTTTTTTCTTCTTTTGCCATTTTCGCCTGCTCCACGGTGCTCGGGCCCTAATAAATTCGAGCAAAAACAATAGGGTTTCACACCTTTTGGTGTAGGCCATTCTGCCCTGCTCCTTGGTGCTCGGGCCCTAAAAATAATAATTCGAACAAAAACAATAGGGCTTCGCAACTTTCGGTGCAGGCCACTCTGGCCCGCTAAGTAATGTATTTTTGAAATTACTTATCCCATCTGAATAATTCTTTTTGGATTGCTTTTTCTTACCTGACAAAAACTGGGAGCAAAAACCTGTGTGTTCCTGTGTTTGAAAATAGTTGTTATTATCTTCAACGTTTCCGTCTTCCACCGATGAGATGTTTCACAGACTAGAACGGTTTTTGGATGATTTCCGAGGCGAGGCTTGCTGACGATTCTGACGGATGAGTTGCTGACACTCAAGAAGTCTTCGCTGCAGCCTGCATCGCGATGACGTAGTGGATTAATCCAATATGTAGTGGATGTTCAATCACGCATCCGCAGTGAAGAGCAGGGCTGCCAACTTTTTAGTTCACCTTTGAGTAAGATTCAATTGATTTTTTTCTCTTTTATTTAAAACTGTCACGGCAAACATCACACAGGCTTTTACTTCTTACAAACATGCACACGCGGGTGAGAGTTTATTAAAATTGCCGTTTTCTGAGGGTTTCTACATGCGTGGAATCCGGACAGGTCTCTGCTTTTCATCCAGACCTTTGTGTGTTCAACTTTATATGGTGCAGCGCTGAGTGATCGTCGTATGACTGAGCAAAAACAATAGGGCTTTCTGGCCTGCTCCTCGGTGCTGGGCCCTAATAAAAAGTTTAAGTGCAACAACAGTATGTTGGCTTTCTTAAGCCAACATAATAATAATAGTGATGCTTTGCATAAATGCGAGCACCACTAATAATATCCTGAGCAAGGATAATAGTGATGCTTTGCATAAATGCAAGCACCACTAATAATAAGTATGAGGAATAATAATAGTGATGCTTTCCATAAATGCAAGCACCACTAATAACCGAAAGTTCCCATTTTTTTGCCCGCAGTGGCCCCACCCGGGGCCCAAAGGGACATGTTTGCTGGGAATGAACTTAAAATTTTAAGGCAATAGTTTTTCACAGTGTAATTAACAAAACCCTGAAATTTCTAAAAACAGACTGATGTTTTTGAATAAAAAGTGCTATTAAAATGCAATTGTTAAGTAATGTAGTTTTGATATTACTCGCATCTGAATAATTATTTTTGGATTGCTTTTTCTTACCTGACAAAAACTGGGAGCAAAAACCTGTGTGGTCCTGTGTTTGAAAATAGTTGTAATTATCTTCAACGTTTCCGTCTTCCACCGATGAGATGATTTCACAGACTAGAACAGTTTGTGGGTGAGTTCCGAGGCGAGGCTTGCCGTCGCTTCTGACGAATGAGTTGCTGACACTCAAAAGATCTTCGCTGCAGCCTGCATCGCAATGACGTAGTGAATTAATCCAATATGTAGTGAAGAGCAGGGCTACTAACTTTTGAGTTCAGCTTGGAGTGAGATTTATGGGGGTTGGGGGGTTATTGGGATACTATTTTTTTTTAAGTTCTACTCATTTGCCAATTAATAATATTGTGGATTTGAGCTATTTCTGTGTTAAATTGTTGGAAAAGACTGCAGAAAATGGTTTACAATACAAATCTAATCATATTTTAGAAATTAAATTGAAATAAAAGCTTTTACAAATTACACTCTGGAAATTAATTTTTTACAATCAAAAATATTTTACACTGATTAGTATAAAGTTATAGTTAGAGTTTTAACTTTAAACTTTCAAAAGTGTTGAAATAATAAGGTTCCATATTTTGCTGTGAAGCTGTGCATATGCTCCTCTTCATCTAAAACAATTTCCCCCTGCTTACGCATCCTGTTTCACCAACATGCAAGCTGACCCAGCTGATATGTCTATACACCTCTTCAGTCTCCTGTAGAGAGAGGCAGCAAAGGACACGTACAGTCACAGAGAAAAATGCCATGTCGTCTTTACCATAAGATCACAGTAAAAGTTTGTCTAAATCAGTTTGGAGAGGACAGGAGGTATTTGAGGGAGAGAACAAAGGTCAAGAAAGTAAAGAGTTGATGCTTCATCCTAGACTATATGTTCATAACACACAGTATAATGAGAAATACATTTATAACTACATGTAACTTTAAATACTCCATCATAAACTATATTTAAAAAACTGCAATGGTTCTGTTGTTCTTTGCTTTTCTTTGTTTCTATTTCATGTAAAGCTGCTTTAGAATAATGAACAATTATGAAAAGTGCTTTATAAATAAAATAAAATTTAAAACCTTGCCCAGTTATTGGGACATAATTAAGGACGTAGAGTGAAGAGACACCTGCTGTCATTATAACAACTCCACTGAAGTACACAAAGAAATGATGAAAAAGAGAAGGAAAGAAACTTGGAGCTGACAATTTAAAGATCGGATCAGGAGAATGGAAAGAATAAATCTGATCACATCATACACTGATACACTACTACTCAAAATGTCAACTACAATTGATTTTTCAGCCCTCAGCCAGACCCAAAAACAACGCAAAAACTCCAACAAAGCAAGAATTAAATGAAGAACAAAACAAGGCATCAAAACAACATAGAAACACTGATAAATAGCTCCAAGTACCGATAACGGGAAAGGGGTTGTATATTTTTGGATCAATATAATAAATGTTTAATATTTAAACCATATGCTTTGCAAGTTTATTTAGAACTTTATCAATAGTTCTTTCAGTGTCTGTTGTAATCTAATCTTGACAATATAATTTGATATAATATATAACATATATAATAAATATAATATAATAAGATTTATCTGTGAAAATGGGGTGTGTGGAAAATAAAGCATAGTTGATTGCCAGCATTTACAGGTAGCCTACAAACACAGATTTTGGTCATTTAAATTTTGACAATGGGCAAAAACAACCATTTTAACAACTGTACCTTTAAAAAAAATTAAGGACCATACAAAGTGCTTTAAAAAAAAATGTTCTGGGTGATATTAATTTGTTAGCAGTGATAAAAAAACATAACCAGGGGAAAACTGCAAGAAAATGTGTCCCAACAAAGAAAAACAGACCGCACAGCAAACGAAGAGGGAATGTGTTTAAATACACATTAAAGGGAGAAATTAGTATTTGTAATAATTTTACGTTTGCCTTGTTGGTGTTCTTTAACATTTATATAAAATAATATAAATATTATTAATTATTAATTTATTATAAAACATCTGCTTTTTAATGGGATTTTACAAAAGATGTGCAAGTTTAATGTTTCTTTTTTAATGTTTTTGAACCGTCACATGACTTTTATTTCGAAATGCTATAGTGTAGCTTTGCTGGCATTTAAAAATAACAATGTTTATTGTGTTGTAACGCATATATATATTTATTAGACTCATAATTATTAACTATGCTGTTGCTTATCTTTTTTAATAAAAATGCGTGTCCCTTTTTTAATAAAGAAAGGCTTTTCAGAAACACGGAAGTTCAGCGGAAGTTGCGTCAGATAAATTGTCGCACGTCACGTGTCAGCGTAGTACAGCTGGCAAAACAAGCGCAGAAAAATCCAGTATTTAACATAAAGTACAATGAGCAGAACTAAACAGGTTTAGGTAGTTACGTTTAATCGGTATTGTCACAGCCTACGTTTCTACGTCAGTTTTGTTCACGTAAACGCTAAACGATGGCGAGCTCGCAAGGAAGTAAAAACACGAATACGGAACCGTGGGGTGGATTCGATGACAACATTATCCAGGTAATTTACCTCAACTTGTCCTTACTCCATAAACATGTGCATGAAATATGAATTACACATGCTGTTATGTTAAATAACAAGACATTTACATGGCTTATTCTGCAACAGTTGCCTATTAACAGCAACACCATAATACTGAATAATACTTACTATACGACCATTGTTATGTACCGTGGTATTCACGTGTTATTTCAACCTACTCCAAAATACCATGTACTGTAATATTGTAACCCTTCGTCGATTTAACCATGTACTGTTTGAACTTATTTAACCCCAGGGCAGTGGCTCAGCAGTGATAGACATGGAGAACATGGACGACACCTCTGGTTCCAGCTTTGAGGATATGGGGGAGATTCATCAGCGTCTGAAGGAGGAGGAGGAGGTGTCCGCTGAGGCAGAAGCTACAGAGGAGGACAACGGTGAAGATGCAGATTTCCTCGGCATGAAAGGCATAAAGGGACAGTTGGGCAGACAGGTTGCTGATGAGGTGAGATGGAGGGAGGGTGTTTGCTTAAAACAGGGCATTAGTAGTTTTAGAGTGTTACTGTCCTGCACAATTCATGATTAGGGTTGTAGCTAAACGTTGCAGGACAGTGGCCCTCCAGGACCAGGAATGCCCACCCCTTGTTTAAAAGGTCATATCACAAGGACTGAAATTCCTAATTTTAAGAGGAAGAAGTTCATTACATTTCTTAAAGACACAGCAGCGAAAATTGGTTTTATTTTATGGGTCAAAGAGGTGGTGGAAAATGGAAATTAAATTTTATGAAAAACTAACATATGTGTCTAGATCATCTTTGTACATAGAGTAACATATTTGTTTTATATGCACACAGGTATGGCAAGCTGGAAAGCGGCAGGCCTCGAAAGCCTTTAACCTCTATGCCAATATTGACATCCTGCGGCCATACTTCGATGTGGAGCCTATTCAAGTCAGAAACAGGTGTGGTGCATGTCAGATCTTTTAGCAATGTTTTAATAAAAATGTAAAATCAATTATGATATCAATTTTAAATTTAATACTTGGTTAATTTACAGGTTAATTGAATCTTTGATCCCAGTCCGAATGATCAACTTTCCACAGGTAAGGTTGTCAGTCATAGCTAGCATAGATTAGTTCCAAGATTCATATTTTTTTTCAACGTGCAAAGTGTCTTGCATTTCCATACAAATTTCTATTAAATTGCCTCCTAACTATCATTCAGCCTGTTTTATTTAGTTATGAGTTGTATGGAGGGCAAACTCTCGGATAAAAATTAGATGTTAAAGGGACGTTCCACTTTTTTTTTTTAAATATGCTCATTTTCCAGCTCCCCTAGAGTTAAACATTTGATTTTTACTGGTTCGGAATCCATTCAGCTGATCTCCGGGTCTTGTGGTACCACTTTTAGCATAGCTTAGCATAATCAATTGAATCTGATTAGACCATTAGCATTGTGCTAAAAATAAGCAAAGAGTTTTTACGAAGGCAGATGAAGATGAGTGGTTGCGCAATTGACTGTGGGTTTGATATTCTGTCTCGCTCTACTTCTAAAAGGTCAATATAACTCATGCTTTGAGGATATTTGATTGTTATATTGAAAGGGAAGACGTTACAAGCTCATTTAGCTTCTTTAAGCACTTTTATTTTTTTAAACTCAGAAAGTTGCTGGAGAACTGTATGGACCAATGATGCTGGTGTTCACACTGGTGGCCATTCTGCTCCATGGCATGAAGACGTCAGACACTGTCATCGTAAGCAAAATCAACAAGAACGTTTTTATCAGTGAATATGAATGATACTTCCACTCTTTAAAGCTGTCTTGTTCATGACTGGGTTTGTTGAAACAGAGAGAGGGCACGCTGATGGGCACTGCCATTGGAACCTGTTTTGGATACTGGTTGGGCGTCTCTTCTTTTACGTACTTCGTTGCTTACCTGTGCAATGCTCAGATTACTATGCTGCAGATGTTATCTTTGCTAGTAAGTAAACTGAATGTGGATTATGAGTGAAACTTTGTGAAAACATTATGAAAAGAAAGTTATATAGGTTTTGAACAACATGATAATGAATAAATCACACAGTTTTTATTTTGTGAGTGTCTAATTTAATCATTATTTTAGGGTTATGGTCTCTTTGGCCACTGTGTGGTCCTATTTGTCACCTACAACATCCACTTCCACTCGCTGTTCTACCTTCTCTGGCTGGCTGTCGGTGGGCTCTCTACTCTCCGGATGGTAAATATAAAATGAATGAGGGCCAAGATTATACCTGTAATATTTACTGAAATATACAGTATCAAAAGAATGATTTTCTTTAATTCACTTTAGTCTAATGGCATTGTGATGTGTCTTTCTCTCAGGTGGCTGTGCTGATCTCCCGAACTGTTGGTCAGACTCCGCGACTCATCTTGTGTGGCACTCTGGCTGCTCTGCACATGCTCTTTCTGCTTTACCTGCACTTTGCTTACCATAAAATGGTAGAAGGTAAGACAGCAATTGATATTTGCTTATTGTAGGGTTGCGTGATAAGCCGGTTTTTGAAAATGACCGGTATTTATAATATTTCAAAAGGTACTATACTGTGATTTTGCTCGGTTCGGTATTGGCTGTTGTTCCTAAGTGCAACGCTAGGCGGCAGTGCACAACCAAAGTGATGTGAAACCAGTGAGCTCGGCAGTATAGTGAGAGTAACTTGCGAGAGGAGATGGATCACACTACATGGCCACAACTAACTAACAAACAAGGAGGGCTGTAGAAGTGAAATATGGCATTACTTTGCCTACTTATGTGACAAAAAAGCTCTTTCACTTGCTCCTCCTGACTTGTACAGAGTTCGGAGATCAACAGGTGAGCGCATCATCCATCTGATTTAATTTAGCTTTATTCACAAGATCAAAGATGTCAAAATAAAAGCACAAGAGTGAGCGACATGCTAAAAACAATGATGATGAGGTGCCATAAAATATGAATAGAATTGGTAACACTTTACAATAAGGTTGTATTTGTTAACATTGTTAACAATGCTTGATTTTCCAAATGTATTAGTAAATGCATTAGCTAACATGAATATAATAATATATAAATTAATAAATGCTGTAGAAGTATTGATCATTGTAAGTTTATGTTAGCATTAAAGGGATAGTTCGGCCAAAACTGATATTAAAACCATGATTTTCTCACCCCCAAGCTGTTCGAGATGCATATGTCTATCATTTTTCTGACAAACACATTTTCAGTTATTTTAGAAAATGTTTTAGATGTTAAGTTGTGGGGTCCACGTTCTTCAAGTCCAAAAAATGTGCATCCATGCTTTACAAAATAAATCCAAATGGCTCCACAATGAAAATATCCACATTTTAATCTTTATAAAAAATAACTAGCTTCTGGTAGCGCCGCCATCTTAGTCGCATCCGCATTCAAGATAAGACGTACGCAGTTTATAAAGGTTTCTCTGCTGCTGCTCTATGCCCCCTCCGAATTTGTCATACGTCACTAAGAAAAGTGCGTACACTACGCTGATACTCTCTCCGGAATACAGAGGAGTCTAAGATGGTGGCGTTACCGGAAGCTAGTTATTTTCGTTTATAAAGTTTTAAATATGGATATTTCTACAACAAAACTGATTACCCTCAGAAGACCTTTGTTTATCATCCTGGAGCCGTTCGGATTTCTTTTGTGAAGGATGGATGCACATTTTTTGGACTTGAAGGACGTGGACCCTGTAACTTTACATTAAATTCACTGAAAGATCTAAAACATTTTCTAAAATATCCGAAAATGTGTTTGTCTGAAATATTATAGACATATGCATCTCAGACAGCTTGGGGGTGAGTAAATCACGGGTTTAATATAATTTTTGGCCGAACTATCCCTTTTACTAATGTTAACAAATACAACGTAATAGTAAAGTGTTACCACAGAATTTGCTTAAGATTAAAGGTATTAGTGATATTCATTTTAATATGAGTAATATTAAATGAATGTTAGAATAAAATTTATGACAATACATCCCTATTTGTAGTGTTGATAAACCAGTATTTAGATATCTTGTGAAACAGCTTGACAGAAGATATGAGATACAGAAGTAGAAAATACTCGAAAATACTAGAAAATACTTTTCAGAGTTTGTCTTCTTAAAAAAATTTAATTTTTTAATTATTTGAGGCTGTTTATTTGTTACCCATGGTACTGTTTTAGTACCGATACCAGGGTATTAAATTGTGGTACCGTATTGAAGTCAAAGTTTTGATATCAAGCCAACCCTAGCTTTTTGCCACAAATATACAGTACTGTGCCAAAGTCTTATGCCATTAGATTTGTTATTTAAACTAGTGGTTAAAAAGTCGGGCTTGTAACTCAAGAGTTGCCAGTTTGAGTCTCACGGCCGGTGGCTTGCGACAGTGGTGCCCTTGAGCAAGGCACTTTACTTGATTTATGATTAATGATTTAATTGCTCCCCGGGGGCTGGGATTGTTGCCCCCTGCTGCGGGTGTGCTTGTGTTCACTACTCACTGGGATGGGTTAAATGCAGAGTTCACATTTCGAGTAGGCGTTTCATACAAGCTTGTCACTTTTAAATGAAACCCTGTTTTCAAATCTAATAACTCAGGGGCTGGTTGCACTAGCTGGAGGTAAAAAAAGTTGGGTTTTGTCCAGAGTTGTGATAAATAGATGGACCTTTTGCACCATCTAAATCTATAACTAGGCACAGCTATTTTGCACATTTTGTCGACTAGTCAGACAAGTCTTTGGACAGGGTGTATGGCCAGCTAGTGCAGCCAGCCACATGACAGATTTTCCAAAAGAGTTCAAGATGTTTTTATTGCCAAGGGAGGTCACACTAAATACTGACTTTTACCTGAAGAAGACTTTTTTTACATTTTTTTTCTTTATTCGTCAGAGAAGTTTTATTAGAAGACACAACTTTTAAAAATGGATTTACAAGCATATAGATTATTTTACTTTGATATACTATACCTGTTTACACTAAATTGCTATAATCTTGATAAAACATTAACAAAATGATGTATTAGTCCATAGGTTTCTATCCAAATAACAGATGTAATAGATTACCAGATTTTGCTACCAGAACAGCTCAAATAATCCCTTTAAAAGGGTAAAGTAGAAATCATCTCTTCAAACTGTATGTTTATCTTACTAATGTGACCCGAAAAATAAATATGTATGATCAAAAAACTTTGCTAAAACAAGAGTTGCTGTTGGCCTAAGACTACAGTACAAAATCCAGTTAAACCTCATCAAAGCATTGTTTCCACAGTGTTTCTTACTGAATAAACATAAGGAGGAATAATATTGAATCAATACCAATAGACATAAAGTAGGGCTGCACAATTAATTTAAAAACTAACCAGGATTACAATTAAGGGTGAAACAATTACCACCATTACAGCTGTCCATTTGTGCTCATTTCTGTGTGTTTCGTTCGCCTTTATGTTTAGGCACCAAATACAGAGGTGAATCAGAGATTTTAAAATTAAAAAGTTGACGTGTTCTTCAGCAACTCTTTTAGGATTTTTTACTTACAACATAACTCCCAAAATAAATGGGATTTACATTTATATATTTACTTTTGGATGCTTAGAATTTACCATGCGGCTGCTTCACAGTTATAAAACTTAAAATAAGGGATAATGTAGAGGCAGCCGGTAGTTATCGAGAAATAAGCCCCGACAGTGTGATCAGGACCCGACGCGAAGCGGAGGGTCTTGTATCACACTGAAGGGGCTTATTTCCCGATAACTACCGGCTGACTCTACATTATCCCGCTTATTACACGGCTACTTGCCACATAAGAAAAAAAACTGGACATAAATATGAATTTGAAACATTTTATTGGCATATTTGTTTTAAATTAAAATTTTTATCCTTCCGCCAAACTTTGCACAGATGCATAAAATGATCGTAATACCTTATTAAGATCCTCTGCTTCATACTTGTCTGTCTCCATTTTTTCTCTTTTAGCCAGTCTTTGAGAAGTTTTAATGCCCATTCTGTATTTTTTTGTGTGTTGGCTTCGTAGCTGTCATGCTCTATTTTGTCAAGTTCAGTCTCAGTAAGCTGTCTGTGTCTTGTCGTGGTTGTCCAGTGTTTGTCACAAGATGGCGCCAAACAGCTAGTAATCTTTATTGGCGCGGAGCGATTTTAACCGTAAAAGTAGTACCGGCTATGCGTTATTACTTTGGAGCGGTTATTATTTGAAAAGAACGAACCTGCAAATGTCTCAACTGACCAATCAGAATCAAGCATTCCAGAGAGCCGTGTAATAATCTTCAATAACAATTACAATATCAAGATGAAAAATCGACAAATAATCGGAATTATCGGCAGCCCTAATATAAAGTGCTTTTAACCGAGCAGAGACGTAACAGTAGGGTTATGAAATGGCATCTCTGGAAATCTGAATTACATACCCAGGGCTACTATGTCTGTTTTTCTGTTAGACAAATATAAATAACTTAAATGATTGGAGGAAAAGTTAAGTTATTTAAGTGTGCTAATTCTTAGAGCAAAAATATAATATGACAGGTACATGAATACTATCTCCCAGGCATTATTGTGACCTTCAATAAATGAGTTTCCTACTTTGATCTAATTTTAGAAACAGTTAAACACTTGTGTTTTCAGTCCTATCTATCTTCAGAGCATCAGCTTTAGAACGAGGCCAGTATAAAAAGATTCATGTATCTGAAACATGCTGCAGTAAACGTGCAGATATATATATATGTATGTATGTCGCAAATAGATTAATAATAATATTGACTATAAAATCACTCATATGGTTTAGTTGATGCTGAAATTGTTTTTGTGCTTAAAAACACACCCTCACGCATTAGTTCCTCTTCATCTTAACTGTTTGACAGCCAATCATAGCAAGGCATGTAATATATTTTACAGTAGTATCAATGCTATAGAAACATTTCTGCTGGTTGAAAAATTGCATTGCATATACAGTCATATCACCCAGCTCGCAAAGAACAACTTTTCAGTATTGGTCCAGACACCACAAATTTAGTTGCATGCTGCATGCATTTAGAGGTACATGTCTCCTTACAGTGCCTTTTAGCATTTGCAGTGTTATTGACGGTTTTGACATTTTGTCCTTGCATGGTAAAAACAATGATTGTTCTCGTTTCTATATGTAGGTATTCTGGATACCTTGGAAGGGCCCAATATTCCTCCCATTCAGAGGGTTGCCAGAGATGTTCCCATTGTTGCGAACACCCTTGTGAATGCCACCATCAATTCGATAGCTGCAATTGTACAGACACAATGATTATATATTTGGCTTCTGGGCCAGTGCGAGTCTGATGTGTATATTTATAATCAGGGCAGTTTCTATAGAGCTTCAGCTCAGTATAAATCTCATGTAGATATCCTGATACTGTCAAACTGATCTTAAGGGATCCTCTTAGCTCAAGATGACATCACTTATGTTGGACTCATATTATTATGAGATGGCACTTTGGCATGCCATCCAAATCACTTTACACTTGTCTTTCATCATTTTTGTTGCTAAGAGTTACAGTTGTGAAGGCCTAACAATAGTTGAACATTTATTCAGGTTATGTAAGCCTAACTATTCGTCTTATCAACACAAAAAATACACTTTCTTTTAAGATGAGGATATTAATGGCTAAAAGATAACTGTTGTTTTAGAGGACTTAAAGGCGGAGTCCATGATGTTTGAAAGCCAATGTTGATATTTGAAATCACCTAAACAAACACGCCCCTACCCCAATAGAATCTGGACCTTCTGTTGATAGACCCGCCCCACACATACGCAACCCGGCGTTTGATTTGATTTTATTGGCCATAAGTGTGTTTTGGTAGTCGGCCCGTCTCCTTTTCCAACGCGTTTTTCAAACATCGTGGACTCCGCCTTTAAATGCAACTGGATATTTGTGCTCAGTGAATGTACATTTACATAAACAGCCTTTCCAGTTGAAAGTCCCAACAAAAAGTTTTAATTACAGAGAAGAGGAGACAAATATCACCACAAACTCTTTAGTTCTGTTTAAGATCTTGTTGCATAAGAGGTGTTTATAAAGACTATGTATAAAAGTCTTTGTCTTGATTGGAAGGCACAATGATACAGAAATGCTATGATTTTTTGTTTAAAAATGGGAAAGGTCTTACTGGTGCATGAGGTCTTTTTCTTAATGCATTTTTATCCAGCAGTTGTGGTGCAGTCTGGGTCTATTCAAAGCTATGGTTGGGGTGAGGGTTATAAGTGCTATCTTATTATGTTGTCTTTTACATGTGATCTGCATATTTAAAATGTTCTTGTAAAGAGAAAATAAACTAATAAAACAAGCCGATGCCTTGCGAAATAGATTTATGTGTCAGAATACTATAGCAAATTCTTGATCATTGTTTCCTTAAGATATTAGTTAAGATAGTTTTATACCAGACAGTGGAATGGTTAACCCCCAAATGAAAATTAGACCATATTTTACTCACCCATAAGCCATATGTGTATATTTCTTTCAGCCAAACACAGTCAGAGTTATATTAAATAATATCCTGACTCTTATCTGCTTTATAATGGCATTGGATAGTGCCCCAGTCTCTATACATAAGAAACTGATCCTTACAGTTATAAAATAACTGTATTGATTAGTTTTTTATGGATTGATGCACTTTTTGGAGCTTTGAAAATCGGGCACTATCCAGTGCCATTATAAACTGAAAAGAGACAGGATATGTAAGGAATAATTGACAACAGGCAGTTGAATTATTAGAAAATAATTCACACCCAAGGTGGTAATGCAGCACAATGCGAAGCGGAGTGACGTTTAACTGCAGGTGTGCATTATTTACAAATAATTAAATTACCGGAGTCACTTATACCACGGTTACCACAAACATTGCTTTTGGTGGTCATTTTAAAGAAAAAATACCACCGTTTTTCATTATTTTACTATGTTGTTACCTCGACTTGACCTATCTTTTTTCAATGTGTGCACTTTTAATCTTTGTACAGTACCCCATTCATTCCTTAGGATCCAAACAGGGATGAATTTATAAGCCACCAAACACTTCCATGTTTTCCCTATTTAAAGACTGTTACATGAGTAAGTATGGTGGCACAAAATAAAACTTTTGTTTGGAGCCATAGGAATGAATGGGGCTAGGCTAAATGCTAACACATTCCAGAAGCACTGTACAAAGATTAAGTGCACACATTGAATAAAGATAGGTATGTATTAATTCATCTAAGTTGAGGTAAGAACATAGTAAAATATTGAAAAACGGTGGTGTTTTCCTTTAAGACATTTGACAGATCAGGGGCACGTTCAAGCTCAAACTGGTGCGCAACATTTTGCTATAGTTTCCGGGTTAAACGATATGTTTCCCGGAAATGGTGTGCAACAGGTTTGAGATACGTTTTCTCTTGTTTGAAGAATCCTTAACTTACAAATTAGTCTGCACAACTTCTGAAGTGGACAGCTTAAGTGAGGAAGACAATGATTATAAATTTGTTAATACTGGTAGTATCATCTGAAGCCTTATAGCCTAAATGTTACATAAACCAACCACAATAAATCAGATAGATTAAGTCATATGAAGTCTGACAGAAAGAAATAGTAGCAAACTGTATGTTTTTGGGAGCACATGAAGGTAAATAAATAACTTTCGTTCAGGATAACTGCACTGATCAGGTTAGTTAAGTTGAGGCCACTGAGCTAGATTAGAAATTAACTGTGTTTTTTTTTCATTCCGGGTTCACATTTCCTCCTCTCACTAACTCTGTCACAAAGAGATGACCATGCAACCAGACACTCGGTGTGGGTACAACTGGTTATACAATCCACCTTCAAAACCTTAGACTGTTGCTGAAGAAAAAACAGCTGTCATTCACATCAAGCCTTTAATACATTATTCACAAGTCCACTGTGCCACAGCAACTTCTAATGGATAGGTTTTATTTATACTGTTAGACATGAACAATACCAATAAATAAGTTTAAACTATCTCAAGTTGAGGCATGTTGTCAGATTTCTTGATTTTTTATTGGACAAATTAATGCTTAAATGTTTTTGTATGTCACATTTTATGTTTTTTTATATATGAAATCTGGCAATTTCATGCATGTCTGTGTTACATTGACTTCCATAGCAGGAATAAAGAATACTATGGAAGTGAATGGGGCTCACTCACATTTCTCAAAATATCTTCTTCCGTGTTTATCAAAACAAAGACATTTATACAGGACTGTAACAACATGAGGGTGAGTAAATGATGACAGAATTTTCATTTTTGTGTGAACTATCCCTTTAATGACAGGTTCCACTGTGACAACTTACCCCAGTGTGATAACATGCCCCTCTTTGGGGCAACATGTGTGTTTTAATGTGCATAACACTGGTAACATTAAATATCATTTTTGTAAGATAAATGCTTTTATAAGAAGAAAACATTAAACCCACCCCAATACATACTAGTGTCAAAATTCATTCACAAAATGTGATATTCACTGTTCAACAGCTCCTGGCTCGCCCATTTTTCCCTTACAGCCAATCCCACGCCATCATTCGTCAAGCGGATTACCTAAAGCCTAGAAGGAAGAGATGTTCCCGCAAACCAGATAGCTGTTTGGGTTATAGTGATGATGGTGGATTAAGTGAGTACAATTCAATACGCGTGTCAGATAGTGCGTGTCCATAGTAACAGCACCTACAAACGCACCATCATCGTATTTACCTCAATGCTGCAAATGCTGAAGCACTGAGAAACCTCGAGCCTTTTAGGAGACTAAACGCTGAGATAATCGCACCACACCTTTTCCAAGCCTGTATCTGGTGCTCATAAACGCTCCCTTAGCATCGGGTGTGTGTGGAAAAATTGCGCACCGATGCTGTTTTCTCAGGGGGACAGTCGATGGCCAATGATGTCAGTGACGTGGAGACAACGGAGCATCTGAGCATTAACTTCAACAACTGCTGCTGAGCTTTCATTTACGAACCAGCTATTCATTCATCTATCGTGTCGATATAAAACAGACTGCGTTGTCGTTGTGTGCTCGAATGATGTGATCTACAACGTTGGAGAATATTAACGTAGGGCGCGTGGATGCGTAATGCTGTCCGGCTGGCCCGTTAGTCGAACCTGACACCATCGACATGCTGCCGGGCTCGATACAGATCACGGGAGAGGCGCTGTCTGCGGCTGAGATCAAGGATATATGTGAAAGTCTGAAGGAGAACAGTGTGAGACTGCTGTCTGTACGCGGCTGTCAGCTGTCCGATCGAGACTTCGGCCGCGTGTGTCGTGGCGTGGCAGAGTCTCACTCTCTCGCGCAGTTAAACCTGAACCTCGGCGTGGTGTCCACCATCGGACGGACGAAGCAGCTGGCAGATGCATTAAAAGCTAACAGATCCATTCAGACCTTATTGTAAGTTCATTCTTCTCAAGCCCTCTTCGATTGTTGTTTGATGACACGCATTGTAATTACTTATACATAAAGGGATTGTTCACCTAAAAAAATGCTATTTTATCATCATTTGCTCACGCTTAACTTGTACCAAACCTGTATAAATATATTTTTATTCTGCTGAACACAAAGGAAGAAGAAAAATAGCCTACTATGGAACCCAGTGGTGCTTCAAAAATGTTTGTTTGTAAACATTGCTCAACATTTCTTTCTTTATGTTCAGCAGACATACATGTTTGATACAATTGTAGATAATGAAACATGTGAAATAAGTTTCCATAGACTTGGACCAAAGGAGCTTAGAAATATCTGATAGCTGTCATTGGGCCGGTACCCATTTAAAAGGTCCCAATATTTACCTAAAAGGGTAGATGTGTATACATTTGGTACCAATATGTACCTAAGAGGTACTAATATGAACTCTATGGGGTGGTTTCCCGGACAAGGCTTATTCTAGTTCCAGATTAAAATGCATGTTTGAGCTGCCTTAATTTCAAAATATCTACTGGCATATCTTCAGTGCCCTTGTTTTGTCTCAAGATGTACACCAGTATTAGTTTTTGTAAGGTTTGTTTGTAAAAAAATCTACTTAAATGTTCTAATATAAATAAAACAGTCCTGGATTAATCTAAACTCTGTCCGGGAAACTGCCCCTATAGGTGCTTTTGTGTACTTTTTGAAAGGGTGCCGCCCCAGTGCCAGCTAAGGAACATTTTTTTCTGACAGTGTAGTGCCTTTGGATTTGACTTGGACCAGAACCTAGAACTTTTAAGATACCACCTGGTTTCATATCTAGGATGTAAGCAGCATCTTTAGCATACATTAACATTTGAAAATATGGGTGTCCAGCATCAGAATTTTAAAAAAGTCCTTGAAGCCAATTATTATTTTTTTGCACATATAAGATTGAGGTCTGAACTTACCATTACCATTATTTTTAGAGGATTTAAAAAATATTTCCTATAGAATTATTTCATTTTTTTAGATTATCATTATCAAAAATTATCATTACAGCAACATGATATTACATCAAATATATGCATTTACAAACTCATGTTTCGGGAATGAGAACTAAAAAGTTGTCTAGGTTCTATGACAAACAAAATGTTTTATTTTATCTGGAGAGAAAAAGTAAGAACTGCTTACCTGGTAGCCATCTTGAGTGTCATCACAGTCAATTATGTCCCTTCCAACTAATTTTTTTTTGAAAATGTTAGTTCCTTGAGGGCTTAAACCAGAGATGGGACCAAGTCACACATGTGCAAGTCTCAAGTAAGTCTCAAGTCTGAACCTTCAAGTCTCAAGTAAGTCCCAAGTATTTTTTTTCTTGGGCAAGTCAAGTCGAGTCGAGTCACAGGCTATGTCAAGTCAAGTCCTGTAATAGTTCAAGTCAAGTCCAAGTCAAGTCACCTTATTATTTTAATTTTACCTGCAGAATCTGATCTATAGAATATAAAGATATAAAGAAATACTCATGTTCAGTAAAACACATCATGGAATCAGACAAAATTGTAATCTCTTCCGTTTGCGTGCCTACATTTGAAATAACGAACTTGAGCGCACAATAGACGTGATATGTGAACCGGCCCTAACATTGTAGAATCCAGTCATTTTTCTCTGTGTGTGTTCAGGTGGCAAACTTAGACACAGTAGCCAAGTCTCCTACCGCTCAGATCAAGGGAAGTATTTTTTAAAAAATAAATCAAAATTATTTTGCCCACATTTGTCCCCAACACGGTATGATGAGGGTTAATGGCTACTTTAGCTATTATTACATTAGCTAACTACCAACTAACCTTCAAATGACGGACGATTTTCCGTGATTTTAATGTTGCATGTCTTGCAACGCACTGTTCGTCTTTTGCCATCTTGTTGAAGCTAAAAGTGATGACCCCCACTACCCCTCCGGCTGACATGTTGATATCTGATCTAAGTGGGCGTGGTGTGCGTAAGGTACGAGAGGGCATGATTGATGATAGTGTCGTGATTCAGTCATGAAAACGCCATTCTCAGCCTGTGCTCCAGCTGGGTCAACTTTATTTTTTTAAATAGTTTATATATTTTATATTCAAACTGAAAACATGATGTGATTAACACTCAAGTCATTCAAGTCATCGTGTCTCAAGTCAAGTCAAGTCCCGAGTCTTTAACTTCCAAGTCTGAGTCAAGTCTCAAGTATTTTATTTTTTGTCAAGTCAAGTCACAAGTCACAAAAATAGCGACTCAAGTCGACTCGAGTCCAAGTCACCAAGTCACAAGTCCCCATATCTGGCTTAAACAATGATTGAAAATTGTTGCGGAGGATGAGTAAATTGGTCTTGGACACATTTATATTCCTTATTATTGTCTCTACATTTACCAATGATCACCAAACACCACATGTTTCTTTACTGTAAATGTTTATAGTATAACATGCACTGAAGCGTCTTATTTTTTTTTTAGATTTTTTAATTTTCCATGTCAAAGAACCCAAATCCAGTCATGGACACATTGCGGTAATGAAAGTTTTTCCCTTAAATGTGGAAAAAACAACAAAATTGGTTTGTATGATGTCATTTGAAATCATGTGCAAAATTGTATATGAAGAGATGTTTGTAACTGTATGGTTCTTATTTTGATAGCATTTACTTTTATTATCAAAATGTTTCATGACAACTAATAAGTCCTTTTTCAAAATTAAATGTTTATAATTTACAGAATTAAACTGTTTAACTATTGTCAAACTTTGTTTTGTCATCTGAGCAGTGCTCTTTATTTATTTTCCTTTAAATGAGCTGTACGTATAGGTTTTTGACTGCTATTAAAAATAAAAAATAAATACTATAAAACAGAGGTTTTCAATTCTGGCCCTCAAGATCCACTTTCCTGCAAAGTTTAGCTCTAACCCTGATCAGGGGTTAACCCATAGACTGTAAAAAAGATGGACGACGCCTGTTCACTCTCTTCCATTGGTGAAAAGTGAAGCTGCAAGTGTCCCGATATGGCGCTGACATCTTGGGTCTTGAGTCTGCGCACTTCGGGATTTCGGGACCAGTCATGCGCACTAGTGAGCAGGAAGGGAAGCCGCGAAGTCAAAACCCCGCCCTCGCTCTCGTAGAATGCGCATATCACACGATATCACAGCTTTCAATCATGACGTGACACCACCGTTTTTATATCATTAAATAACTAACTAAACACAAACCTATTTTAAAAACAAACATTTGAATTTACATTAGCGTGATAAAAACTACAGTAAATGACAGAAACCAGCTTCGTAAAAAAGATAATTGAAGTGTAATTAATTTTTTTAGTTGGTCCCAAGTCCCATTGAATAACATGGGGAGGCGGGGTTTATGACCTATACTGGGACCAGTCACTGGGGGGGGATCGAGACGTTTTGGCTTCACTTTTCAGGGCTTGTGCGGCACGCTTGGGTTAACCTGATACAGATTGAGTACAAAAAATCCACACGAGCTGGTTTATAAGTTGCAGACAACCAAAAACATTGAAAATGAAAAATTTGCAGATAAACTTGCACTTTCCATTGTCATTTGCGCTCCTGTATGTTTTTGGCAACCCGAAAGGGGAGCAGTAAAACAACGTCTGGTTCTTTTCGTCTTGATTCTGTTTCCATATTTACATTTATTTATTGAGCAATCATTTAATATTTTATAAAGTGCAGTTTACAAAGCCATGTTTCCAAGTAGGACTAGAGGTTAAGCTATAAGGTGAATTACATGAAATAGTTTTTTGGCCAATAAATAAGCAACATACTGTGGAA
Source organism: Paramisgurnus dabryanus (assembly GCF_030506205.2). Taxonomy (NCBI): domain Eukaryota; kingdom Metazoa; phylum Chordata; class Actinopteri; order Cypriniformes; family Cobitidae; genus Paramisgurnus; species Paramisgurnus dabryanus. The sequence continues at coordinate 28,525,979 of NC_133356.1, read as the reverse complement.
AACTGCATCTCTGTGCACTTTTTCTTTCTATGTCCTTATAGTCTACATGGGAGTCCACTTTTGGATACAGGACTGGTCACTCTGAATGGAGCTCTTTCCACTCACCCCTCACTGGTGTCCTTGGATTTGGGGGACTGCATGCTGGGAGATGAAGCTGTACGGCTCATTTGTGGTATGCTGCCTCCGGACGGAGCCAAATCGGGTAAAGCAGCGCACCTTAACCAGTAAATAGTGTTTATGATGGTATTATTACAGAAGCCTGTTTAAAACATCGATGCACATTCACAAATCCAAAAAAGAAACGGGTTGAGAAATCAACATAAAGCATTACATTTTCACCCTTTGTGTACATTTGGATACAATCAATATAGCAAGACATATATACACATATATATATATCAAAATATATACGTTTAGAAGTAACGCATTTGCAAGAAAGGCGAAACAAGAAAGTACAGTGACACAAAGGCAGAGGAAGATGAGGACAACGCAAGATGTGAAAATACATCAGACATGAATATTAAATGTAATTGTGTGTGCTTTGTCTGCAAAGGAGTCCTTTATCAGCACCACACAGCACTGCTTTTGAAATCCCTGTATAGAGGGATCGTCCACCCATTTTCCTCCTAGATGGTTCCAATTTTACTTTAATTCCAAATGGGAATGGATAATATATCATTAAACCCATATCAACCAAAGTATGGACTTTATGGACCATATCACACACAGAGGCCTTTAACTGTATGCACTATTATCTTTATTGTTTGGCTGTTTATGGATTCCTAAAATGAATAAATCTTAGCAGGTCGCAGTACTTCATAATGAATAATATGTTTGTTTATGTGGGCAATAATACTGCACAGGTCTCAAGGAGCTCACACTGAGTGCCAACCCAGCCATCAGTTCTCAGGGTTGGGCTCGACTGGCCATCGCCGTCGCTCACAGCTCACAGTTACGGGTCCTCAACCTCGACTACAATCCATTAGGTGAGCAACCACACATTAATTCTCAGTACTAAGGTATAGACCGATATGCATATAAATTGTCGACAAGTTGATCAGAGACTTATTCCAGGCAAATTGCATGAGCGCACACAAACAGTTTTATTTTACTCAACAGACAACATCAATCTTGGCTTCTCATTATAACATTTTTATCAGTGATGTGCTCAGGAAATGCTTTTCTTTGAAAATGTGTGTGTGTGTATACAGTATTGTGCAAAAGTCTTAAGCCACCATTAGATTTGTTGTTTTTGCAATGGTATAGTGATCATATATAATTATTTCTAGTTATAGTTATTATAAAGAGTTATTAGAATAAAACCAAATACAGGACATTTGTATTAAGTATTAAAAACAGCATGGACTGCAGGACCTAAATGAAATTAAATCCTAATTTCTAATTTTAATCGAATGACTTCAAGACTGATGCCTGAAGAAGACATTTAGTTCTGAAATTGTTTTATAATTTTGTGTACATATTTTCTGTATTTTCTGTTTATATCTTAATAAAAGGAGTGAAAATAGATGTGGGTGGACATTATAATTTTGCTAAAACAACAAAGCTGATGGTGGTGTAGGGCAGTGGTTTTCAAACTGGTAGCCGGGACCACCAGGGGGGCCGCGAGATGCTGCCAGGGGGGCCCCAGTTTTATGACATTTTATGAAATACATAAATTTTTCAGGAATTCTGTGTAATTAAACCTAAAAAAAATAAGGCTACTAACCAAAAGCACTACTTTTTTGTATAATTTAATGTTTTTTATTTAATTAAAATGTTGAGTTTTAGACAGTTTTTGTCACAAATTTTCTTTGGGGGGCCGCGAAGGAATGCACCATACACAAAGGGGGGGGGGGGGGGGGGGGGCACGCTGAAAAAGTTTGGGAAACACTCGCGTCATTTCTTCACCGTTTTGCCGTAGGTCCGGAAAGCTGTTTTTTTTTCCTGTAATGCATTGTGTTTTTGGTTTCATGTGTTACAGTACTGATCAATCTACAGGTTATTTTGTGCTGTAACACATCCTTAAGTTTGACTTCTCAGAGTTTTTTTCAAATTAAAGTAAATTGTGTTTAAATTTAAGGAGTTCCTGTCAGGACGAAAGTAACACTTGTTACTTTTGTCCGGCTTCTAAATTAAATTAAAATTGATATTATTCTTATTTGATTTATTTTCATTTTCATGTTGTTCAAACTGTTGAATTTTTTTATTTACAACAATTTAAGTTTGTACTGTTGGTTGCTTTTGAAACATTTGACGAAACTGAAATTTAAAATAAAAATATATTTTCATTTTTTTTTTTTGCAAAGGTAAACTACAAAATATGTTTACAGTTATATATTTACAAGGTCATAGTCATGTATATTAACTCTTTCACCGCCAGCGTTTTTTAAAAAAGTTGCCAGCCAGCGCCAGCGTTTTTCATGATTTTCACCAAAGTTTAATGCCTTCCAGAAAATTTTCTTCTTTAAATAAATAAACATGCAATATACCAAATGAAAGAACAGACCCTCTGCTTTCAAACAAAAAAAAAACCGTTTCATCCTACCTTTAGTGGTTCTTTTGCAATCAGCTTTTGAATATGGGTAGGTTTCTGCAAAAACACCATATTTTCAGCAAAAAGCAAAAATAATTCCATTTTTGTGACGGACTTTCATAGAGATCCCATTCAGAGCGATCTTTAAAACAGACACGGACATGCAGCAGCTTGCCATAGGGCAATACTTCCGGTTTTAAAAAGTTGCGGAAGGGCGCCACCTGGTGGAAAATAGCGGTATTGCGGAAAGTCGGAAAATCTCGTCATTGGCGGGGAAGCGTTTTCTCTTAATTGACGAGATATCTCGTCAATGGCGGGGAAAGAGTTAAAAAAAATGTAACACAAAAATCTGTCTTTCACTTGGTATTGATAGACCACACTTTTTTTCCTGACCTGACCACAGCAAAAATATCTCTCTGTCTCAAACATAATCTTTTAAAATGAAGTTATATATATATATATATATATATATATATATATATATATATATATATATATATATATATATATATATATATATATATATATATATATATATATATATATATATATATATATATATATAGCTGACCATTGCTCCCTGTGAATCAAAATGTCACCCAAGCGTACAAATTTTGCTGTGAGAGAAATGCTTGGTTTGCGTTTTTAAAATCACAAGAATGTCAGTTGCACCCGGACTTCTTTGTTTCAATTGATCCCATTGGTTGTGATTTTCCAGGGGATCAGATTGCAGGAATGTTGGCTGTCGCTGTTGCCTCCAGCAGAACTCTGGAAGTTTTGGATTTGGAGGGAACTGGACTCACCAATCAGTCGGCACAGGTACATTCAATTCATGCCGTTTTATATCTTTGTGTCAAACAAATTTGACGTTTCTTTACCATTTCTTTAGCCTATTTACAGTTTACCCAGAAATTAAAACTTGGTCATACTCACCTTTATGCTGTTTCAAACCTTGACTTTGTTCAGTTTTTCTTCAGTGATTTTTTTCAAAGATTGTAAGATCTGTTACATCAAATAAACAAAGAAATCATATTGAAATCTTTCACTCCAAACACTAAACTGTGATGCAAGCATGGAGAGACTTACCTCAATTTCTGAGAGTATAATCACTTTTATTGGCCATTATCTGATTTATATCGATGAATTATGTGTAGGCTCATACAGGAATGCTTAATGCGTGTAATGCAATCTGTGTAATGAAAGGACATAGCACATGTTCAGTTCATCATATAAGCATATTATACACCAGATGAGTAATCCTAAACCTTTTCCAGTTACCACCTGAAGAACAAAACGGCACTGTCGGGGAATAATAGATTATGCACAAGACATACAGCATTACCTCAGTTCCCGTAAAAGCTTTCAATCTTCCCTGTTATCTTGGAAATCACATACTTGCCGTTTCTCAATTTCAAGGATACTTCCTTGGCAGGACTAGTCCTTACAAGTCACTTCCTTCAGAGGCTAGGCGAGGCTCCTCTTAAGCATTCGAAGAACACGTTAAATGGAACAGGCTAGCAAGTGCACGTTATTGCGTCATTGCGTCAGTGAAAGGTGTGCTTTCAGTGCTGCGCGCATAGGATTGTGGGTGATTTCAGCACACGAAGAGCGCGAAGGATACACTTATGCATCCTTTCCTGTACATGGGATATTTCTTGAACGAAGGACTCAGTCCTTGGCTGAAATTCCGAGGATCCTCGACATTGGAACAGTCCTTCGACGGACGTCGATGACGTAGCATCCTTGAAATTCTGGCTTCCGAGGATCCTTCCTTGACATTAAGAAACAGCTACTGACAAAGGGAGTTTATTTAATCCTCATGTTCCTCCACTAGAGGGCAAAATTATACAATAAAATACTTTGCACTGAATAAAAAAGCTCAGTCTGCACTGCTGTGTGTGCACCCCTTATAATGCCTCCAATTACAAATCTGATCCTTTGTTCTTAAAAGGCTCTTATGTATGTATGTATGTATATCAGCCATGGGACCTCTGCGATAACTTCCTCTGTGTCTCTCTATTAATGTCTGCCAGTCACACAAAGTCACTTGCATATGGTTATGATGCATATTAAAATAAAATAAAAAATATATATATAATCATTGGGTTGCTAACAAAATGCTCTATTAGTTGGGCCACAGGAACACTAGTTCCTATATATAGGATTTTATAGTGCATTAAAAGATATTGTTTTTTTCAGTATGAGTGTTCCCTGGGATCAAACCTGTGACCTTTTGTGCTGCTAACTCAATGCTATATCAGTTAAGCCACAGGAACGCTATAATGTACACAATTTATAAATCTATAATCTTACACCAGGTAACACTTATTACACCAATGACATATTTTCACCTCATAGTCCCAGCTAAGTTGAAGCATTAAGATGTCATTGTCTCCGCAGGGAGTCAGAGGTGAGGGAGAAGTCTCTGTAATTACACCAACATCTCTGATCTTCATACACCAGACTTCCAGTGTAACTTAAGTCACACATCAGGGTTTTTCCTGGCTGAAAATGAGGTGGAAGTGGTGCGATCCTGATGTACGCCATGGCTTAACAAAAGCAACATATTTTTATTAAAGGTCCACTGAGCTTTAGCAGCAACTAGTGGTGAGACTGTGAATTGCAATCAACAAAACGCGTAGTGAAGCTACAGTACAGTAGCCACAGTACAGTAGCCACCACAGGACAAACGCGCTTTATAATGCAGTTTGTCCGTTTAGGGCTACTGTAGAAACATGACGGTGTGAAATACATTTAATTTCACTTGTTTCAACTTAAGTTTTCAGAATTCTTTACATGAGATCTTAAATATGTTATTCCTGTGTGTTTGTTTGTGTCTCCGTGTTCAGGTCTTCCTAGACATGGTTGAGAACTACCCCACCAGTTTGCGCGTGCTGGTTCTATCTGAGAACGACATCAGCCCGGAGCTGCAGCAGCAAATCTCCGATCTGCTTTCAGAGGGAGAAGAGGAAGAAGATAAAGACGGAGAAGCCCGCGGTAGCTCCGTAACGCCCAGGGATAAAGGCGCCTGGGTTCCTCACAGCAGTAAGGGCTGACCCAGTCTCTCACTCTCTCTCTCTCTCTCTCTTTCTCTCTCAGCCTGTTCTCTCTGTGCTTCAAGACTGTTTCATTTAGATTTCCATCTTTTCTTCCTTTCCCTTTTTCTGTGTGGATGACTGTCCTGAAGCAACTGCTTCTAAGAGGCTGAGGCACAAGGGAAGTACAGAAACTCACATTTCTCATGCAATATTTAGGCGAGATCATGTACTTATGAAATAGAACGGCCAGGTTGTGAATTGTTCTCTGTCCTGTATATTCTGAAGTTTTTAGATGTAAGATTAGAATTTAAAGAGACAGTTCCCCCAAAAATGAACGAATCTGTTATATCCCTCATGTGGTTTCAAATCATACATTTGTAAAAAAAAAATTTCTCAAAAATGGCTGCTGACTTCTTGCACCGATGACATCATTTGAAGCCAGAGTTTGTGCAGTAGTGATCATGAGATGGTGCCACTGTATCAAGGCCCCGCCCACTTTCAACATTTAATTTAATCACAAACGCACAAATCAATTTGTTAATCACATCTAATAATCAGGATAAACCAAACTTATTAGAAAAAACATTTAAAGGGGACATATCATGAATATCTGACTTTTTTCATGTTTAAGTGCTATAATTGGGTCCCCAGTGCTTTTATCAACCTAGAAAATGTGAAAAAGTTAAACCGAGTAACTTAATTTTGATAAACCATTCTCTGCAAACATGTAAAAAATGTGTCATTAGCCTCTTTCATACAGTAATTACGGTAAATTACCGTGAATTTACCATAATGAATTTACCAGTAAATACAAAAATGTGCTGTTTACACATGCAGTGAGGTTTCGTCTTTTTACCAGTAAGATGTCATTCAAACATCAGTATCAAAATACCGGTAAACTCGGGGGGAAAGCTTATCTGTGGCACGCGACCGGTGAGCTCAGTGTTGTTTTTGTAAACAATGACGGGTTATGTCTTCATATCCACGGTCCGTATTTTGATGTTTTCACATCTGTGGCAAACGCTGATGTTCGCGAAGTTGCTTGTGACCAAACAACATTGCGTTAGGCGGCGTCAAACGAAACCTGCGTCTTAAACAGCAGTACTGTTTCCACATTAGGCTTTAGGGTGTGCAAAAAAAAGGGTGTGCTAGGGACGTCAGCAATTTGGCAAATAGATGGTAAGCTGTTTTAAACAACTTTGGTGAAGAAATGTGGATGTTAACTTCAGGTGTGCTCAACGACAGCGTGTGTGTGGAAAAATCCGTAAACAGTGTGGGGGTAAACGCGTCATCTGTATCAAAACGTTATGATTGGCCTGAAGCTGTCCGCGCGGTCTGATGCCGCTAATCTATATATTTTATTCACACATAGCACTAACTGGTAAATTACTAGGAAATCTTACAACCTCTCTTACTGGTAAATTGGCAGAACTGATTTACCGGAAAGGTTCTGTTCACTTCACACATGACCTATTAACTGCAATTTACCAGTAAATTATCGGTAAAGACTGTATGTGTGAAAGGGACTATTGAAATCTCTCCTTGTGATGTCAGAAGGGGATAACACCGCCCCTTAATCTGTACTATCCAATCATGGAACTGCAGAGATCAGCTCATTTCCATTTTAAAGGACACACCCAAAACGGCAGATTTTTGCTCACACCTACAAAGTGTCAATTTTAAAATGCTATAATAAATTATCTATATGATGTTTTGAGCTAAAACTTCACATACATAGTCTGGGGACAAAAAAATTATTTTACATTTTTAGAAGTCTTGTGAAATGTCCCCTTTAAAGGTGCAGTGTGTGATTTTTAGAAGGGTCTCTTGACAGAAATGCTAAATATTATACAAAGCTATTTGATCTGGGGTGTATAAAGACCGTTCTTTATGAACCGTTATGTTTTTATTACCTTAGAATGAGACGTTTTTATCTACATACACCGAGGATCCCCTTACATGGTCATTTTGTGCCACCATGTTTCTACAGAAGCCCTTAACGGACAAACTTTTTTACTAAGTTGTCTCAGACGATGACATGTTTGTCTGGTGGTGGCTAACGTAGCTTCTCTGTGCGTTTCAAAAGTGAGCATTGGACTAAGCCGTTGGTTGCAATGCGCAACCATCACACTGCACCTTTAAACGTACTTCAGTATGATGCGATATAATTAACTCTTTAACCACCAGTGTTTTTTTAAAAGTTGCTTTCTTAAAACAAAAAAACAAAAACATTTCATCCTTTTTTCATTAGGTTTCTTCAAAAATTAAAATTTTGAGGACAAAGCTGAGATAATTGCATTTTTGTAATTTATTTAAGATCAGATTCAGAGCGATGATCACAGAGAGCTTTTACTGTTTTTGGATTAGTGAATGCTCCATGTTTAATAAATTGGGAAAAAGCGCCACCTAGTGGAAAATAGTGGAACTTTGGCTTGTTGTAAAAACTCGTCATTGGCAGGGAAAGACTTAAAATCACAGAAACCATCTCTGCCAAAAATGTATTTAAAGTGTAATTTAATTAAGTTTGGCTCACATTCCATTTGTTTACATGGAGAGGGCGGGGCTTTATGACCTTTGCTGCAGCCAGCCAACAGGGGGCGATCAAAATGTTTTAGCTTCAATTTTAAGACGCATGTGGCACCCCATTCCAAACCTGTATGACTTTCTTTCTTCTACTAAACATAAAAGGCTAATGGGTCTGTCATGCTAAATATAAAAAGCTTTTCGAAGATTTGAATCAATTGAACCTATTGCTGCGCAAAATGAAGCGTTAAAACACCAAAGACGCTGACAACAGCTGCGGGTCAAAATAGTGGCAACGAAATCTATGCCCAAACATTTTGCAAATATGTTTAAAAAATCATAAATATTAATGTTATTGTGGTATGCCAATTGTTATTTACATATCATAGACCTTTTCAAATTCTCAAAATCAAATGAGGGGCAAACACAATAGACATATTTTATTTTATTAACATTCATGATGAAACTGACTGACCTGAAATTGGTGAAACCATAGTAGACACTGATTCATGAGTTCACTTTGAGGTCAACACCCCCATCAAAGTTTCGAAACACATAACATTGAAATGACATAACGAACCCTTGTTTGCTAAAATTATGTGTGTGTGTGACCCTGCCTGTGAAAACCAAGCTGAAGGATTTGGAAGAACATGAGGTTGAATAAATATTGAGATTTCATTTTTGGGTGAACCGTGCCTTTAAGAAAGACTCTTTAGTAGACAAAGACTAGGTGTTCAAAGGTATAACCTCTTCCTGTCCTCTTTATGATTGTTAATTTGAAACATTTACCAAATTGTCTCTGACCCTTCCAGACTCTTCCAGCGCCCAGATGGTCCTGATGTCATCAGGACTGGGTGAGAGCTATTTGGCAGAGACAGAGATGTGATACAGGAGCTGCCTATGTTTTATGCTTGCACTGTACGACTACTGCAAGACCACCAGATAGTGTGTAACCTCTCACACCGCATGACCTGTAGCACTTAGCGCAAGACAGCTGGAACAAAAACCTTAAACACCAAGTGACTTATACTACGCAATAGTGAATTATTTATTTTCCAGATGTACAGTCTATTTATAAATGAATATTTAACCAATACCAGTATACTCTGATAGTTCAGCTGTATAGGGTTGATGTGATGGCCTGATGTCTGAATAAATCAGTTTACATCTTTTTAAATGGGTTGTTGTATTTTGTTTGTGTTTGTGTGTGTGTGTATCACATATTCAGACAGGTAAAATAGTGTCAAGGATTACTGCATGTGTACAAGTGTAAGTTTTTGTTAAGAGATTCAAAACAACACAAGATGTTGTGTTTAACAATAACTTATTGTCTCCGGTATGAAGGTGGCTTAGGATTTTGTTTTTGGTTGTATGTTTGTCTATTTTACTCAAAAGCTGGGGTGATTCAGGGAGGGCAGGGGGGCCAGACCCCCAGTGTCATCAAGCTTGGCCCCACTCTGCCCCCCCTTCCACAAATTTGGAATCGTATCACAACAAACAATTTTGGGTGCTATGTGCAGTTTGTCCTGTGGTGGCAGCAATGAACAACTAATTTATTGTGCCATTAACTTAACTGCAAGAGCAAATGACTCAATCAAGTGCACAGTGTTCCCAAGTCTGCTGTTTTCCACTCATCTTTATCTGCTTTATTAAAGCGTAAAGATCTTATTTATGAATCAGACTGTGTTTTTAATTACTTGTATATAGTCATTTTTGGGAAGAAACTGTGAGTAATGCATAAAAGTGAATGTAAAATATGTATTTTAGGTATGGGAGTGGGCTATTTTTGGGCTGGTTTTTGACCTGGCAACCCTCAGACCAAGTAACATGCAGGCACCACAAAATATGAGAAGATTAGCAGGGATTAAGAGATGCAAGCTTTGTTCAGACCGCTAGCGACTAACAGTGGTAGAGCGAAATATCTCAGTAATTTCAATGGAAGTGTGGCAACTTGCAGCTCATGAGCGACAGTGACTGTTAGCAATGGAGGTGGACATGTCCAATTACACGATTGATGAGTAACTTTTTAGAGCAACTACCAATAAAGTCCTTTTCACACAGACTTTACGGAAAATACACGGAAAATGCATCTGGGATTTGTCCAGGATCATCTGATTTTTGGTTCATTCACACTGCCAATGATTTTCCGGAATCTGTACATGCATTCACACAGGTACCGTAAAGATCCCATAAAACCACATGGTGTGTTTAAAGTCCTACAATTGGTAGTTTTTTTTTCTTTGCAGTGTCTGAAGTTTACTTATTATCCGTTATTTCTCTTTATTCTTTTATGCTGGTGAATGATCTCAGCTTCAGGGTGGATATTTCATGAGCTCCACGATCTCTGCTTCATTGCATTTCTCATCGTGATTGTTAATGTGCATTTAAAACCCCTGTTTTAAAGAGCGGAACGATGTATCTTGTTGCGATGGCACGTGTGCATTTTTGTTTATTATGAGCTTATGTGATGAGCAATTCCTTTATGCTGTTGAATGATCTCAGCTTCAGCATGGATAGTGACGAGCTCCCTGATTCATGCTTCAGTCCAGTTTGCTGACATTTCTTGTCGTGTATGTATGCAAATCCTTCATTTTAAAGAGCTGTACCATAACTTTATTGTTACGAAAAACAACTTTTTAATCAAATTATATTGTTTCTTCATGCAATGTTTGGAACGGCCCATTTTACTTATGAAAGATATATTTTATAACAATGGGCGAAACTTTGCTTCCCATCTTTCTTAATAAAGGACAAAAGGAGCTGTTTTTTTTACAGAATTAACTCATTTTCAAATCAAATTTTACACTGCTCTTATTTTCATCATGCACTTTTAATAAATGAGTCAATAACTCAGAAAAAGTAGTGTGAATATCATTACCAATGGCTCTATCGTTTGTTTATTTCTGCATCTGTAAGTAAGTTATTTCCTATGCAGAAATATTACTACTACTAGTTTATCAGGGTAATGATGTCGCACTGCTATTTTTTAAACACAACTGTATGATTAGAAATGTTAGTACAAGGTGTTTTGAAATGAAGGCAGCTCAAACATGCCTTTTTGTCTGAAAATAGGATAAGCCCGGTCTTGGAAACCTCCACTAAATAGTCCAAATGATCAGACTCATTCCCAGAACCGGTCAAAAACTACACATTTGTACCCAAAGGTTGCATTCAATGTCTTTATTATTATATACAGCACTTGATTTACAGGCCTAAAATTTTGTAGCTATACACTCATATCTTAAAATAAAGAGGAAATTGAAAAGCTCAACTGAAAATTGCATCATATAGTCCAAGAAATCCTGAAGTTGTCCTTGGGCCTCATTTATAAAATGCTGCATAGAAACCATCCTAAATTTGGTCTCACTTATCATTTCTCAAAAATGCGTTCGTGTGATTCATAGAAAGAATGCACAGAAAACATGCGTAGGCCTATATCTCGGACGTGGCGCTAAGCACTTCTCCACGTCAAAGACCTCAGTTTTTATAAATGTGAACTTTGCTGTGGATTTTTTGGATACGCACGCTTTATTAAAGAAGCCCCAAGACTAAAAGTACTTTGATATCTGTTGTTTACTTTCATGACTTTGATAAGCGGCTCTATTTGTGGCCAGGGATCAAATGTGGAAATGGACACCCAGTACGTCTATCCCCTCTCTCATATAGCAGCTGCCAGGAAAGGCAAATAAATGGAGATTAATTTCAATAATTAAAGATCTCTGATCAATCTAAAAGACCAAGACAAATGAAAGACCAGTTTTCAGTGGATAATGATTTGATGAATCTCATTCACTCTTTTCCTCCTGACAGGACAAAGACTTCAACATAATGAAATAGTCATTAGTCTAAACTCTACACAAATAAACTTGAAACTGAAATGAGATCTGATCTGGACAGGGAATGCAGAGAAGCGCTGGATAGGTCTGGAGTCACCTGCAAACAATATTAACCAGTAGCTTCATTTATCCAAACAAATTGTTCTAAAAATCCTTTGAAAGAGTTTGATCTGTTATGAAGACTTTCGGAAAAACACTGAATACATTTAGCCATAGAAGAACTATTTTTATCTGTACGGTTTCATGAAGAACCTTTAACATCCAAAGATGATTTCTGTTTCACCAAAGGATCTTTGCAACGGGGTTCTTTACACGGTAAGGAAAAGTTAAGAAAGAAATGTGACCCTGATCCACAAAACCAGTCATAAGTCACATGGGCAAATTTGTAGCAATTAGCCAACAATACATTGTATGGATCAAAATTATAATTTTTTTGCCAAAAAGTATTAAGATATTAAGTAAAGATCATGTTACATGAAGATATTATGTTAATGTTCTACCATAAATATATCAAAAATGTATTTATCATTAGTAATATTTGTTGCTAAGAACTTCATTTGGACAACTTTAAGGGCGATTTTCTCAGTATTTAGATTTTTACAATCTCAGATTTCATATTTTTGAATAGTCGTATCTTGGCCAAATATTGTCCTATCCTAATCAACTTTCAGATGATGTATAAATCTTAAAAAAAAAAAGACTGGTTTTACGGTCCAGAGTAACAAATGGTTCTTATACGGCATAACATTTCTTTTTAAGAGTATCATTACTGCTGGCATTAGTTGTGATAATAACAGTTCACAACTGTTGCAACACATATTCAACCAGGCAATAGCAAAGTCTTTTGACCAGCAGTGGGCACTCTTACATTAAAAATGTCCAGCAGTGGCCACAGCGACGTCATGTGACGCATCAAAAACAACACAATTATCCAATCAGTGCATTGAGATGATGCTCCCAAATAAAGGGTATAGACGCGTTTGATGAATAATTTATTTTTTTTGGTTAATCATATTTTTTACAAAAGTAACACACACAAATATCTGCTACAAATGGATATTTAAAGTTTATTTGTGAAACGTCTCATACAATTACACTAAAAGTTACCCCATAGTAGGCTTTCATTGTAATGGAGAGAGGGCTTGTTGTAACACTTGCTAAAAATTTTTATTTAATCACAAATAATTAAATGTTAGAGGTGAATATTGTTTGTACATGTGTCAATAATAGATCAATATCTATACATCCATCCATTTATGAACTTTCATCAATCCATCCTTGCATTTTGCATCTGTGTCTGTGTGTGGATATACAGGGCAGCACAATAAAGACATAAATGTCAATTATTTCCTCCGATATTGTATTGAGTTATCATTTTGACATGTTTCAAAATGGTGTTATGTTTTAGGTAACAAGAACTCAGAAATTGAAAAACTAAGCAATTTACCTTTAAATCTCTCTTTGTTCAGAATCTTAATGAAAACACATAAAAACTTCACAGATACACAAGAGATCATCTTTTGAGAGTAAGAGAAAAAGACCGAAAGCACAGATTGCTCGGTCCTGTGTATAACTGTATACGTAAAATAGCTGTGTTACAATTAACCCCGCGTTAGTGTGTGCCCCTACTGAATGTACTCTTCAATCCGATTAAGTTTAAAATAGCTTTATTTGTTTTAAAATATAAATCAGTTTACAAATTCAGAAAATGTGTCCAGTTTTAAGCCTTTTTTAAATTAAAAATTAAATGTTTACGGCACCTCTACATAACCAACAAAGCTTGCTTTGAGTAAAAAAAAAAAATTCTCATAAACAATAATAGAATAAAAACAAAATCCAAGGAATATAAGACATTGAGAAAGCACCATATTGTAGCAGTCAAACATGTAAGACTGGTGGACAGTTTGTAGAGTGCGCAATAAAGTCGACAAATTATACAATCAAATTATCCACATATGAAGGGCATAAAACTTACAGCCACCTTTATAATATTTACTCAAATTTCACCACTATAACGCATCAAGACATCTGTAAAAAAATGAAGAAGAAAACTTGAGCCCAACCAATGAACAGGGCCACATCCAGGACTCAAAGTGTTACAAACTAAGACTACGTTTACACATGGGCGGCTATTTTCATAAACGGACATCTCCGGTTTTAAAAATAACTTTGTGCACACATGTCAGTTTTCAGAAAAGTGTTCATTGACACGTACCCGTGTATATATGGTGTAACAAGAAGCTCAAGCCCACGTAAGCCAATCAGAATCCCGAAAACAGCAACGATTCCCTTCCTGTTATTCTTTTGAACAAGGTCGAATTTTTGACGTAAGTACGAGCTCTGACGCATACTGTGACGTTGGCTGCCTAAACATACGTTTGTCTCAGTTTACATGCAACTGTGCAACCGAAGATTTTTAAAATCTCCACTCTGGCCGGAGTTTTTTTAGAAAGAATCGGTTTCAGAGACGAGAGCCGTTTCTCAATATGCGTTCTTGTCTGTACTTGCGTTCTTGTGGACTTGTGAAACGTCATCAGTCGCGGCCCAAGTACTGTTCCAATTCAAAGTTCGCATCAAGCCCAAGTTCACATAAAATCCCCGGATGTGTTCTTGATCCGCCCATTTTATCGAGGATGCATCAGAGGAGACTTGTGTGGACTTATGACAGCGAAGTTTCCCAGAATGCATTTCGCGTCAGGAGTTCGTTCTTCCGAGTCTGAACTTGCAAGTTCGAACTACGAAGGACACAAGTCCGAGTTTGGCGTACTTGGTATTGAGAAACGGCTGAGGTCTCCGTTTGCGTGTAAACGAAGGCCGCAAACTAAGGGAAATGTCTCAGTTTTTCAAAATAAATTTATTTCAAAATAAATAAAAGACTAAGGCCTAGTCCACACGGACATGGGTATTTTTATAACCGTGACTTTTTTTACACGGCTCGGCCGTTCGTCCACACGGAAATGCAGTTTGACGTCACTGAAACCAAAGATTTTTGAAAACTAGGGATGCACCGATACCACTTTTTTGGAATACGAGTATGAGTACGAGTACTTGCATTTCAGTACTTGCCGATACCGAGTACTTAATAAAAAAACATGATTTAAATTTACAGGTAACGGCTTTAGTCATATAATTTAACAAAAAAAACAAAGGACTAGTTTTCCAGTTTGTTGTAAACTCTGCCTCTTTGGACAACACAAGAGGCATTAACCCCTTACACACCGCTCAAACATAGACATTTCTCAGACCGTGGTATCGATTCCAGGTATCGGGGGACTTTTAACGAGTACTTTAGAAAATGTGATATCGAGGCCGATACCAGTATCGGTGCATCCCTATTGAAAACCCCTGCTAGGGTGAGGATTTTCAGAAACGGCGGTTGCAGTGTTGTTGTGTAGACAGCAGTGATGTGCGGGTTGATCTGAAATGAGCGGGTGCCTGCGGTCACCCGCGGTTACGAGTCATCCAAAAATATTTTTTATGATATTCGAGCAACGGTCGGTTGGGTCGTTTGAAATTAAGATGCCAATTAACCATTTTAAACAATTACTACTTTTAAAAAATGCGGACAAGGGAGCGAGTCGGGTACATTAATTATTTTTTATTTTTTGTGCGGTCCGAGTTGCGGGCAGGTTAGTTGAAAACGTCGGTCGGGTGCAGGTTGTTTATATATTGACCCGCGCATCACTGGTAGACAGTACAACCGGGGTTTTTTTGCTTCTGATTAAGGCTTCTCATTGGCCAACATGGCTTTACGATTAGGGTTATATCACCGCCTGCTGGTGTGGCATGATCATGTGTTTTTGCGCTTTCATGTGTGGAGGGGATTTCATTTTAACCGCAGGAGAAAAAAAAATCAGGTTATAAAAATACCCGTGTGGACTAGGCCTAAATAAGTTCAAGAATGTCAACAAAAAAATTGAGTTGTGAATGAAACAGCATAGTCAAGAAAAAATACAAGACAAGATCTTGTTTTATTGAAATGTTTTGATTTATGAAAAGTGGCAATTTTATCCCAAACTGGTATCAGACTTGAAAGCAGGTATACTAAATACCTTATTTTCTTTTTTGCATTTCTTACATCTTTTCACTCACGGTGAAAGACCATAACATCACCAGGAACGAATATTGAAAAAAGAGGATAATTTGTGATTGATGTCGCCCTTTGATTGGTCAGAAAGAATAATTTAACATTCAATCCGAGTTGACATCTCACATCTTGTTACATGAGAAAGCTGGTCTACTGATAAACAAGCATTTTCAAAGGAGAAGGTGAATGAGAAGATAACACAAGCCTAAAAATTCCCCACTATGAAGACATAGTTAGTGTTTAATATTTGTTCGATTTTTAACTTGCATGACAAAGGGTCACCTTGGATTAAAGATGTCTCTGATGTGTGCAATTAAATCGGAGTTATCAAAGTTGCAGGAGACCAAAAGAAAAAATCCATTATACAGCCAGTGTATTAGAGACAGGCACATCCCTCGGTTATTTGCACAACCTGTGTATCATCTGAAGAGACTGAAATATTTAAGGGAGTCCATTTCCACATGCAAGACAGTCTTGACAGGTTGTACTCCATCTCTCTGAAGCATTACCAAGCTATTTTCGAACATGATCAAATATTAATAATTCAGCAGGGTGGGTAGTTATACTTCAATTAATCATGGGCTATTATCGGTAACCTCATATATCGTAAAGGAAGATTCATTTGATACTACATAGACCAAAATGTAATGGACAAGAAAATCGTATGTGTAAATATGTGAGCCCTTCTGCCCTGAACTGAGGAACATAAATCTGAATTATTCAAGGCAAGTAGTTTTGTGGTGGACCAGCAATGAGGAATCTGATTTACTTACCGTAAAAAAAACTTAACCGTTACGATGTCCACAAATGCAACAAACATAACCTAAGAATACATGTAATGCCATTATCATCATCTTAAACTTGCTCTGTTGCATATCACACCTTCATTCTGAGAGAACGTCTCAGGTAAATTACAGGTGAAGTGTATTGTCTGACCAATTCCTGAAAAAGCTTGTGAGAATAAAACGCAAGCGACACTTAAAAAGGCAGAACTGAATTTAATCATCTCTAAAATACACAATTATCTGATAAAAGCTGATAAGTCATAAAAAGTTAAAATGCTATTTGAACGGGGCTTGAAATGAAATGACAGAATTTTTAGACTGGAATAGTCACAACAGAAAACATCAAGCATTCATTGAACAAACTGATCACCCAAAAATTTAGAGAACTTGGTTTGCACAACAAATACACACACAAAAACACATTAAATGATGGTGGGATGCACATTCCCCTTGAAACACACAGCAGGTACAAACGGTTCAAGAAAAATGAGGAACCTATGGAAATGGATGCTACATAAAAATGATTACATTCATTAAGATCAAAACATAGCTTTCCATGAAATCAGGGTTTACAAAGCAAAAAAAAAAAAAAAATCATCTAAATAACATGTTTGTGTCTTTGCTTCTGGCCCAAATCACTACTTTTTAGTTGATTTGTATTACTATATGCACCATTACTAATATAAATTCATCAAAACGGACATACTAGGTTTCAAGTGTTTATGGCATTTATAAACATCACTATGCATAGCTTTTGAAATATTAATATGCCCCCTGAATGGCAATCCTTGCCGTCAGCAGCGAAGGAACACATTAATACACCCCAATATTGGAGAAATACCAATGACAACATCCACACGTTTTGCAACAAGGATTTTTATTTTAAATACTGATCTTTGAGCTAAGTGCACACCGCTAGCGGCTAGCAACGGCATAGCGATGCCATCTCATTCCCTTCCTGCGACACAAGCAACAGTGACCGCTGGCGACAGTAAGTCAGCAACGACAAAGTTGAGAAAAGTTTGACTTTATGCGGATGACGAGAAACTTTCAGGAGTGACTACCAATGGGAGTGAAGCATTATTCATCTCTCATAAGTTTAATTAGAGGGTTTGTTTATAGTTATTATTAGGGGAACCCAATTTAGGAATGACGTTATTGAAAGAGATAGGCAACACTCAACGACAAAGCCACTGGCGGTGTGCGTGCAGCTTAAAGGTTATTTTTAGATTGCCATACTATGCCAATGGAGCAGTGCTTATTTTTTTAATTGCTTAATTTTATGGCATTCCGGTGGAATAAGTACTAACGTGTAATAATGTCAGGATTTGTATAGTTTTTCATTTAATGTAATGACAATATTCAGCACTTTTCCCCTTCTAATACACGTCGGCAAGTGCTTAATTAGAATAACGGGACAGTTTAGACTCAACCAGCAAGACACAAAAAACACAAAAATGTTAACGGAAATGAATTTTAAATATTGTTAGTAAAACGAAACGAGAGAGAATACAAATCAGAAAGTATTTCCGCGTACATGATCAAAAAACAAATCGGTAAATCAATAAAATAAAAAATCTTTTTGTAATTCATACCGTTTACTAAAGAAAAAAAGCAGTCTTTATGTTGTGTGTTGAAATACAGTGGCAGATCGATGAAGAGAGGTAACTGTCTGAAAATTAGAGGTAAAGAATCCTCTCAGTTTGTGATGTCTAAATGCAGAATAAAGGACCAAGAAGTTCTTTTAAAGGGTGATGGAGAGCCCCCTCAAGGGTTAGGCACTGAAAGTTGACAAGAGAGTCCATTAAACCCCATTTAAGCTGCTTCAACCTGCAGTCTACCTGACGGTGGTACCTGCAAAGTTGTGGCCATTTGGTGACATCCCAATCTTTCGCAACTAAAGACTTGGGATCCTGAATATATATATATAATAGGTAGAAATATCTCGCCCAAGGGGCAAGAGTAGTTGTAAAGCATCCATTTTGAAAAGTGTGCCGTGTCCGTACAACGCCACATGGATCAGTCCTGATCACTCTTTCTTTTTCAGAGGTGTGATTGTATGGCTATGTCCTGTTTTCAACCCTCAATCATGTCACACAAAGCAGGGACAAAGTCTTGGATTGGTGAAAGTCACCTTAATTCAGTTCACAATCCCTGAAGCAGGATCTGGGATTTAACTCACTTGTTTAAAGCTGCAAGCGGACTTGGGGTACTTTATCATGGATTTCATCAACATCATAGGTTTCACAGACAAGAGAGCTCCATGCCTCAGAGAGATTACAGAAGAGTTCCAAAGAAGCTTTAGCACCGGCAGCATGATCAGGGATGGCTACAGCAATGCTGGTCAGATCCCTTCCTCTTGTTGTGTGCTGCTAGGACGAGTGATTGCCAGTAAGATGAAGAGCACTCAAGGTAAGAACAAGAGAAGAGCGAGCCTGGAAGTCTCAGTCAAGCAAGTTTCCATGCTCTTGGGCTCTGGTAAGGCTGTCTTTGCGGTGCAAGTGATGAACCCCCATCCTCTTGGGGCTTTTCGGAGGTCTTGAGGAGCCAGTCAAAGGGGGCTTGTCTGAATAATCTTCAAGGGCAGCTAGGACCTTTGAACCAATGACAGGAAAGTCCTGGGGCAGAATATCTCGTTCTTCAGAGCTTCCTGCCGAGCCAGCATCTTGAGCAAATTCCTGACGCTTTGCAGAAGCTGGGCTGCTCTCTATGGTGACCATGGTGTCGCCACTAGCACCATCATTGTCAAGTGGATCAAGGGCCATCAGTAGACGTTCACCCTCTTCTTGGGAAAAGTCCCCACGATATAGAGACTTTTTCGCACGAAGGTCCGCCAAGCTACTGGTGTCTGTATCCAAACTGGACTCTCTACTTGCTGTCCAGCTCTGGGCAGATGATCCTTCTTCGCCATCAGAGTAAGCACCTCTATGTGCCCCTGATTTTCCATTGCGGCCCCTTTGGAGATCCTTAACCGTCTCGCTGCTGAAGGATGTACGGTTCACAAGGGACCCCTCTGAGGACGGTGCCATTTTTTCCACAAACATGCGCTGCCAGTTGGACAACAGGTCCTCTTCTGAACTACCTGAGCTGGCAAAGGCGCTTGGGGGTTGAGGAGGACTGCTAAAGGGGCTAGAATGACTGGACAAAGTGTCTGTGGCATCCATCTGCGATTGTGTTCGTTGGTGAGAAGCATGACCTCCACCTGACGAAGAGGACGTCCCTGACCGCCAGCCCCCATCAGATACAGCCGGGCTATTGGGCACAGTACGTTGGCGCTCAGCCGCTTCCTCCTCGTTCTGCACAAGACTGAGAGAAATTGCCTGACGAGTAGCATATGTGCAATTCGGCAATGGGCTGTTCTTGGGGATTTTCACTTTGTCATCAGAAGAGAACTCGATGACTTTGCGACCAGGGTAAAGTGGGTGTGGCGGAAGAGGAGCAGGGTAAGGATTCAACTTCTCAAAGGAGGGCGCTGCACCATCTTCACCTGCTGGACCATCCAGACTGCCCTGGCTTCGACTCATGCCGTTTACATGCTGCTGATCAGATCCCACCGGAGACCTGGCATGAATGGGCCCACCGTTCTCACGCCCTCCACCTTCTTCTTGGGGTGCCGTCATGTCCACATGTACAAACACATCCTCGGCCACTGGCCGACTCGCAATGCTGCTAGACTGGGCTGAGTTGAGCACCAGGGGCTCTGGCTTCTCAAGAACACGAGCAATGACTGAAGTGGGCACCACATCTGCAGGAGTCAGACTGAGAGTGTCAGGATCCTGGGCTTGAGCTCCCTGAGAGCCTTGAGTCTTGTTGGGCAAGCTGCTCTTCATGTGCTTGTTCACCATGTCCTGTAGCTCATAAGGCAACTGCAAAACATCACAGAGAAAAGAAACATACAAAACAATTGTCAAAACTTACTTACCAAATACAAAAAACATTTAAAGAATATATATGAAAAGATTATTTAAATTTATTACACGGCTCTCTGGAATGCTTGATTCTGATTGGTCAGTTGAGACATTTGCAGGTTCGTTCTTTTCAAATAATAACCGCTCCAAAATAATAACGCATAGCCGGTACTACTTGTATGTTTAAAATCCCTCCGCGCCAATAAAGATTACCGTTTGGCGCCATCTTGTGACAAACACTGGACAACCACAATTAACAATGGTGGTACTATATCGTTTCGCGGAAAGATAAGAATGTTTATTTAAAACAAATATGCCAATAAAATGTTTCAAATTCATATTCATGTCTAGTTTTTTCCTTATGTGGCAAGTAGCCGTGTAATAAGCGGGATAATGTAGAGGCAGCCTGTAGTTATCGCAAAATAAGCCCCTTCAGTGTGATACAAGACCCTTCGCTTCGTGTCGGGTCCTGATCACACTGTCAGGGCTTATTTTGCGATAACTACCGGCTGCCTCTACATTATCCCTTACTTATTGGTTTCTTATAAACCTTTTTGAGTTACTGAATTATGAAAACTTCAGTTTTCATCGGAGATGAATTTAACATTACATACTTTTCTAGTTTTTATACACAAGTTTTATTCCAGATTTTCATTTCACTGCTATACACTCATACAACTTTGTGTGACAAATAAAATCGAAAAATTGAATCTAATGGGACAGCATGGTCAATTTAGTTTCTAGGGTCACAAAAAACCTAGCCTTATTTCTTAACTCTTTTTCCGCCATTGACGAGTTATCTCATCAATTAATACAAAACGCTTCCCTGCCAAATGACAAGTCTTTATGCCAATCCATATTTCCGCTATTATCCACTAGATGGTGCCCCAGTATCCCAGTAAAAACAGTAAAAACTCAGTGTATGTTTTGAGGATCGCTCTGAATCTGATCTCTAACAAAAGTCCTTTACAAATATGCAATTATCTGAGATTGAGAGGTGATACAAGAGAACAAATGAAGAAAATATTTTTTAGTTTGAAAGCATGCCGTCTGTTCTTTCATTTTTATATATTGTATGTTTATATATTTAAAGAACATTTTCTGGAAGGCGTTTAATTTTTGTGAAATAAAAAAGCAGGTGTTGGCTGGCGGGGAGAAAGTTAAAGCATGTCTTTGGGGCAATATTTAAAAGAAAAAATATTGTGTCAACATTTACAAAACCTCATATAATTTCAGACTTATATGTAGGGCTGTACAGTATTAAAGAGCTTGAAACAACATGATGGCAAGTAAACACTGACAGAATAATTTTTAGGGGGTTAACAATTCCTAAACTAACCTTGTATAGTGGACCTTTTGACTAAATACTGTACTTGTTCAGGAACTTCCTGTTGGATGACTTCTGTTACTACACTAACTTTGAAGCTTTTAGTCTTTGTGGACGAAATCCTTTCCTGCAAGTGATCTTGAAAGTTACAACTCCACTAACATAGGTCTCAGTTCACATCCCAGTGTTCAGTGAGTATATCTACCATATAACTTTGATGAAGGTTATCTCAGTCACGAAGAAAAGCAGCAGAAAATAATGTCTGTTCATTTAATACTACACAATGTCGTTTCGCCCTGACGCAGAACAGAAGAATAAAGAGTAAAAAGCTCACCTCAAATAAGATTATTACCGAAGAGAGCCAAGAAAGAGAGAGAGAAAGAAAGAGAGAGAGACTAAAAGAAAAAAGGCATGTGATGAGGGCCTTTATTTCATTCTACCGACTGAATGAGCCAGGCCAAGTTATTGATTTGTGGAAAAAAGACAGGGAAAATCAGTCATCACAATGTCCCGTTCAGCTTTATGTTGTAACGATCCTGTGGGGCAGCAATTACACACAAAGCCCTCACTTCCTTTTTGTTGTGGGGGCACAGGAGAATCAATGCGGCCATGTCACATTTCCAAACATGACCCCTTCATAGCCTCCAGATTACAATTAGGTTACACATGCATTATGACAAGATGTGAAGCAGATGTAGATCTCAAGTCAATGGCAACATCACATACTAGGGTGGGGGAGGTTAAACTACATATTACTGCTAACTGCATACTAAAATTGGTCATAATAAATCTTGCGGCTATACGACAGTGTGCATTTTAAGTGCTTACGTCCTGTCCAAACCTCTATTGCTAGTGCCTCTCTAGCTAGCGTTTCCATTACCCTTCAAATGGCACAAATTGATAGCCTGGGTGCCAGCCGATCTTAGCCCAGCCCACAACATTTTGAGGACAGGAAGATCGGTCTGGGGTTTCTCCGTTGAGGAGCTACTATGCGAGACCCAAAGCTGGTCGACCAATCAAATTGTCAGGGCGGGCTTTATACGATGATGGACAGATGATCAACAGTAACGTAACCAACCACGTCACCAAAGAGCGAGTGTGTTGAATCTATTTACAACGAAATGGCTGCCGCTGTAGAATTCAGATGTGTGGATTCTGACATTGAGTCTGTTCTAAAAGATATCGACAGAGCATTGATTTTAAAAGAGGAACAGAGAAACGCGATCAAGGCATTTGTTGATCGAAAATATGTTTTTGCCGACCTTCCTACAGGATTTGGCAAAAGTTGGACACGCTTATGGAGGAACAAGTTAAAGAAGCAACTGAAATAGGTATCACGATGATGAAACTAGGCATGCAAGACGAGATGGATATAATTAGCGGTCGTTGCCGGCTTCTTTTCAGAACCCCGGAATCGTGGCTGCTGAATAAGTGGAGGAACGTGCTAGGCTCCGATATTTTTCAAGCAAACGTAATGGGTATCGTCGTGGATGAAGTTCACCTAGCGTACAAATGGTAAGAGATAGTCTTACTGTATGACTTAGTAAATACTTAATGTTGTGATATAAATGAAATGTTGTAAACATAGTAGGTGTTGATGTACGTTTGAAAACTCAGACTTAGTATAATCACAATGTTAGTGTCATTGTAGTGAAATAACTAGCAGTTCGGTCAAGCTGCAAAAGACGTAATTTCAACATACATCACACACTCCGTTGCTCTGATTGGTCGTAGGTCTATCCAATTGAGTGCAGAGGCATTTTTCAATTGGGACACGCCTCAATCATAGCCCAATGGAGCCGTATCAGACTCAAATTCTGACTAGAATTGAGTATGACAACGTCAGGCTAAAAAATTGACATTGCGAATTAAAAATACGATCAAACACTCCAATTTCGCAAAAACTCCAATATATTGCAAAACACTTTTTTGCACGATGTGATGTTTGGAATGACTGAACCATTTAGTTTTCAGTCGCACATCCTCAATTAATTGAAACGCCATCATTTCGCAATAGTCTTTTGTCGACATTCAGAAAATAACGCTAAAGTTTTGCGCAAATCGCAATGGAAACGCAACTAATTTTGCAGGCAAATCCTCAAGTAAGATGTCACAATTTCAAAACACTTGTAGATTCAGATCTATGGTATATATATCAATGCAATAGCATTTATTAAATAGGTGCCTGAAAATGATGCATTTGAGAAACTGCTGATTTATTAAGCAAGCGAGTCAAATAACAGATATGCAATCCTCAATTATTTGACCTTGTTAAGGATTTGATGCCGTTCACAAAATAGCCTGATAGTTCAATGCAGGAAGTAGGCTACAGGTGCTCATGCCCTGTTGTGTTCAATGCCCGTTTGCCCTTGAGGTCAAGCTGTTTAATTATACCGCTGTGTTTCTGGATCAACAGAGCTGTCCGTCAAGCCTGCAATCTGTTGCATGTCCCCCTACGGACAGATACAAAGGCCAAACAAACCGATGTGTCTGGAGTTTGGCGTCTTGTCGATACCGTCCACATCCGCGCATCACTTCTCTAACATGCGCTCTCCATTCTTAAACACTGATGTTAACCTATGGCTATTTGTTAAATCCCCTCTTTCTTCTCTTGGTCTCTTTCTCGGCATTTCTCTCTCCCTTTGACTAATCCTTTCTGTCTCCAGGTCCACGTCTGTTACAAAAAGTGACCGGTTAACCGTGCACACAATCGTCACTGTGAAAGCAAAACAGATTTAGACTCTAACATGTTTTAAAATGAAAATAAAGAACAGAAATGAAAAGAAAACAGGTTGTGTGTCTTGCCATGTTAAGTTAGGCTATAGGTAGCATTATCATGGGCTTCAGCTCTGTGTTTGGTGGGTGTACCATAATTTGTCTATGTTTATGGTTCTGACAGTGATTGTTACTATATAATGCCGTAAGTCTTCACTGTGCCTACTTCACAATGTTTTTAGTGCTTTACACTGATTATTATTAATATTGCAATCAAACGTGACGTAATTATCGCTAAATTTGGTCAAAATACAAATAGTTTTCTCTCACAAAAGTACAGTTTCTCTGTAAACGACATGTATTAATCCACCGGAGTGTGTGTATGGATTCCTTTTCTGATGGACTTAAAAAAAACGGGTACTATGCAATGCCATTATGAAGCCAGGAGGAGCCAAAATTATATTTAACTCTTTCCCCACCATTGACAAGTTATCTCGTCAATTAAGAGGAAACGCTTCCCTTGCCAATGACGAGTATTTTGGCTTTCCACCAGGCGCTCTTCTGCAACTTATAAAATCTGGAAGTATCGCCCTAGGGCAAACAGCTGTATGTCCGTGTAAGTTTTGAGGATCGCTCTGCATCTGATCTATCTCAAAAGTCCTTTCACAAAAACACAATTATCTTAGCTATTTGCTCAAACTGTGGTGTTTTTGAAGAAACCTACCCATATTTGAGAGGTGATAAAAGAGAACAAATGAAGGTAGGATGAAACGTTTTTGTTTTTTTTGAAAGCAGAGGGATGGTTCTTTCCTTTAATATATTGACAAGCACTTTCATTGACCTGTATCTATGCATGTTTTCAAAAACTTCCCAGGGCCTTGAATTTTTTCCCCAGATTCACAAAACTTTCAAGGATTTCAAGGACCTGTGGGAACCCTGTGTTTATGTTTGTAAAGTTATATGCATTTCAAGTGAGTTGTAGCAAAACATCTGTTGTGTTTAAAGGCACATCTGAGAGCACCACTGCTTGACACGTGTAGCCTTCTGCAACAACACTAAACAAATGCATTGAATTGTGTGCGTGCGTATGCGTGTGTGCAAGTGCATGTTTTTACAGTCATTAAGTAATCGTGTTAATTGTTTTCCCATAATCGAGCAGCCCTTGTCACTAGGAGAAGTCACACAATAGCAGGTGTTTTAAAAGTTATTATAAACCTTCATTTTTTGTCATCATTCTTTACAATGTACTACGGCTTCATTAGATGGGATTTTACGCTCTGCTTATTTGCCACCCTCTACTAATTTGCGTTGCTCTTAGTAGATTGCGTCGGTCATTATGGAAATGAGCTGATGCGCCTGTGTTATTTAATTTGCGCCTTTTTAGTAAATAACCCGCAGATATTAACACTCCCATCTGAGCTTTTTCGGAATTGCGCTCTCATGCTAATTTGCCCCGTTCAATAAATCTAGCCCTTAACGTGTTCGGCTGCAAAAAGAAAGTCATGTACACCTCTAGGATTTCATTAAGGCAAGTAAATTATTGGATGTTTATTTTTCCAATGAACTATCCCTTTAAAATGCTTAATTTATATATAAGCATGCCCGGACAAAGTCTACAAACCCTTCTGTGCTGATTTTGGGGGGAATCAGTAAAATGTATTTACAGTAAACTGTATTTACTTTTATGTATGTGCTAAATTGAGCTTAGAGTACTATACTGCCCTACAAAGGCTAAGTGCAGTAACTACACAAACACTAAAACTGAGAAAAATGCCCTTCCAACAGCCAGTCAAACATGTTACTGCAATTTTGGCACATATGTTTCTCTGAAATGGGACAAAATTGAACCAGGACACTTTGTCACAAGACACAACAGATCCCACAAAGCCCATTTCAACCCTTAAATCAATTTTCACCAAATGCGTAGTTACTGCGCTTTGGCTTTGTAGGGCAGTATACACGTATCAAATTATCTAAACATGTAAACACAGTGGGGTGCATGCAGTGGTGTAGTGCAGGGTTTACGCAGGTATACAGAGTATACCCACCTCTTTATTTGATGGCAGGGGGTATACCCACTTCTAATGGGGGCATACATTAAGAGTATACCCACTTCTCCAGACACCACTACACCACTGGGTGCATGCGTAGCACTTAGTGAATGGTAGGTGACCCAATTTCCACACAGATTGACTTTGGGCCTGCCTATGAGAAACTGAACCCATTACTTACATCAGCAAACTTGTGGTTCCTGAAATGCGACTTATTGCACTTCAACAGCTGCACGGCCAAATTGCAGTCCTGCCGATAGCGTTCCTGCATGAGGACAGAAGATGAGAACATTTAAATGAAATGGAGTTATGAAACAAGACAAAAGCAAACAAATACAGATGACCGATAAAAAGATATTAAACATAATTTATTCAATAAGCAATTAACTGTGCTAATGTCACTACTGAGACCAGTCTCTTCTTACTTGCTCATCATCATATGCAAGGAAAAGAGGTAATTTTACATGATTAAATCCATTGAAGAAGTTAGCCTTTAAAAGCATCTAAAAATATTATGTGTAAAGTTTTTACCAAACAATATCATATTTTTAACAGTGTTAATTTACTTAACGTAGTTTAGTAGATTTACTTAATTTCCGTGATTTTATGTAAAAAAAAAAACAACAACAGCAAATCAACAAAAAGTAACTTTACCTCGGTTTTCACGGACTGGGTAATTTTATTAAAATATTTATATATTAAAAGTAATATATATATGTATGTATGTATATATATGTGAGGGGGTGCATCCAAATGTTTGACAATTCAGAGAAAATGTCAATTCAGGGTTTTAGTTTACAGAACTTGAACTAAAGGTATACGAAAAAAGGGAATAAATCTCCTGACATGTACCTGTGAGGCAGGAGCTATGATTAATGTCTGAACTATCTGTCTAAGGGAAGCACGCAGTGACACAGACAGCCATCAATTTCTCCTGTGCTAAAATAAGTTGCAGCACGTTTTAATACTGGAGCTTTGTTTTCCTCATGGGGTTACATAACATCTTAAAAACCAACTGCCAAAATATGAATCTGTCTGCAACAGTCCAGTGTCAATTGCTAAGAGAATAGGTATAATTTTCCTGGTAGATTTTCTAGGTATTTTTCAAGGACTGAATTTTTACACTTGGGCTATAGGTCTGTACCCGTTTGCCCTTACAATCCACTAACAACGTTTGGGAATAGTGTTTAGAAACTGTGTGTCCCAGGAGGGAGGCCCAGCAATTTGACCATTAAATAAAAATAAGACAAAAACTACAAAGACTTGGCTGTGTTCCTCTGTGAGCTCAGAAAGTCAAATATCATTGGCTAGACTGCAGACGGATGTCACAACAGTACGTTTTTTTATGCATGCAACTTTCAATTTTCAGCTCCAGTAGTTACTAATCCCAGGAACACCAAAGCACTGACAACACACAAATTTGTCTCACACACACACACACAAAGCTCTGGACGTACGTTCAGCTCTTCCAGCTTGTCGATAGTGTTTTTGGCATCCACTAGTTTATTTGTGAGCTCCACTATCTCCTGATCCATCGTCTTCTTGTCTCTTTCCACTTTACGAAGCTGTTGAGGCGAAAAGAGACAAGGTTAAAGTAAACTTCATCAGAAAAATGGTCATCGATCAACGTCTTTGTTGTTAAACAAAGATGATCAACAACTAATTACACAATGAATTAAAACAAAAACAGTTGGCTGGTTAAATGGCTGACAAGGCAAAAACGGGAATCAGCAATCCGTAGAGTTTGGGAATGCAGTTAAGGCAAGACAGATTAACTGCACATCCGATAAACCCGATCCAATAGGAGCAGAGGAGTCAAGATTCATTTTGTTGAATCTTAGCACAAGCATCAGCATCTCTCGTTCTCTGTGTCTCGTTCTCTGTCTCCAATTATTCTCCACTGATAAACTAAAAAAAAATCTATTTTAAAAACACCATTTTGGAAACACTTCATCCATAAATAAATCAATCTTATGCTATTAATTTTTAGTAAAACATGAAGCAGAAATGTTGCGATTTTTTTGTCATGCAACCACAGTTCATAGTGACCATGAATGTACTAACAATCCAATAACAAAATAATTTATAAGACTTGTTTAGTTTATTCTGAGTCTAGCAGTTCGCAAAGTAAAAATAAACTCAAGCCAGTAAAGTTAACATGCCACCAAATGTCTTCTGTCTGACTTTCTGTATTCTAATTGAAGGGTAAGTGTGTGTCGTATAACGTTTGTAGCGCAATTACTGGACAAAAGCCTTTTAAAGCACTTTAAAGATGACATGCTTAGCCGAAGCTGTGCTACTTGAGATATACTTCAGCTCTATCGGCTCTCGAGTCGAGTGGAGACAGAGAGATACGGAGTGAGACGCAGAGGAAAGCCGAGACAAACCGTGACCCTTAATCTAGAGGTTGCCATGTCCATAACAAAGCAATTATCTTTATGGTCACCGTTTGACTGAAGTGGACAATGTGGACCAATAAAAGAGAGTTAGGGAGCCTTTTAGTGCGATGCGGAGTCCACATAAAACTGAGGGAATGCAGCAGCCAGTATAATAAAATGCACAGCAAACACCAGACGGCTAGCAAGATTTCAGGGAATGGGGATAGAAGGAGGTACAGGATGGGTTTTTAAAGGTTGAAGAGCTCTAATCAATGACAATAACAATCAAACTATCCAAAATTGTAGTCCAGTGGTTAAAATGCCAAAAGGCGCTGCTTTTTAGATTGACGAAGTGCATCTTTTCCATCACCGTTCCAAACGGTTCTTGTTCTGCAAACAGTTGATTTTGAATTGTAATATTATTTTAATGATGCAGCATTAACCTTCTGTAAGTTCTGATAATGTCCTTTTGATGGAGAGACCTTCATAGAGATGACTTTTATTTTCCTTCATACTTGGAATTCGCAAATACATGCATAATTGGCATAGTAGCTATTGTTGTTATTGTCAAGGTTGCACATTTTAACCACTGCATCAAACGTTTGGACTGTGTAGATATGACATCTATCCTCCATGCACTGGCATGACCACAAAAGACGACAGGAGACAGATGCACTGAGTCATGGTACGGTAACCACGGTGATATTTTAAAGGGGCAGAGACAGAAAGAAGGAAATGGATGAATAGAAATGGCATGAAAACCCAACTGCGTAGACCCAAGTTTGACTGATGGCAGACTGATGAAGACAATGATAGTTAATATGATGATGATGATGATGGTGGTGGTGAAATACCCAAGTCACAAGGCAGCATGAAGGGAAGGGGAGGGAGAAGAAAGAAAGAAAGTAGAAAGAAAGATTTAGTTGTGCACTCAAATTGTTATATTTTAAAATGTAAACTGTAAAGATGGAGTGGTATAGATATGCCATGCAATATTGTATTCCTTCATCATTCAAATCTACAATTTTTTTTTAAATATAGACAAAACAGGCCAAATTGTCCACTGAATAATTTAATAATGAGAATAAATAATAATTGGCTATTTATAAAAACTCAAAAAACAATCATACAATCGAAAAGTGCCACAGGGATGACGCATTTATGCAGGCCAACCCGGAAGTTAGCAGGACACCGGTTCCCATGCCAAAAGTCAATTCCTTTTTGCCATAGACTTCGGGATTATTGCAAAAAATAAGCTCTGTGTTTAACAAAAGTTTATTACATGAACATGTTTTCTCCAACAATCTTCACAAATAAACACAACTTTTATGAATTTTGAAGTCTAAATGTATTTACTAGAAATAAAAACCTAACCTTAGGCTACAAGTTAACTACACCACAGTCTCTTGACATCAACGTCTTTACCACCAAGCTTCCGACAGCGCTTTAAAACTTTTTTGAACACATTTGAAAACATGTTCCCTGATAAGGAAGTACTCTGAGGATGAATGTCTGCTGGGAACTGTTCAGTTTAGGCATTCATTTTATTTTAATCTAAAAAACAACAAATAGTGAACAAATAGTGCAAGTTTTAAAGGGGACATATCATGTGACTAATTTAAAATGTAAAATAAAATTGCCACTTTGTAGGTGTGAGCAAAAATGGCTGTGTCCTTTTAAATGCAAATGAGCTGATGAAATGCAAACACTGATCACCATATAATGGTGGTTTGTTGAAATTTTAACTCAATTGTGCTGTCAATTATTCTCTCTCTCTCTCTCTCTCTGCACTAAATGGCATTTCCGTGGTTGGATAGTGCAGGTTAAAGGATTAGTCAATTTTCTTAAAAAAAAAATCCAGATAATTTACTCACCACCATGTCATCCAAAATGTTGATGTCTTTCTTTGTTCAGTTGAGAAGAAATTATGTTTTTTGAGGAAATCATTCCAGGATTTTTCTCATTTTAATGGACTTTAATAGAGCCCAACACTTAACACTTAACTCAACACTTAAGTTTTTTTCAACGTAGTTTCAAAGGACTCTAAACGATCCCAAACGAGGCATAAGGGTCTTATCTAGCGAAACAATTGTCATTTTTGACAAGAAAAATAAAATGCACTTTAAAACCACAACTTCTCGTCTATCTCAGGTCCTGAAAAGCGTTAATGTGTAGTGACGTAGAAAGGTCACGTGTTACCTATATGAAACGCATATTTGCGGACCATTTTAAACAATAAACTGACACAAAGACATTAATTAGTATCAGTTGACATTAGGGCTGTCACTTTTGAGAAAAATCAAATTTGAACGGATTTCGAATATCATGCAATGTATCCGAATATATTCGAATATCTGGGCATCCCCCCCCCGGCGCGCATCAAAAACCCACCGTAATGGGGATTCAATCACAAAATGATTAATAGTGACAGTCATAAACTGGGCTGTCTGGATTACCTTTTTACTTAATGTTTGAAACAGCAGGTTATCAATTTATGAATACAAAACTTGTATATGAAAAAATGATTCAGAACAGTTACAGACAATAACGTGACAACTTAAACAGCAGCAGGAGTATAGGAGCCCAAACGGAATTCGCACCCGCAGATTTCGGCAGAAAACTCTGCGGATTTAATGCCCATCATTGAAAAGCCCACATATCCCGCGCTTGAGCGTGTTTGTGAGAAGTAATCTCATTGACAACAAGGACACATACATAGCCTATCCTGCGCGTTTGTGAGCCGTCAGTGGAGAGTACATTAACCCTGCGCTTGCTGTTTGCTCGCCCATTTTCAATGATAGAGAGCACAAACCCTTTGATACTTGAGATGAAATAAAACTTACCGCTGAGTTAAGCAGATCTCACTTGACTCTGTTGTCTATGTGACGCGCGACAGTCAGCACATGATCATTTAAAATCCGTTTACAAGACAAATGCTGTTGTTGTTTATTCTAAAGTTTACATTGCGTTGTAAAAATAATAAAATTATCTTCATTCATGCTAATTTCATAATGCGAACGTATTAACACAAGCTTTTTATTCTGCTATAATTTTTAACACTATAAACATTAATATGTCATTTTATATACAAACTATAATTCTATCTTGATATGCACATTAGGTTCATGTTGGTCCAATTTGATTCCCTCTCTTGCGCACAGTTGCAGTCGTCGGTCTCACTCTCAGCCTTCTTCATATTACGAGGTGTTAGGGGTTGTGTACACCAAAACTTTTACGCCCGCGGCCGGCGCATGTTTTCAATTGTTTCCAATGGAAGCTCAGCGTTTTTCAAATAAGCCAGCAGCGAGCGGGTTTTTTCCGCGCTGAAAACCGGCGCTCGGCGGTTTTCACGCGCTCGGCGCTCAGAGTCTAGAGTTGAAAGAGATTCAACTTTGGGAGAAAAGCTCCGCTCGTCAATGTCAGTTCTCACACAGCCGCCCAATCACAGTGGAGCAGGGGCGGGACATTACCACAGCAACCAACCGGCTCGCAGCTGAAGTATCACAGCTATCAAAGCGCTCAGCTGATGAAAGCTGGCACTCAGCTGAAAAACAGCTGGCATTCGGCGTCCTCAAGGCGTTTTCAGACGCGTTTAAAAGTTTTGGTGTACACAGCCCCTTACTGTAAAAAATGCGTTATATATGGCATTTAAAAAACCGGATGGTTTATTTAAAGTTCGAATACGGATATTTCACGTCATGTTCGAATGCATATTCGAATATGGAATAAAAAGTGACAGCCCTAGTTGACATACAACAACGTAGGAACGGTCCTCTTTCTTAACACTTGTAAACACTGGGGCGGAGTTTCGCGTTCGTCCTCTGTGACCTCTTGACGTCATGACGTATTGCGTGAGGTCGCGCTGGCGCTTTCAGGACCGGAGATAGAGGAGAAGTGGTTTAAAAGTGTATATTTGTTATTTTTCTTGTCAAACATGACAATCGTTTCTCTAGATAAGACCCTCATGCCTCGTTTGGGATCGTTTAGAGTCCTTTGAAACTCCGTTGAAAAAAACTGTTAAGTGTTGAGTTAAGTATTAAATGTTGGGCTCTATTAAAGTCCATTAAAAAAATCCTGTAATGTTTTCCTCAAAAAACATAATTTCTTCTCGACTTAAAGAAAGACATCAACATTTTGGATGACATGGTGGTGAGTAAATGATCTGGATTTTTTTTAATAAAATTGACTAATCCTTAAAGGGGCGGTATTATTGTAATAAGACTCTGTATACATCACAACAGAGGCGAAATCTGAATGACCTATTTTTTCACATGAGAATGGTTTATCAAAACTAAGTTACTAAGTTACTGGGTTGATCTTTTACACATTTTCTAGGTTGATAGAAGCACTGGGGACCCAAATATAGCACTAAAACATGAAAAAAGTCAGATTTTCATGATATGTCCACTTTTAAACTATAATAACGCTGATTTCTTTCTGTGCCTGCTGTGCAGTGATACACAACAGATGGTGAACAGGTGTTTTGTTACGCTGTAGTGCCCAGTCAGAATCCAGCAGCTGAATTCTCAGTATTATGCGCTTTCAGAAATGCTGTTTATTTCTGTTCACAGATTATATTTGAATAGATGACAAAACAGCTCTAAATTGGATGATGTCCTAAGAACACCTATGATAGGATATGAAGGACCCTGCACGAGGTGAAACAGGTCGACAGGGATAATCCCTACACCTGCTAAAAAAACAGAGATTACGGAGCACATGCCACCTGTTTCACCTGTGACTGGCAAAGCTCTAGGCGGAGATCATTTATATGGGATTTCACCATGCAGAACGAAGGTGTCGCCTGAATTTAATTGAAGATAAACAGAAGTCTTTGTGAGCTAAAGCTTTCCTCATACACAGCTCATGCAGTGCTATTGTCTCATATCTCTGATCTAATGTTTTCCAGTCGTGTTCAATCACTCCAGAGATAATTCGGCAAACCACCTATTTAAAGAACGATAACAGCTTCCTAAAATAACTTCTCATAGATGCATGTTTAAATTCAATTTTCATTTGAGGGGAACTGAAGCACGACTGAGTCTGGGGGATATTTAGATTTATATTGGCTCTAACAGCTCTTTAATAAAATATGAAATCCAATTCTAACAACCAGAGCAGTTACCAAAATATTTTGATGGATGTTCGATGTTGAACAAATGACGCAGAATCACATTTAAATTAGCCTTAAATTACACAGTCATCCTAATTGAATCACAGTGTCTGATGATGGCTGCAGTGTATCACAGTTATGATGATGTATTACAACATTCACTGGAAACTGTTTAACACACAGGCACACAGGGAAAGAGGCTTAAGTCTAGGGTTTAATATTTATTATTTGATCAGCTTGGGATGTTCTTCATTGTTTGTTTCTTTTTTCTTTTTTTGTGTTTGGTGGAAGGACTGCAAATTCTCTTCGAATTAAAGCTTACAGGAAAAAATCATGCTGAGTATCTGCTGCCTGACAGATCTGTCGTGAAGCTTATAACCATGACCATCACAACAACCACACACAGGACACTCTGCATTTGTTCATTTACTGAAATGAAAACATAATAGGCAGATCTATCTATCTATCTACACTCACCTAAAGGTTTATTAGGAACACCATTCTTAAACTGCCATAATTCTACGTGGCATTGATTCAACAAGGTGCTGAAAGCATTTTTTAGAAATGTTGTCCCATATTGATATGATAGCATTATGCAGTTGATGGAGATTTGTAGGATGCGCATCCAGGGCACGAAGCTCCCGTTCCACCACATCCCAAAGATGCTCTATCGGGTTGAGATCTGGTGACTGTTGGGGCCATTTTAGTACAGTGAACTCATTGTCATGTTCAAGAAACCAATTAGAATTTTTCAAGTTTTGTGACATGGTGCATTATCCTGCTGGAAGTAGCCATCAGAGGATGGGAACATGGTGGTCATAAAGGGATTTACATGGTCAGAAACAATGCTCAGGTAGGCTGTGGCATTTAAATGATGCCCAATTGGCACTAAGGGGCCTAAAGTGTGCCAAGAAAACATCCCCCACACCA
This sequence comes from Paramisgurnus dabryanus, assembly GCF_030506205.2. Classification (NCBI taxonomy): domain Eukaryota; kingdom Metazoa; phylum Chordata; class Actinopteri; order Cypriniformes; family Cobitidae; genus Paramisgurnus; species Paramisgurnus dabryanus. The sequence continues at coordinate 28,490,755 of NC_133356.1, read as the reverse complement.
TAACACCACCACCGCTAGCCTGCACAGTGGTAACAAGGCATGATGGATCCATGTTCTCATTCTGTTTACGCCAAATTCTGACTCTACCGTCTGAATGTCTCAACAGAAATTGAAACTCATCAGACCAGGCAACATTTTTCCAGTCTTCAACTGTCTAATTTTGGTGAGCTTGTACAAATTGTAGCCTCTTTTTACTTCTTTGTAGTGGAGATGAGAGGTCAGATTTTCATGATATGTCCCCTTTAAATGTAGACATTGACTAACTGAGAAACAAAACTCGAGGATATTAGGTCTTGTATTTGGATGATAGAGAGCAAATATGTGCATTTTTTTTAAAAGGTGGCTTAGTTGTATGCAAGTTAACTAATCTGCAATATTTACAATGTGAAGATAGGTGTAACTGGTTTATTAGTCAATAGAAAACTAAAAGCAGATGGATCCCCTCAATTAGACTTCCTAATACTCATGGCAAACTGAGCATTGCACCATTATGGCAGTCAAAACAAATAAATGCATTAAAGACATCTATTGTTAAAGAAACAGCGGCTTCAAAATGTAAATATAAAGTGATGTTTAAAGGTTACCAGTGCGTGAAGTTTCTCCTCTAGGTCCTGATTAGCTCTCTGAGATGCCGTGTAACTGTTCTGCAGTCTGCAGGAGGAAAAACAAAACAAATGCACATCACTGTCAGGGTGTAAGGCAGTTCATCCCGACGCTGTGTGAGGTAATGAGACTTTCTATGGCCATTGGCCAATGACACTAAACTATGCAGAAATACATTACAAAAACTCTCTGCACTGCGATGCCTACTGGGGCTTAGTCTCTGCATGCCAGCCAAAGAAATATTAAGTTATTTCAGTAATATAATAGACTGTTAAAAATGGACCTAGCCTCAGTGACGTCACCCATAGGTTTGTGAAGAGCTTTTATTGAAGGCAATTTCCGCCATCTTGGCATTACGTCAGCGTGCATCACTCGCGGATAACCGAAAATAGGTAAAGAGGCAGGACATGGGTGAAGCTGAGGTGGCTGGTTGCTGAAACCACGCCCGCCTAGCGCGACTCTAGTGACAGCAGTGGCTGTTCACCGAAGTGCAGAACTTAAAGGCTTAATATAATTTAAACAGATGAGTTATAAAGAAATTCAGATGCGTTATAAAGATCGGAAGGTTGCCCCTCGAGTAACATGAGCTCATATTTCAAGCACAGAGTTGTAAGAGAGCGAGTCTGATGTTAAAGCAAAGACATCAAATCCTCAAGTGGTCAGAACACCAACGCAGATTACAGAAGAAGCCAGAAGAGCCACTTAAGAAACAGATATTTTCATCATGAAAAGCCATTAAATTTCTCCTTCATATGCTATTCCTTTGAACAAAAACATCAAAGTTTGACAATTTAGTTTGCAGGAACCATCAAAAACACATTTTTATTGGGTTCAAACTGAGTTTACAGAACATATATAGGTTATAATAAATAATGGTAGTATATTATGCATGGAATAGCTACTCCAAAATATTGTTAGCTTTACGACAAATATGTATTAAGGTGCATCAAGTTTCCATGTACAGTAACAAACTATTAAAAGATTTAGCTGCATGTTACCGCAGCTCACTCATCTCTACAGGTATCAGTGGTCTTACAATGTTAATGATTGCCAACCTGACAGGCGTGTGTGCATCAGAATTGCAGTAACCGTTTTATAATACTACGGTTTTACGGAGTCATTTCTATTACTGTCTGTGAAATCCAGGCTATGATTTTACATTGATTTCAATCTTTGACATGACCTTACTAAGTCAATGAAGGTTATATTTGTTTTTACATTATGCAGAATATTAAATAATCATATCTTTTAATTTGCATTTCTCCATTTCTACATTAAAAGTAAAGATTTTAGCACACAGTTTAAACAAGATGATATATTTCTGACTTGACTGGTTTCACTGACACAGATCAGTGATGAGTAAAGCAAATTTTAGAAGTATGATCACATTTCTTTGGGTAAGTAATACTATCTGCCTGCTAAATTCACCTTTAACCCTAACAACTATTTAAGGAACACATCATCATAAAACCGTAAGGAAGTGGGGGTTAGCTATTGATGACATTACAGTCACTTAACCGTCTCACTTTCAGGCGCGGTTTCACCCCATTATGCTCATTTGGAAGAGTTGGTAAAGCAAAGATGATAGGTTCAATCCCAGAGATCGAATTTACTGTAAATTGCTTTGGATGAAAGTGTCTGGTAAATGCATGAATTAAAATATTAACACAGCTTTTATTTTGGGGTGAACAGTTCTTGAATTAAGTAAAAATTTTATTTCACAGATTCAAGTTTACATAAGAAAAAAGTTCACTTCATGAGGTGATGTTGATTCTTTGATTATACACCATATTGTCCCAAATATTAGATGACTCTGATTATAAGACCTGCTACCCTTTTCAAAGTGTACCTTATGGAAGAATGTTTCTTGAAGACCCACTCTTGTCTTTTACAAAAAATGCTTTAAGTATTTGGCACCACCTTCCGCATTTTTGCATTTAACCACATTGATGATTAAGATGCCATTCGCGTTAACTATGGTTAAAAACTGACGTTTAATCTAAAAACTCTCACACATTTATATGTGTGCTGTCCCTCAAAATGCGTACGCAAAATCGCAAAAATCACTCTGCATGCATGAAAGCCACAATGAGTGCGCGTTTACATGCACAGTCTTACTCCGAATATGCTTTTTGATCGACTATTGTGTACTATAGGCGGTGACGTCACTGCCTGCGAGAAAACTGATAATTCTTCAAGTCCCATGTAAACGCAGTTGTCTGCATAGCCGGTTTATTGATTTGCATGTAAACGCATGAAAACAGTTTTCTATAATAAGCAGATTTTTAATAGTTATCCGCTTATTCTGTGCATGTAAACGTACTCAATGTCTAGTCAATTTAATAATTTCTATTTTGCCATAGGAACAACAGTTTATACTTATGCCTACCTTTGACTAGACGCAAGATTTAGGGTGCGTCTCATTTCTCTGTCTTACCCCTTCCCCTTACCCCTCGGTTTTGCGCGTTTATGTGAGGCGAAGTGGCGTCTCAATTCTCAGGTTGATCAAGGGCAAGGGCCAAGGCGTAGGGATACATAACTCTTGAAACAAAGTGTGATAAGGACCACACTTGAAAGAGAGGGGTAAACATTAATATAGGAATTTCTCAGGAGAGCCGGCATCAAGATGTTTTATGGCTGAACGTCGAACTGTCAAGGAGTCGCACAAATGAAAGTAACGTTATTTTCAGCAGTTTAATTGAGATTATATTATGACACTCATGTTTTATGACACTTTTATTAAAAGTTTCAAGCGGTTTTAATTGTAATGTTTTTATTTAAATCGCTAGTTAAGGCGCTAGCTAGCAGCTACGTTATGCGCTATTTGGTGAGCTCAGCTCATACCACAACCTGAGACGACGGCATCTTCTTTGTTTGTGTAAACGCTTGTCTGTTTACGTAGCAGCCAGTTAGCGGCAAGGGAAGGTGACGCAAACGGTAATCGAGTAGTGTCTCATTTTTTAGACGAACGATCTGTCTTGCCCCTTCACTCGGTTTCGAGGGGCAAGGGGAAGAAGAAGACAAAGGGAAGGGGTAAGACAGAGAATTGAGATTGGCCCTTAGTCTTGGACGTACGCCTAAATGGTGAAACAGGTATACATTTAACGTAGGACGTAAAGCACAATTTAAATCCAGACTAGTCTTACGACCGGGTTTACACCCAGCTGGTGCAACCACTTTTGTGGCTGTTCAAACATTTCTAACAGCTCCAAATGTTTTACATCTTTATTTAGGATTTTCTACTTGTGATCCGGTTGTGTGATCCGACTGGCCACTTGTGATCTGATTATAATCACCTCTCTTTCTGTCTTGCAGATCAATACTGTTTCACCCGCTGGAAGATAAGAAGGGGCTTTACGGGCATGCTTCATAGCAATTAGAATACAATCAATTAATTTCAGCAAGGTTTGCTGATCAATGCTGAGTGCAGTCATAAACTCTCGCTGCTCTTCGTAGCTGCAGATGGTCAGTGCTGATGGAATGTAAAAGCCTGCAATAATTACTGCTTCTTAATAAAATACAAAGGAGGAGAGATCCAATTGACTTGCCACAGAAATTAATACAAATAATTAAACTCTTCAAAAAGAAGAAATGAATGTTCCCTGAATGGCAATAAACTGGAAAATGGATGAGTAAAAACAGTTAACAAACAAACAAACATTTACAATGATAACTAGTGGAACTATCCCAAAGGCCCCTTTTGTCTACCAAAAATCGCATGCAGCTCAGTGCATGGAATAATGAGTGTGTTTATGCCAATTATGCTTAATAAACTGATAACATGTGGGGTCATGCATCTGTTATCGTGGAAAGCCCATAAACGGCGTAAGCAAAAACAGATCGGCACAGGCAGTTTTTTGTTCATTAACCTGATTTTGGGTGGTATGTCAACACCTTAACCGTCTTTCTTGCAGTTTTGTTCATGTGCGCATGTTCCCGCGTGTAAAGATAAACGTCAAATGTGAAGTAAGTGCAGATTAACGCATAAAAGTTTCCGCACAACTAAAGCAGTTGGCCCAGAAACTGCGAAAATAAATGTGATGAAGACTAATAACACTTTTTCTGTCCACACTGGAAAAAAGAGATGCTTTCAAGAATGAGCTTGACCTTTAGCGGCCATAAGTCCTTTCAAAAGTGGTGTTTCAGGAATGGAGTAAGTCCTACCCATAATGCTTGGCTAATGCTGTGGTCACACTAGACTTCTACGTGTACAGACAGCAACCGGACATTAGCTAGTAAGTGTTATTTTATACCCACATCATTTCGACATGCTTGCACCACTATGTTGCTTTTATTATTATTATTGTACAAGTCAGTATTGTGCGATACATTTATTTATTTTTTCTCAACCTGAAACGGTCATGCTGTGATGTATCAATCATCTATTGGTCAGAAGTCGTCTTCATGTGATACTCCAGGTGAGCTCTCATTAGATTAGATGCTAGTTATGTGTGGGTCGGGATTTGCTTTTATGAAATTATTTTGCCCACCCTGCACCACTGTATCTATTTTTAAAACCCGCCTCGCACCCCCAACAATTAAAGAGACATACTAGGCACTGTAATGTAAATGAAAACCAGCTTTATTTTCATTATTCATTATTTATGTTCATTTCATTATTCATTGGATTACATCGCCATGTAAACTGGCAGCAACATACAGTATGGTAATATCAATAACAAAATAGGATAATGCTACACATTTGTAACATTTACAAAGCAGCGTTTGTATTCATCTGTATAGAAGAACTATAAATACCTCTACATTAGATTTAGCAGCATAACCTTCGCTTACTTTTTAGTTAGGTAAATTCCCAACCTTAATCTCCCCGCACCTTGTCTTCAATCTTCACTTTTATTACTCATCACGCAAGTTACGTTGCTATGTAGGCCTATGTATTTTAACCCTATCAAAGAACCTAATAAAATATAGAGATATATATTTCCTAATATAAGCTACAGGGAATTTCACGCAACATATATTTTTTTTAATTTCATTCTTAATTGGAGACTGCAATTTAGATGTTCTTCCCTATACGTCATTAGTTTCAGATAGGTTAAATTAAATTTCCTCCATATGTTAAAATAAATTTTATAAATTATAAGTAAAAAATTTAAAATTTAAGTAAAAAATATAAGTAAAAATATTTAATGCGTTTCTATCAATGAATTTTAGTAGTTGAAAGCAAATATAAACTATTTAAGCACACAAATCTTTTACGAGTTGTTGCACCTTGCCTGATTAGGACACAGTGTAGCAAATTCTAATAATAAAAAATGTATAATACTGCAATTACTGAAAAAAACAAGTGCTTAAATCAACACAGAGCTTTTACCATGTTTAGTCTTCATTTACCCAACAAAGAACCTCACCGAGGCAAGAGTGTTTAGTTAAATGGAGATAAACCAGTCATTACAGTGGCAGTAAACCTCTAGACAAATAGCTCAGTCTCTTGGTGTGCCTGTGCTCATTAAAATCAGACCCAATCTCACTCCACAGCTTTATCATTCTGTTCTCCACCGATACCTGTAATGAACGCATTACACTTTAGGCTTTAAATCCACTCCTTAATTAGCCTGCAAAAAACCTAAAGTATGTGTCAAACGATACAGCTGCTAGATTGAATGTTAAACACATTTTTATTTACTTCCTAAAGACCATGCAGTCAGGCACAAATGTTATTTTAATGGCACAGCAGAGAAACATTTGTTCATTAACTTTCAGTAGGTCAACCTAAATCTAAAGGCTAATTAGAAAAGGCCTCTTTAAATAAAGAACAATATTACCAACAATTAAATAGGAATTTTGTGGTAATCTGTGGGATGTGCAAAGCTCTGAATTCATACCCATGAGGGTGATTCAAGTATGATGAAGAACTGCTCTTTTTTAGGTTTGGATCAATGTTTTTTTAAAACACAACAACTAAACGTTTATGTTATTTATATTTAAATACTGCATTAAAATACTGTTGCATTGCTAATAAAGTGACATGAAGTTAATGGCACGATATATAGGTTTCACCTCTAGAGGCTGCATTTTCAAAACAATAACAAAGGCGAAGATTAATGACAAAATTAGGGATGCTCCGATCGATCGGCCGCCGATCGTAATCGGCCGATAACGGCATTAAATGATGCGATCGGCACTCGCTAAATTTGCCGATCTCATGAGCCGATCTTTCGGTTTACTTTTGTCAGCATAGCGTTCCTGATGCGGCTGCAATTAGAGACCATTTTAGACAGTGCGAGCATTTTGTAACCCGTTGCTCATGTGAGACGTGCAGATTTGGATTTCTCTCTCTGCCTTTACAGAGATATGCGTATTTTCTATGAGGACGCGCTCCGGTCCTCAGCGCAATGCGTCTTCACATCCCTATCAAACAGCATATATCTATCGCGGACAATTGCATCCTCATGCCGAAAGTTTATTACTTGCATTCCTTTTAAAGTTTTGAAGGTTTAAACTTCCATTTTCCTCACAGCTGGTCTTGTTTGCGGACACCCGCCGCACGCATACACAGCAGCCGGTCATCAGTGCACGTGAAGAGAACGATCTCTCCCACGTCTTAAAGCTACAGTATCCTAATTCATCTCTCAATGAAATTACTTTCTGCTCATCAGTGAAGAACTGTTGTACTTCATACGAATGCGTGTATATTTAATTCATACAGTAAAGACTGTGAAGTGTTTTATTTTAATTACATTTAACAGACATAAACCTTTTTAAAGGCATATTACTTTTCTCTTTGCAAGAAGAAATATATGTTGTGCTTATTTATTTGATTTTCTATTAAAACAATAATATACCTAATTTATAGTTAGTTTCATTTCTACAAATGGTGTAAACTCTGCTAGATTATAGATAAAATATTCCCATTCCACTGCCATTCTGTGATCGGCACTGATCGGCAGATCATGATCTTGGTGATCGGTAATCTGTGATCGGCCCCAAAAATGCTGATCGGAGCATCTCTAGACAAAATGAAGAAGAGTGGAACGATGGGAGATGTAATGTTTCACCATCCAGAGACGTACAGAATTCGCTTTTCATGTTTACAGATAAGATAATGAATTCATTTTTATAACCTGTATGTTTGATCATATTCACACACATTGATCAAGGAACAACAGATGCATGCTAGATGCTATATAACCAGCACTTTCGCATTTGTCCACTCATGTTGCCATAGTTTCTACAAGGGGAAACTGAGGATAGTGCAGATATTACCTCATTGCTAGGCGACAATGACAAGGGTAGTTGCTAGTAGCGATACGGCCAAAATCTTGTGAAATTTCGCATTTGAGTGGACGACATTAGTGTGTGCGAATGAACAATGATCTATCCCCATTGAAAATATGTACTATGGGGGTCCCACAAGGGTCGATTTTAGGGCCGCTGCTTCTTAGTATATATAAATGACCTTCCACTAGTATGTAATGATAGTGATTTGGTAAATGTATGCAGATGATACTGTGCTTTACACTCATGGGAAGAATGCTACAGAGGTTGCTTAAAAATTTACAAATGTAATGTATAAGGTTGTTGAATGATTACATGGCTCATGTTTCACTTTGAATACTGAAAAGACAATAACCACGTTTTTTGAAAATAGATGTAAACTTAAGGTATGTCCTGAGATCTTCGTAAATGGGCATACAACAAAAAATGTGGAAGAATTGAAATATTTAGGTGTTATCCTGGACCCAACTCTTACTTTTTTATGTTTTCATTCTAATCCTAACTCCAAACGTAACCCTTATCCCAACATTTCACAGGATTTTGGCCGTAGCTGTATTCCATCTAGCCAGAACCACTGTTTTCCTGGTAATCCTACCCCCAAATCTAACCTTAATCCCAACATTTCATGCACTGTAAAAAATCCAATTAATGAAATGTTGGAAGGGCAAAAATATATAAGTTAAACCAATTTTCTTGTTTGGGCTTAGTTGAGTAGACATATTATTTTAAGTCTAGATAAATCTGTGTTTAAAACATTAAGTGAATGGTTATTTCCAAATTCAGTCAACATCAAGAATGGCTATGTTGACTGAACTAATTAAGACAAATCAGGTAAATATGTGGACTTATGACAGCTATGTTTCCTGACAACAAAATGCTCACAATATTACTGTTATTTGGTAACAAAATGTAATTTTAAGAGTTGTTCAGGCGTGAATGTATGTGCTTTAAGTTTAAATATGCGGTCGGTTAATATAGATAGCGTCTATTAAAAAATGTGCTCGGACACTTTCGGACGGAGAAGAGCTCCAGATGAGCTCCAGAAAATCACAGACACTTAAGCGCTCACACCCCGCCCAGCGCAGCCTCGCCTCGGCAAGCCCATCAGAAACCGACTGCTGGCTCTGATATCTCTGTGGCGTTTAAACATGCGATTTAATTCATTTTAATTTCTTATACTTAATAATAAAAGGTTTACCGGTATGTTTTAAATCATATTTTAGGATTGCACTTAAATGATATCGCTGTTGAATGATATTTCATATCTTTCACATTTGTTATAACTGGGCTGCGTACTGCCTGCGATTTTGAACTTCAGAGCTGAAGGTGCGAGTGGAGAAATAGTCCCAATATCATAACAATCTTAAAACTTCTAAATATACCCGTGTGTGTACCCGTGTGCGTGCGTGTGTGTATTTTGAATGTAAAATGTTTTAACTCGGAAGGATCTGGATCACAGGTCATTTCATCTGAGATCAATCCGCACGCAACAGCTGGAATCACTTACTGATTCACACAAGGGAGGACACAAGTCAGCCGTTTCCTGAAGTTCACGTCAGGTAAGTGTTTGTAATTAAATGTTAATTTTAGAATATATTAATTGGCAAAGACGCAAATACTCGACGTTTTTGTAATTATATTTTTGTAAAGATACATTAGAAGTGTGTTATGTTACGTGACCGAAGTAAAGTGGAGCTATTTTAGTTAAGATAAAAAGCCTGGATATAGGGTTGGTTTACCGGACAAAGTTTAGAACTCGGTCTTTATTATAATTGGGACATTTTTACAAACAAACCTTATATAATACAATACTGGCGTGCATTTTGAGACAAAACAATAGCACTCATATGTTAAGAGATGTCAGTAAGTTATTTTAGTCAGTGAAAAGCCCTGTCCGAGAAAACCGCCCAATAGTGTTTAATTATGTGTGATGTCTGAGGGAAATTTGGCCTAACATCAACGTTATTTAGGGAATAAAGTCTTTCACCGTCAAACTTTATTATATTAAACATGTTATTTATGTATGTGTGTGTGTTTATATTCCTCTGTTTATCAAACCAGAGCGGAGATGATGTGAGGGGCAGACCAGAAGGATACATAGCGAGACAGTCTCCGCTTGGACTGGCTGAGGAAAGTCTCCTAAATGGCCCTGGAGATGTTCTGACTGACTTTGGAGGCTTTTTGGACTGTTTTATGCCCTCTATTTAAAGAAGACTTAATTCTGTATGTTCAGTCTGTATGATAAGTGAATAAAGCTTTTGTTTTTATGTGACTGAAGTTAATTATTTTGTTTACAACACCAGCATAAATTATTTGATAAATAATTTAAAAATGTTATTAAAACAATCCCAAATAATAAATATTAATTGAAGTAACACATAAAACATTGAGTGAATACTTAAATTTTAATTGACAGAGTCTTTGCTGTAAGTTTTTAAAGATTCAACTGATTAAAACATTTTAGTTGAATGAACTATAAAGCTAATTGAGCCAACATACTTTTTTATATTTGAGTCAAATTTGGGCCAACTAAAAAACATCAATCCAGGTAACACTTTGGAGACAGAAATTGAGTGAACGTAAAATTTCTGTGGAACTAGTTACTAAAAAATAATTCATTGAGCCCACAATTTATTTTTTACAGTGTGGGATTTAGGCCGTAGCTGTACCCCATCTAGCCAGAACCACTGTTTTCCTCCTAATCCTACCCCCAAATCTAACCTTAATCCCAACACTTCACATGATTAAGGCCGTAGCTGTATTCCATCTAGCCAGAACCACTGTTTTCTTTCTAATCATACCCTTAACCTAACCCTAATCCCAATATTTTTACCGGATATTGGCCGTAGCTATATTCCATCTAGCCAGAACCATCCTAATCCTACGCCCATAACCTAACCCTTAATCCCAACATTTCAAGGGATTTAGGCCTTAGCTGTATCCTCTCTAGCCAGAACCAATGACAAGGGATGAGCCATTATTTAAAATGGGAAGTTCTCTGGATTTACAAATCCCAGGGAACTTTGGGATAATGCAAGTACGCAACCAGTATCATATAACTTCAAAGCAGCTGATCAAATTTATGAGCGCTTGATCATAATCATTAAAAATGGATTGCAGGAGTACATTCTCACCACCCACCCCCCAAGACTGCTAGTAAAAGTATTTCAGGCTAGTTTATTAGCTAGATCTTTATCAGTCCCTTTTTTGCAATCCTGCAGACTTTTTCTAATTTCATTGCAAAATAATTGCAAAAATGCTATGTCCAAAATCGCATACTGTGACAATAGGCACTGAATTAGATCCACAGTAACAACAGTAGGTACTATATAGTATGAATATGGATAGTATATGAATGACTTCGGACGTACTACACCCACCATGTTGATACATCACGTGACATATGTCGTCATAACAACAAGTTAGTCGTTAACTGTAATGACGTTAAGCACAATTTAGACACAACAAATAGCTGTTTAATATACTGTATGTTAGGGATGTCCCGATCCGATCACGTGATCGGAAATCGGCCCCGATCACGTGGTTTCAGACTCGATCGGAATCGGACGTTATCTCCCGATCAGGACTCGGATACATATGCAGGGTTTAAAATCCGGCGTCGAGGTCTCGCTCTGCTCCGCGCCAATGTACGCGCTGCGCTGATGCGTGTGAACTGACGAGAAGAGAATAGGCTTGTTCGACTTCATGCGGCACCACAAGAACCGGCAGCCGGATGACGTCAGAGTTTCGCGAGAGCGATTTAAAAGCAAACTCCTCCATATGATTTCGCGGGTCACTCTCGCGGTAGTTTGACGTCACCCGGCTGTCGATTGTTGCGGCGCCGCATGAAGTCGAACAAGCCTATTGATGTGTTTTCATTCATAGGCTTCACACTCGTGCGTGCAGGGAACCCACGACAAAACCGGGCTTTAACCGCTCATTTAAACGACGCGTTGATCGTTTTTGTCATCATGTGCTCAGACGCATCTCCGCGTCTCTCATTAAGAACCTCAAGAACGCGCATTCGCGCAGGATAGAGAGGAGAGATAGAGAGAGAGGTAAGAATGTTGCCCATGTCGAAAAAACTTAATAGAAGTCTAGAAACAAAGTATTAAAGTATGCATAGCCATGTCACTCATCTCATTACACTAGTTAACTGGATACAACTTATTGTATAGTTTAATAAAATAATGTATTTTGATTATACAAGTTAATTACGACCTAACTATAGTGATTGTTTAACTAACTGCTGACCAGCTTAGGGAATCTCTATGGCTATTTTATAAGACATATTGCTGAATCAGTGTGTTGTTTTTCTTGTTAATTGAGTCTTTTTGGGTAGTCTATCTTATGCCTAGAATGAGTCAAGGAGGTTAAGTCTTATAACTTCCTTCAAAGTTTGATCAATTGTGCATAATGACATGTGCACCAAATGCATATAGGGTGTCAGACTCATAGATTTGCATCATTTAAAGTTCAGGTTTTAAAGTTTGGGTCAACATGTGGCACAGCTTTAAAACTGAAACTTAAAATCATATCAGAGGTACAAAATGTCATTGAAATACACCCAGTGGCTTTGCTGTCATCAGGATTAAACATGTTACCCCTCGAACCCTCCCTCCTAACAGAGCCTCCCCACAAAACAAATTCCAATTTAACCCCCTGTACATATACTATATATATTCTCATTATTTTTTAACACATCTAAAGATATGCGCTGGCACAGAGTTAGACCCTTTTGACTCCAAACAGAAACAGCAATGCGTGCGGCATGACATAAGGAACATCCTCAGTTTTTTTGCTCTTCTTTATTCTTTTTTATGTATTATAGAAGTATCGGATCGGGACTCGGTATCGGCAGATACTCAAAATCAAATGACTCGGACTCGAGGGCAAAAAAACCTGATCGGGACATCCCTACTGTATGTATTTGCATTTGAAAAGAGACGTCTTGTGGGCATTTTTGAATAAAACAACACCCCTCAGTCTTCTTGTTTGTTGGATAACTCCTCTCCTACTGTTTTTCGAACACTATGAATTTGGACATACTACTCGCCTTGCCTACTGCTTTTCGCCTACTATATAGTATGGAAGTAGGCGGTTTCGGACACATCCTCCATCTCCTGAGCACGCTGCACCCCGCTACCATAGCAACCCTGCACCACACAGTCAATCATAATCTCCCAAGCACACATATATTCAATAATAAAGTGTTTAATTTAAGGTTATAATGCATTATTTGCAAGAGGATGCAGACGTTAAAAATCTGTGTGACGCACCTGCTGCCTAACATAAATTTCAATGACTGAGGGAAGCAATATCATATGCATTAAAATTAATTGTTTTGAAGTCCTTATAATAAGTTGGTGGGATCCGTTCACTATCTCTTAGCAAACATCTGATAACACAAATGCATCCCAGTATAATGCATAATGTATCATATATGTTATGGATTAGTGTATAATATAAAGAAATGCATGCAAAGCTTACCTTCTGAACTTGTCTCTCATTTTCTCAAGGTCGTCTCTGGTGCGACCCATCTCTGCCTGCATGTAATGTCGACTGGTCTCAAATTCTGTCTCCATCACCTCCATCTTATGGGTGGTCTGCGACAGGCGGCAACGCAAGTCTTCATTATGCTGCTGCAGAATCCTATAAGATGAATAATACAGGCAAATAATGTCACCATTTACTCACACACATGTTGTTCAAAACCTGTATGAGTTTCTCTATTCTGTTAAACACAAAATAAGATATTTTGCTAAATGATGGTAAGCATGTAGTTGATGGTACCCATTGACTTTCACAGTATTAGATTTTCATGACAGAATTTTCATTTTTTGAGTGAACTATCCATATAACAGCCAAATGAAAAGCACATACACAACATCATTGTCATGACTACAGATGAAAATAACACAAACCAGCCAACATTTCTGAAATCTGCTCATTTTTAACACAAACATTTTCTGACCAGTTTTAAAACAATAACATTTGATGTGTTTAGTATTTAAAATGTTTACCTTTTTGATGTTTAATTACTGACCTTACACATTGTCAGAAAATGAAAAAAGTGGATCACATCTGTCATCTCTACAGTACATTGTAACAGATGTGATCATAGACGGACGCTGGGAATCGAATTCCACTTAACCGTACATTTCCCAGAAACTAAATGTTTCATTGGCAAAGGCTCTTGAAATTCCCTAGCAGGTTTTCTCCTCATCTTTATTTTTCCAGGGCTGCTTTTAAATCTCAGAATGACAGAAGCAGAGAAAGCGGCACTAAGAAAAAAACATATCAAGACTCATTCTTGTACACCTGCCATGTAAAAGTGTTAAAAGAAGCAGGAAAGCAGAGAAACGGGAACATTAATGATTCATTCTATAGGACGAGATGCGGGCAGGGGTTTTAAGCTATAAATACACAAATGTAGCTCTCTTTTCACAGCAAATTGCTTGTTCCCTGGCACATGTTCAGTGCGCAAATGGAGCGAAAGGACTAAGTAAAAGACAAAGTAGATTTCTAGTAAATGTAAAAAGCATAAAGAAAGAAAGCATGTGCTTTCAAGAGATGTAACTTACATAGCTTACTAATGATGCACTAAAATGAAAATTCTGGGTGGAAACCAAAAATTCTGTATGCACTTGGCTAAATACGAAAAATTACTTTGTGTTTTTGAATAACTGTACTAATATTCGATTTTTAAATGTGGATTTAATAACTTGCATTTAATGAATCTAACTTTTAAAACTGTAAACTACTAAAATAGTAATTAAATTTGACTGAAAGTAACAAACAATATTTTATACTATTTGTAAATGCATCAATTTGAAAGACATTTTATTGTTTACTTTACACACAAGTTTATATTCATGTGATGCGCGTGTCTTGGACTCATAGCATCTGAAATAAATCCAAGATCATAAGCAGCTGCGCTTCTCTCTGTCTCACGTGCACGTGCACGCGCTCTCGCATCTGTCTGAAGTCTAAACATAAACTAAAGTAGTAATCCTTATGTATTTGTTCAGTTTAATGCGTTTCATGCGAGCTGAGGCAAACTATCTCTTTTGTTTAAAATATAACCCGCTGCATCTTTGCGCCTCCCTCACTCTTGCGTACGTGCAGAGAGCTGCGCTCTGTCCAAAGATTACAAGGTAGTAATCCTGTTTATGATATGCATTTCAAGGAGTTGTAGCATCCCTCGTGTTTAAAATATGATCGCGTTCCGCTGGATAGATGTTTTTAAAGGCATCTCTGAGAGTTTTTTTCCCTCGCTTGGCAAGCCGACCGGACATGACATGGGGGCGTGGCAGCATCGACGATCCCATTTTTTAATTCGAAGTTCGAAGCTGTGACTTAATTTCGATCGATTTCGATTTAAAATCGAAATCGTGACACCCTTAGTAAATAAAGAGAAGAAATTTTAAGATTACGAAGAAAAGTCAGATCTTTGACACCAATGAGGACATATTTATGAAAAGACATTGTTTTTTAATGAATAAAACACTTAAAATCCTTCTTACAGTCCCTTTAAATCAATTTAAATCTTTAATAATATAAATTCAAATTCTTTACAATAGAAATGATACACCCACTGTTATTATTGAGCAAAAATATTCAGACATTAAATCATGTAAACTCAAGAGTGTGCATTTAATCTGCTAAAACTGATCAACAGACAAACACAACGCATGTCAGACCAACATTATTGGAAACCCAAACAAAAAAGAAGACACAATATAATGAATGCACATTGCACTGTAAAAGGTTTAGCCAGAAACTTAACTTTATGCAGATAATGGACAGTGGCCGTTTCTCAAACGGAAAGCTGCATCCTCTGGAGGTCGCATATGCAGGCTGCTTTATTTAAGTTAACTGAGCATTACATTCGCAAGTCATTAGCATTTTACATCAATTTATGCACTAAATATAGTAGTAAACTTCATAATTGGTAATATTCTGTAATAAGACGTCTACAGTCTACAGATGCGGCCCCCAAAGGATGCAGCCTTTTGTTTGAGAAACGGACAGAATTTCACCTCCATGAGAAATCTTGCAACAATTTTGCGATTCATATTTAATCTTGCGAGATCTCATGGCACAAGATCTTGTCACACCCTAATACAGATTAACTGCGATTTGCCACGCTATAAACCTTTAAAAATGCATCCGAAATTATTAGAAAGGTGCTGTAATGTTGCGCGCATCATCAGGAGTTCATGACGATTTATCCTCGTAACGATATTTTGAACACAGCACTAATTCATATTAGAACCAAATGTATAACTGTAGATAATGGTGCAAGTACCTTTTTAAAGGGTACTGCCACCTAGTGATCCCTGGGCTCCATATTTTGACAATTTTTACAACTACCAGCGTATACTACAATTTGCGCTTTTTGGTTTGGTCTAAATCAGTTGACTGCAATTTTTTATTAAAATTCAATGGCAGTATACAACAATGTAGATTTGTAGATATTTCTAATGAATCACTACCCAAGTATGCCGTCGACCCATGAAGGTTTTGAAACAGAACCTTAGTTAAAATACAAAATAAAGAAAGCATTATAACTACATCATTAGTCTTTCAAAGTAGCCAGAGCCACAGGTGATCTCCCATGTGTGAGAAATTGTAGGAGACCATCTAACAGTAAACTGTAACTGATTCACTGGGTGTTAAAAATAGCCTGGATCTTTTTAATGGTTTCAACTGTGACGGAGGTGGAATACATGATGGAGAAACTCATCCTTAGACTCCATCCACCATTCGCTCTCTACACCCATCCAGCACACAACTAGGCCAATCAATAAAGCTGCCCGCCTGACCGCATCCTGCATGCTTCCGTTCAGCATCACATGAGCGAGATGGTGGAGGGAACGCTAAATCCGACTCGGGTCTGTTAGCCTACAGCAAATCCTACATGTGAGTGACCACACAGCAACCTACATCCCCTGTACTGGTTGATTGTTTGAAGTAAGAGAGGTTTTATGCTACGTTACATCTGAGGTGTTAGTTTTATACCCTTGATTCCAGTGAACAGAACATAAAAGCTAATGCAGTACATAAAAATGCCGTGTGTTGAAAGGAGCATCATATTCATGTGACACCTGCGGATTGGTGCTGAAGTCTAAAAGCCCTGGAAAGAGGGTGAGATGTCAATGATCAAAGCCAATCTGAAGCGACTGTGAACCCCAGTGAGCACCTGAGGGGTGGTGGGGAGAATAAAGTCTGATGCTATCAGAGGATTGGCATTTGGGTTAGTTGCATATAACCAAACTTCCATACAGTATAACCTAAATCTGCTGTTCACGAGTTTCTAAAGGCTGCATTCCATCTGACCGTAACTGGACTGCGAAGTGAACTTCACACAGTTTTACGCCAACTTCACAGAGATTCCAATTCTTTGATGACATTTAAGGATGTACCAAATGAAATGAACGCTTAATATCAGTGAAGTCCACTTCAAAAGAGAGAAAGGGAGCAGTGAACACTGCATAGGGACCCTGTCAATGAGAACGCAGCTTGGGTTAATCAGCTGGTGATCTAATGTAGACGTGTCCTCACATGATTGGCTTCTGGCCAACCAGGCCATACAACACCAATGAATGAAGAGCTTTTAGTTAGGTCAGGTGAAGTGGCTCATATAACATAATGCTTATGCAGCACATCATAAATAATACAAAAGTAATTGAACAAATGCAAAACCAGCACTGAAGCAAGAACTATACACTGCCTGAAAACTAAAGATGTGACAGTAAAAGGAAAGAAATAGACTTACTTGATCCTGTCTGCATCTGATAAGGATTCCTGCAAGAAAGAACATCAATTTAGTATGTGCATACTGAACATCGCCTTAACACATGAATATTACAGAGCTGGAGAAATTAAACAGATGCAGAATCCAATAAAATTTCAAGTAAAAGTTGGATCAACTTAAATTGAAAAAATGAATTACTTCAATTCAAAGTTTTTCTGCATTGTTCAAATTTACCACCCCTATGTGTGGTTCGTGACACATCCACTAAATTAAACTGCTGTAAAAATGTATCAGATCAATATTTTTTCTATTTTATTTTGCATAAATCTACTACAAAACTACTACATGTTTACAAAAATTCCATGATTTTATTTCTTTAATTGCAAAGTGATGTCACTGATTTGGGGAAAAACACACAAAATGATTTTTAATCTAAAAAGTGATTGTGGACTAGATTTTTTAAACCTTGGATTAGATAAAGATTAGTAAAAACATTGGTTTTGATGCATTGGTACTGTAGTTTTTGAGCAGCATCAGATTTTATTTGTTCCTCCCTTATTTACGGTTCGCGGCTGTTTTTGCCATGAACAGTAAATGGGGGTAGTGAATTTTCCCATGGTGTATTGTTGAGTTTTTGAAAAATTTCAAAGCATTTTCCCAAAATATGTGTCAATATAAGATTTGACACCACAAATCATTCAATTTGCTGAAACACAGAGAAAGTTAAGACTAAAAACAAAAAACATAGTGGATGAAAACATCTCAAACAATACTTACAGGTTAAGTTAAGGTTTCAGTTAAAATTTTTCAAATATTTTAGGGGTTGCCAATTAAAGTAATTTTTAAGTTGATCCAACTTTTACTTTTACAGTGCAACCTTAAAACACTGTTGGATCATTCTGTGTCAACTCAACCAGAGGTTTCTGGAGAAAGAAATACTTACATGATGGATAAAAGCCAAAATATGAAATGCCATTGACCATTTTTACTGATTAAGCTACTATTTTATAGAGGGGCACAATGGCTGGTGACTTTAGCAGCCATAAATATTTTTACTGGCCATGAAACTTCTGCCACACAAACTAAACATAAGCAACACTTGTGTTGACATTAGTTAAATACATTAGTTAAAATGAACTGGCAATAGATAACACTTCTACAGCATTTATTAATCTTAGTACATGTTTGTATGTGATACTGTAGACGACCCAAGTGAGGAGGTGAAACTGGAATGGGTGTGAAAAGTAAGAGGGTCTGAAAGGCACAAAGTTGTATTAAACAAATAAAAAACTTCACTGTTAGACTGTAAATGAACCAATCAATCTGTTTGTTGTTTTTCTTAAAAAGGTACAGAGTAAATATGGGTAACCCTTTACAATAAAATTCATAAACCTTACCATAATGCATTATTTTTAGCATGAATTAACAATAAACAGTATATTTTTACAACATTTATTAATCTTTTATAATGTTCGTTTATACAAATCCGATCTGTTCAAGTTTATTTATGGGCATCCAGTAAGTTGAAAATGTTTAAAGGTGCCACAGAATGCATTGATTCAATATGTAAAATTGTTCTCTACATAGATATATATACATATAAGGTATGTGGCTTTATTAAGTGCAAAAATTATCCAGAAACATTTTTACATGTCCAGTTACAACCCTAGGATTTGTCCCTAGAATGAAATGGTCTATTATTATCTTATTTAAAGGGTCCTGAATAATAATGTTGAGCTCTGCTCTAATTGGCTGTTTCACAGCATGGCTTCATGTCAGTCTGTAGCTCTTAAAGCAAACAGATACAGATTTTGAGGAATAACCAATTGTTCTGAGATTGTTAATGGATGTGGCAAGCTTGTGTTTTTTCAGTATGGATCTGCAAAACGTAAATGTAACGTCAATGGTAGAACTTCAGCCTAAACACTAACTAGCACATAGCATTAACTTTGCACGCTAACTCAGCAGCCACAACTTTGTTTATAGCATTGCAATAACATTGTAATTAGTTTAATACGCAATTTAATGTTGGGGCGTACATCTCTGTAACGTCACAGTTGGTGTCATGTTGAGATTGGCCTGTTTTCCAGTGGTCTTTTGCATGCACAAGGTTTACATAAGAAGGAGGAAACCATCTTGTTTAAGGCTCATGATATGTCATTACCATGTACAGACCTCTTATTATTCATCTATATGTATGTAAATACAGTTTTACATTCTATAGCACCTTTAAGTAGATGTTAAAATGGGGTTCAAAATTATGATTTCCACGCAAAATATGGAGACAAATTACAGGAGGTCAAAAGATTTCAGTATTATTATTTTAAAATGTACACAGATATCGTATAGGTCAATATGTTGACTTCAGAAACCTTTGTTTGTGCATTATTTTCCCATAGGTTGCACGCCTGCAACTTGAGAAAAGTATTAAGATATTAGTATCCTTTTAAAGATGATGTGTGTAAGTTTTAACGGCATCTAGTGGTAAGATTGCGAATTGCAAACAACAGCTCACCCCTCAATTTCAAAACGCATATGGTAGCCGCCACAGCAAAAAAAAACCTGTTGTGTTCGTGTTTTATACTATAACGTTAACACTAGGGCTGTCAAAATAAACGCGTTAATAACGCGTTAACGCAAATTCATTTTAACGGCACTAATTTTATTAACGCACGATTAACGCAACACGCAATTTCTGTTTGACCCACAGCTGGATGAACTGAGACGCAGCAAGTGACCCGCGCTGTCTAGATGAGATGGAGCTTTTCATAAAAATAAGAACATTAAGCTCTCGTCTAGCGAATCCAATGCTCTAAATGGTCATTAAACATCTAAAATGATCTTTATCTGTACGTTTTCTGTGAGGTGTACCAAATCCATATAAAGTATTCAGAAATTATAGAAAATAGACTGCAGGATTTTCTTGATGGTAAAATAATTATTAAGAGAGATAAAGTTTGGGACCTGATTGATGTTAAAAGAGTTATTAAGAGTGACAAGGCTCAAAAGCGATGTCTGACGCAGACGTCTGAAGCGCATGTACACAAACACGCGAGTGCGCGACCCCGATATATATAAACATCTAACACAAAATTACATTTTTAAAAATATCTGTTTTGACAAGAATTCACGCAGGTTTGACCTATAATCTGTTATATCTGAAGTGAATGTTTGGTTAACTGTTATGGAAAAGTATCTGTTGTGTAACATTATATTAAACCCTTGCATTAGTATACAGTATCTTAAAGCAGTCTGTCTCAATGTCAAAATTAAACAATAAAAGAAAAACATATATGTAACATATATTGATATTGTTTTTGCTCTGCGTAAACACGTATAGTTCTGTCATGCTTTGTCATATTCCATATTGTTCCAATTGTTTTGAAGTTTTTTAATAGAGAATGTTAAAATATAAATGAAACATTATTGGAAATTTGCTCATCCCAACTCAATTTGCCAGCACAGGTCACAAATGATGCAGCAGCAAACAGAAATGGAGAAAGAACAAGGTCTTCTAAAGGGAAAATCATATATAAAACTATGGCTGATGGTTCTGTTGAAAATGTAAACAGGCTGTTGTAAACATACATTTGCATATAGCATATATATTATCCAACTTCATGCTGATTAGAGCATTAAAAACTTGAAAAGTGTTAAATTTAGGTAAATTTAGAACAGATAAAAATGTGCGATTAATTTGCGATTAATCACGAGTTAACTCATGAAATCATGCGATTAATCACGATTAAATATTTTAATCTATTGACAGCCCTAGTTAACACATAACTTTAAATGTTTAAGGAAACGTACACTGTTAACCCAGAAATTGTCTTTACTCAAACAATCAAGGAAACATCATTAATATTTTCTGTTTTGAAGCCAAAGCTTAAAAAGTTTGGTTGATTTCACTTTTAAGCTTACAAAATCTATTAAACTAAAACATTCAAGTAAAATGAACTTAAAATTATTAGTTTATGTTGTGAGGAATACCCATAATCCTTTGCGCCTGAATATTTTGATTATTTTCTGCTTTTTCACAAATTAAAAACTGATAAGAACTTTCTGTACTCAAATATTTGTTAATAAAATGTCATATAGGTTCAAGCTCTTATATTATTGATGTTGTTTTGTTGTAAATGATAATTTTGTGAAGTCACCGTTCGGGTGATCAGTGTTTCCTTACATGAACCATGTTCAGAACATACTATGGTATTTCTCTCCACAGTACTGACAATGTATGTCAAAACACATTTTTTGTGTGTTTCTGTGGAGAATCACGTTTATTCAATGACTGACTTAAAGTCAGTCATTAATTTTTGTTATAATACCATTTATAACATCAAATGTAATATAAAGTAATAAAAACTAAAGTTATATGCAATGGGTTTCCTCACACATAATGTCATTGAATCTGGGTTAAGAGTGCAGGAATATTTTAAGAAATTAAAACATTAAGTACATTAAACTTAAAATTAATTGTTATTTCAACAAGGCAAAATTAACTTTTTTAGGGCAACGAGTTTCCATAATTTTTTTAGGTTCAATCAACCTGTATGGGCTTACAGTGTACAGTCTACTTAAAATCTACTCAATGTGATGGAAACTGAAACGCAACAGAAAGGCTAGAGAGAAAGCATTTATCGTCTGCCGTGCTTTCAGTCGAATGGGTCAATACACACATGCCTAGTGAAGCTATGAAATCGTTCTGACAGGCCATTTCTTTCTGTCAGCTAAACAGCTAGCAAATCCCACTGAGCAGAAAATGGAAATCTGCGTTTTTGACAAACGTTTTTTTTTTTGTACAGAAAGCTTGTAAACAACTTTGAGTTTAAAGACTAATTATGCATTCTGTTGTTGCTGAATGAAAACTTGTGATCCAAATTAAATTTATAGGACAGAGGTTATGAAATGCTTTCAGTGAAGTGATAATTGGTGATAATTGTTTTAGGAAATGTTTTTGTTAACAGCAACACATCACTGTGTGTTTCTATGCCCCAGCAAGCAGCACAACAACGAGATGTGGCCATGTTGTACATCCAGCTAAAAGAACAAATCACACAAACAATTTGTTACTGATGCACCCTCCCATCCTTCTAAACCTGTATGAACAAAAAAATGAAAAATGACCTGACCTGAAATGGTGTTAGGGTGAGTAAACTATGACACACTTTTTATTTTTGGGAGAACTATTCATTTTAACTACCCGCTATCATCCATTTCATACCCATTGTTGCAATATGATAGTCAAGAAGTTCAATGCAAGAGATGGGAACAAATTTAAATTAACCATGTCTGTCACATACCTTGATCTGTGATAATACTGAAAAAGCTTGTGATAGAGATGTTTTTTCACTCTCCACATGAATAGTTGGAATTTCACGTTTTGGTAGCCCTGATTTATCAATATTTTGCTTTTGTTGGGCTCTGCCCTGTAAATGGGACAACTGTTGATGCTGAACCCCTTGTCGAGGCTTGTCATCCCATTCGGAATCATCGCTGCTCCCCACCGAGCTGTAAATTGGGCCTTCGGCTTTAGGACGAGCCCCCGCCTGATGGGGATCTACGTGTTGTTTTTCCGACATCTTTTCGGGACTGTCTATTGAGATATGCCATGTCTTAGGTCGTCCCTTCCTTGATTCCCTGGCCCACTTGTCCCAAGGTCGACCCCTTTCCTGCTTTTTGTCTTGATAATCCCTGAATCCGGGCTGTTGGGGATTGTTCTGCAGTTTGGTTGGAGTCTCTTTTGAGGAATCTCTTGTCAACTTGCTACCCAACATCTTGAGACTGGCAGGGCTAAGGACACGGTAAGTGATTTCATCCAGGAACTGGGAAAATTTGATCTTTTCTTCCAAAAGCTGTGGAGGCACAGAACTAGATGTAGTTGAGGCAGCACACCCCACAGGAGAAGTCCCACGACCTCTTTCCCTGTCCAGGGACATGCTTTTCCTGCTGCGCCCGTGACTTTGGGTCTGGCCCAGCATCTCTGCCGACTTGGACTTGCGCAGACTTTCAGAAGCGCAGATGCCTAACTGATGAGACTGCTTGAGAATGCCTTTGGGTGGATGGGCATGCTTTGTAGAGGCTGCATGGGATAGACACTGCTCTTGCCTCGGTACAAGTATCTCTGCTTTTTCTTTAAAGACCAATGAGCGTTCCGCACTCCTGCAGGAATGTGACGGGGAGCTGCCTCTGTTGCGCTGCTGGGAGTCTTCCGAGGAACTGAGCTCCTCCTCGGGTGACGGCACTAGTAGATCATCACCGCGACTCATAAAGCGATTCATTTTTTGTTTCCGCTCATACTTGGAGGTAAGTCTCGTACCATCTAAACCATGGCTGTAGATTCCTGGTGGGGGAATGACACTGAGCTCCAAGCTAGAAAGGCTGGAGACTTCCAGCTCGCTGTCGGACAGTTGTGAACATATGGGTCTCTCTAGACACTGTGGATATGGGCCCGTAAACTGTGTTCGCTGCAAAATGGGTGCATTAGTTTTTGGTAAAATTACCTGGCAGGGGTCAGGCACGGTTGACGTCACAGGGCTGACGGATGGCAGGGCACTCCCGCTAACTTCTTCACGAAACGACGGCACAGTGTGGCGGGACTCACGGTGCTGCGGAGGGGCCTTGCGGTACGGCTTCCGGGCAGGAGCAGCACTCGTCATTCTGGGAGATTCCAGCGTGCTTCCATACACTGTCCGTTAGTCCTGCAGAAAGAGAAACATGAGAATCCAAAATAACTGCAACCTTCAGCCCTGTCCTGTGAAAACAGACTGTCCCCGTCCTCTCTATCTCCGTCTCTACTAAGTCACACTGGCTCTTCCTCTCTCAGCCGCTATGCCGAAAAAGCAGTTTGAATCAATAAGCTTTAATGAGAGTAGCACCCCTGGGCAGATAAAAAAGCAACAACCAATAAACAAACAGCTATGCCAGTGACAGACTGCTGGAGCTGAAGGTGGCCTTTTAATGATCACCAAATAGGGGTGGGAGGTATGACCAAAACTTTATAAGACGTTTAAAGAAAATTTTTATGACAGTATTCAATTTTGCCTAGTAACTTGAAAGAAAGGGAGTTCTTTATACTTTAACTGATTAACTTGATAATTTATTGGATGCAAACCAATAAGCAATACTATCCATAATGTAAAACATTATCATTTGAGCATTTTGCTGACACTTTTATCCACACTGACTTACAGTGCATTACAAGGTATACCGTTTTATCAGTTTGTGGGTTTCAACCCCATGAACTTTTGCACTGCTAATGCAATGTAATGGTGAAATCAAAGAGATAGAAAAAATAGAGGCATGGGGAAGGGACTGAAAAAAGCAAGCTTGCTTTAATGCGTGGGATTGATTTCATGCTGAAGTGCGTTTCCAATAGACAAACTGTTAAACCACTGCCTGCATGAATCTTATTGATCACAGAAGGCTATGTTTAGACCTGGAAAACTGGCGATATACAAGGCTGAGCCACCGTATTACAGCTATGAACATTCACATTCGGTTATCAAATGATTACCGATCAAAATATCCTCAGTAGCAAAACCATAAAACTGTCAGATGATAATTTTTTGTAATTTACAGTTTTTAATCTTCCAACAAATGTAAAGAACGTTCCTGTGAAAATATAACCTTGATATCTTTAAGTAAGGCTATGTCAAAGATTAAAATCGATTGAAATCAAACTTTGATGCATCTCATTTAGGGCTGCAAGGTTAATCAAAAAATGATCACAATTCAAACACGCACACAAATTCATTCCTAATTCTAACGATTCGCCTGTCTATTAGACCATCGACCGAAATCATACAAGAAAATTTAAATATGCGTAGGTGCTGTCGCAGAGTCAGTGAGAGCTGTCATCGTGAAAAAGGGATTTTTAAGCAGTGAGTTGAAGTGTTCATTGGTTCACTCGTTTAAACACTGCTTTTAAAGCAGAAATAAAGCTTGCGTTCATTGTGCTTTGCTTTCACAGATGCACAAGCGGCACGGATGAAGTTCTTGTTCATTCTGGCCGTGTGTGTCTGTACAACCCTGTCAAAACCCTGATGTTTAATATTCAAACAGCTCTTTTCAAACAACACAGCATCATTATTATTTCTACCTGCATTATATGCAGTATACAAAATATTTAAATTACAGTATCACAGTAGTATTATGCTGCGTTTACACCAACTGCGGTAGAGGCGGCAAGCGCGAGTGATTTCAATGTTAAGTCAATGTGAAGACGCATTGACGCGTCTGGAGGTCCCGCGGCGCGGATGAGGCGTGTAGCGAGTCAGACGCGTTTCCGCCTCATTCGCGCGTCTAGTTCGTGCGAATTGAGCGCTGTGCGTGGCACACGTGAATGGTGCTTTTTGTGCATTTTGCGTTTCACGCGAATTTACGTCTGAAGCCCGAGTTGGAAAATTTGAACTTTGGCGGATTTTTGCGCCGTGTGAACCAATCAGGAGCCTGCCTGCTGCTGTGGCGGCAGCCCCGCCCGGAGTCACTCATTCAGCGTGAAGGCTTGATACTGTCCGTGAGCCACCATGAAAACAGACCACCACATAGCACTTGCCCCTCCCACAAGAAGCGGATTTTGACACTCATGCGCATCAAATGCTTGCTTTTCCGCGCATCTACTTCGCTCTACACACGCGAATGCATTCAAACTGTTCAAGCGGCAAACTAGGCGCCGTAGACGCGATTTTGACGCCTGAAACGCAGTTTGTGTAAAAGCAGCATTAGGATAATACTTTAAATATAAAAACGAATGTCTAAGATCTAGGGCAAACACCCTCTTTTACCAGTTAATAAAACATATATTTATTAGTGAGTCATTGAATCTTTCAGATTTATACAAAAAACAATTCAAACAATTTAAACATTTTAAAGTGCCCGTATTATGAAAAACTCACTTTTTCTGGTTTGGGGTGTTATTTTGTGTCTCTGATGCTCCCACACGCATACAAACTTGGAAAAAAATCCATCCATGCTGTTTTGAGTGAGATACAGGTTTCTGAATGTCCTCTGCCTTGAGTCTCAGATTGCGCCAGTTAAAACTCAGCTCCGTTGTGACGTAACAAACCGTTTCGTCACATTCAGTTTGAATTTTCCCGCCCACCACCCCACTCGCAGGTCTCCACCCACCAGGTAGCTAGAGAGCATAGAGCAGTCACTTGAATGAGACCCTCTGTGCTGTTATCATGTCTCACGGAAATAACAGCGCTATTTGGATATTATGGATTATACTCCCACCTACTTTTAAAAACAAAGTTTTAACGCGTGGTTATTGGAACCCGGAGTAATCTTATATACAGTGTGTTACGACGCAAACAGTCCTCAGATTGTAGGCGATAAGACCTTCATGCGAAATCTGATGTAAACAACAGACTATGTATCTATATTTCACGGATTATAAGCATTTGTGGACAAAAATGGTAATTGGATGTATTTTATTGGACTTTCATGGATCATTCACACATCTGAAACAGACTGGATTCGATTCGCGATCAGGTTGTTTCATCACTAAAGGTAAGAAGTCATGGTATATTTTGCATGTTGTCATCTTCTGTCACAAAATACTACATTTATGATGCTAGAGCTAAAAGCTTTTTGCCAAACTAACAGAGACCGTACGCCCCGGCTTTTCTGACGAGGCGAGCCTCTAATAACTTTACGGTCCGCATAGATATATACACGGTCCGGACCTCCCGCTAGCTTCTAGCAATTAGCACGCGGTCCACAAGCAGTATACATCCCCCTCCGGGTCTTAATTTATGTAATTTGCGAAAATAATGCGTTTGAAAATGTTTTATAATGGGAATATGTTAGCATTGTGCAGGGAAAACGAGTTTATTGTTGTGACTGCTAACGTAACATCACAATTTACTCTGGAATCATTGTGTGTCATGAGTTTCTTCTCCTGTAGTGTACTTATTAGTGATACTTTTCTGCATGATTTGTCTGTTGGCAACATAAACCGTTAATAATAATAATATATAAAATAATAACACAGTATGGTCTGTACTGCTCACGATACCACTGAGCACGCGCACGGGCACATGACGTCAGTAGTGGGGCGTGATCAAAGGAGCAGCAGCTCATAAATATGTAAGCCTAGCTCAAAACGGCACTGAACTGCCCTGAAACAGAGGCTACTAGAGATGGGTAACAATCTTTTCCTACAAGCTATTTCGAGCAAACAACTTTTGGAACATGCTTTATGGAACTCATACACCTATATAACTTGTGGAAAAGCAGTCATAAGATGGGCACTTTAAAGAGATGTCAGCAATTCATATTTTGTCTCTAGTAAATAAATTCTATGTTATTTTCTTTAGTTGACATTCAGAATTGTGATCTTCATTTGAAATGAGAAAGTGTAGCCCTTATCTCATCGCATATTCAGATTATGACCTTCTAGCATGGATTTCCCAGACAGGGTCACATATGATATTTGTCTTTTGGTTTAAACAATATTCATAATGCAAGTAAGAAGGGGGGTCGAGTCAGTGGAAGAAAGTAAAGTCCTTCAGCTTTCTGTTGCTATATAATTGCAGCCAGCATTGACAAGAAATGACTCCTGGAGTCAGAATGCTATACTGCCTCACACCATGAGAGAAGCCCATGGTTAGCAATTTTCTCCTCTTCTGCAGTCACACATTCACCTAAACAGGACTGCAGCATTTTTTTATACTGTTCTGGCTATTTTTAAAGTTCCTGACTGGTAAAATGGGAAAAATAAAAGTTGGGTTGGCTGGTGTCACAGTGTGGCGCCAATAACAAATCAATGGTGTTCCCATCACATGCTGCTAATGGGCTGGAGGGCAAACACACACATTAGGGGGTCACTTCCAAAACGGGACACTTAGTGACAGGCTGATTTGACCTCTTGACGTCATCTTCTACCCAAAATGCACAAATGTGTTAAGTTTACAGGTTTACAACCTTACAGGTAGAAATAAACAAACATGTTTTGTCAAAGGAGACTGCTTATCATAAGCCCTTCTGAACTGATAAACTTTAATCTCACACATAAGTTTTTAAAGATATCTTATC
The DNA here is from genome assembly GCF_030506205.2 of Paramisgurnus dabryanus. Taxonomy (NCBI): domain Eukaryota; kingdom Metazoa; phylum Chordata; class Actinopteri; order Cypriniformes; family Cobitidae; genus Paramisgurnus; species Paramisgurnus dabryanus. The sequence continues at coordinate 28,462,113 of NC_133356.1, read as the reverse complement.
TCAGAAGGTCAAGGTCTAACTTTCAGTCTCAAATTTCATATATATATATATATATATCAACAACACACTATCTGCTTTGAGTAAGTCATGCAGTTTGAGATTATATATCTGCTTTAAGGCTATGAAAATGCTGTTTATTTTACTGACAAAAAATTTTTTTGACAAAAAAGGACAAATCTCTTATCTATCTTTAAACAGCCAAAGGCAAGGTTCCCCTGCCCTGTACCTGCTGAATTTTACAAACATCTAGGCAAAAGGTCTGAAGCTCTTGCTAACAGTTATACCAGAAGGACCAGAAAGCAAAGAGCCGCACGGCTAGTGTGAAATGTCTATGTGAAAGTCTTGCTAAAAGGATGTGAAAATTCACCATGACTCAGAAGACTCAGCAAGACCTCTTTCTTTAGATTCAAAACATCAAGTTTAAATACATTTATAAAAAAGGAGCATTGCCCTTAAATATGAAACACTTTCTGTTTAGAAATACATCAGTACAGGACTACAAGGTGAAACGATTAAGTTGAGGTTAGGTTGTTTTAAGGCCATGACACACCAAACCAACCAAACCACTAACAGCAACAAAAGCTATTGATGGTGTCGCATCATGCCGCCTGCAGCTGATCTAAAAAGTTGCTTGTTAACACACAGCAAAGAGCCAACAACCAACTACAGGGTTCCAACTTCCTGACTTTTAGAGCTGCAACTAACGACTATTTCTTCTGTCGACTAATCTAGCGATTATTTTTCCGATTAGTCGACTACTCTAATGACTATTTTTTATTATTAATACAGTGTTCTTTTTTTTTGATTAGCTATTTAATCTGTTGGATAATCTGTTTTTCTACTCTGTCTGATCTGACAGTCATTGTTTGTTTTATTGTATTTTAACACAACTGAATGCTATTTTCACATATTATCTGTTCTGTTGTCAGACATTTGGGGCGGTTTCCCAGACAGGGATTAGACTAGTCCTAGACTAAAATAAATATAAGAGCTGTCCAAACTGAAAACATCTTGCACTGACATATCTTAAAATCCATCAGTGCCCTTAGTTTGGCCTCAAAATGCACACAAGTAATGTTTTTAGTAAGGCATGTTTGTTTAAACTAATTATATTTCTTAATTAAACTAAGGTCTAGTCCTGGCATAAGCTAATCTCTGTCCAGGAAACCACCCCAAAGACTATTAAAATAGTGACTAAACATGACCTAATAACCTTGTGTTTAATCCAACCAGCTGTTACTTTAACAGCTAAATTAAAAAATTGCCATTACACAGAGTTACTACAGAAGGCATGCGCGGGCATAGGAGAGAGCGAGCTCGCGCACAAGCACATAGAGAACCCGTGTGTGTGGGAAAACACTGCTAAACTTTCATGATAAACTCGAATCAGTCGTCTTCTCTGCCAGTAACATCTGACGTTTACGTGAAAATGCAAGTACACAGAGGAATCCGCATGGAATCCGCATGGAAAACACAGCCAACTTTTAATTCTTTCACTCAGCGTCATGTATGAGAGGCGCTGTCTAGGGGCTTCACGCAGAGAAAGAGAGAGAGTGCGCGTGCACGAGAGGCACCACCGAGCGCTCACAACAATAAATGAAGCCGTTTTAAATGAAAATAAAAATGTAAATGTTGCGGCCATTGTTGATTTTGTGACGCACACAAACAAATCAATGTATGGATAACACTGCCAGGAGCAGAAGCCGCCATTAGGCGAAATTAATGTAAACAGCGACGCGTCGACGCATTTTACGCATGTCGACGTATTTTCATAGTCGACGTAATCGATGACGTCGACGCGTCGTTGCAGCACTACTGACTTTCACTGACTAAAAAGCTGAATTTCATGACTTATGTCCAGGAGCAGTGAGCCTGGATAATATAATGTACACTGTGAGTTTATAAAAATGTAGCTTAAATGCGTGAAATGAAAACAGTGCCAATAAACAGCAGTTTAAATTGTAGTCAGCTGAGGCTTGGACCAGGATATGGTATTCCTTAAGTTAACAGGCGGATTACATTTTGACAAATGAAAACTAAAATTTAAAGCAACAAACAAAAAACCCTGATATTTCATGACTTTCAATGTCTGGAAAAGACTTTAAAAAATTCCATGATATTCCAGAAATTCCATCAAAAATCGATTCTAGTTTAGTTAGTTTACAAAATAATAAAGTGACGTTATCAGAACCAAAAGGCAGAACTCAAATGGTGGACACTGCCGCACATAAAAAGTACCTACAGATTTTATATATGAAGAGTTTGGTTCCAAAACGCGATAAACGGCTTTATTTTTTGGGTTACTGCCGAAATCAGTATTGTATCAGGTCAGTTTTGAAAAGTAAATTCTTAATTTCACGGAAAATCCAATTTCAGCCGTGTTATTCTTCCATCTTTTCTCCTTTTTCCTCAAACACAATAAACGCCACTCATCCTTTTCTACAGAATGCAATAAATCCACTCAACAAATCACAGCGCACCATTCCACACATTGTAAACAACAATGGCGGCGCGCAATACACACAGAATACTAGTTTTCTTCTTGTATTTCGTGATCAACAAACAAACAAAAACAAAATAATACTTTGATGGCATTGATAAACCTGTGGTGGGATGGGAAACATAAGCCATCAACATCTAATAATTTACGCGAGAGGCACTCGGAAAACGGTTGTTCTCCCGACAGCATCAAGCTTCTGTCATGCTAAAATTTCATTCTGTCATGAAAAACTTTCCATTATTTTACGCAAAGTCAACGAAAATCAGGCAGGACCAAAACTGTTTTACAGCTGATTGCTGTCAAAAAAGTTCAGCCACGGCAATCTCTAACATCCTCTGTTGTTAAATGTTAGTGATGTAATGATTAATTGTTTAAAACATCCGTTTAAAAAAGCAACACTCGTTAAACAAAATCATTCAAAATATTCTCTATTATCATGAAAATATCTGAAACAATTTGAAGAACAGCGATATAAATATTCCTGTAGACATTTCCTGGAATAGCGTTTGTAATGCTACTTCTTCTGTGGCACAAAGGGAGTTTCTGCACGAGAGCGCCCCCTGGCTTTGGGATGTGGTGGCATTTCACCGTAATTCATTCAAATTCATTCATTGAGAAAACGCGCATTTGCACGGTTAATCATTACACCCCTATTAAATGTGTATGGAACCTCTTACACTATCTGAGAGCGTATAAATATGTCTGTGGCTGTCTTCGCATGACTCCAACTCTTTCAGGAAATAATTAAAGCCTGCTTTTTGACACTATAAAACACTACAGGTCTTTTAAGCTAAGCCCTGATATTTGTCATGAGAAAACTAATGGCTGCGGTGAGAGTTAGAGCTCTATGTGAACAGAAGAGATGTATTACAGTACATTCTGACCTTCACTTCATCAAATCCACACACAAATACAATATTCAGATCGTAGATTATAAACTTAATTAACTCCTTTCAATAAACCCTACTGTGCACCTCTGATTATTTAGAATTCTATAAAAGATGGGCTGTAAAAATGAGATTTTGCAGATAGGAAGAATTCTACAATGCAAGCGCGGGGTGATATATTAATTATATTTAAATTAATAGATTAAGCCCTTTTTTGTAATTTACTGTTTTCCTCATTAAATCATCCTACATAATGTAAAGAAAATATCTTTGATATCTTTGATTTACGGAAAAGGCTACATTTCTGTTATGCTCCTACTGTGCCAACATGACGTCCATTTTTGGCACCCCATCCATTTCCTCTTGTTTGCATTGTTTAGACAGAGTTTATTCTCAATTCCCTTATGATCTGCCTATCAGATGTTAGAGGCAGAGCAAAATATTTGCCTCAGGAAACGTCCGGCATAAAAGAGAGGACATGTAAAATGCATCATCCTGTGGGTGCTGTGCTTGTTGTTACACCCTGTTTGTTTTATAGTCAACATGAAATGGTATTTGCAGCCCATTTTAATTCCATAATGTGACATTTATGAGAAGTTCAATATAACCCTCTTGATCCGCTGCTTTAAATATGTCAAATCTATTGTTATTTGCCATTTTGTACATTTTTATGACATTAATCAGCATTATAACACACGGCTCACAGAAATACTTCATTCTGATTGGTCGGACACAACATTGTGAGGTCTGTAATTTCCTGATAACTTCTGGGTCGTTTGTGAGTCATTTTTGCAATAACAATCAAGAGCTCAGATACAAAACCTGCTAAGTGTGTCTGGCATGATTGCTTGTTAATGAGCATTTTAATCAGACTTTTAAAGAGCACCAATTATCTGATTCATGATTTTACTTTTACTTTTGTGTGTAAGTGTGTGTTAGTATGTTAACGATATGGGTACAAAGGTAGTGAAGAGATTAACTCAGTATTGCATTGGGAGCTAATCTTTAAAACATGGTTTGGACCAGCACATTTCCAGCTGACGTCAAAGGTATTCAGGCCAATCACAACGTACAGATTAGCTGGCCAATCGAGGACACAGCGCTTTTCAGATCGATGAGTTTTGTAACAAATCATGGATATCTGGAGCAACAAAAATGTACAATATGTGGAAAATAATTTGTTTTTTTAACCATAAACGCCGCAAACACATTATATTATACCAAATACACACACACAAAAAAATTAACAACAAAATAGGTGCTCTTTAATGGATTCTGCCGAAAAACTGTATTTCTAAATGGCCTGGGGATTAAGCGAATTTGACGCAAACGTATTTGATGAATGTACAGTAAGTTTCGAGAGCATTGGGTTAATATCATTATCAAATTTTTGAAGGAGACTGTGTTTAATAGCTTTTGCATTTGAGCTCTACATTTATGAACAATAATCTGGCTAATGTTTAATGAACCAGGTTACAATACAAAAGCAAATTTCTACAGACTGATGAACGATGCACATTCATAACTTTTTTTCTTATAGAATAATGTAAACTAGTAAACCGTGCACTGTAAGACCAGGAACAAGCATTAAAACAAGTAAATAAGGTCTATCAGAACTACAGGTTTCCTTTAAACTCCTGTGGGAATATATATATATATATACATACATATATATATACATATACACATACATACACACACACACACAAGGCCTCAACCAAGTGTAAGGAATATGAAGTGTCAGAAATGAATTTTAAGCAAAAAGGAAACTTTCTATATTTCGATGAGGTGTCTGTAAAGTTTTCTCAGTTTACTCATTCACTTTTAATAAAACTTTGAAAGACAGAGTCATAGAGAGTTCATTAGGGAAAAATATCAGCTATTTTTTTACTTTCAAATCTCAGTAAATGTCTTTCACAATCTTATAGTACGAGTGCACTGCAACATTACACACAACTGCGTATCAAGAAAGAGATCCACAGAGACGTACCAGCTTTTAATTAGAGCTATTCCCAGAAACCCAACACAACTATGCACAAACCGAACAAATAATTTACATTCACATATTCAGACAGTGTTGATCATACCCGAAAGCAGAGTTGGTGTCAGTGCTGTCCTCATTCACAGGTCCTCATTCCCTCAAGCATTCTGAAACAAAGAGGAACTTGTTATACTCAAAGTGCTTTGTCATCATAAAAAAACAGTAGAGAATAAGAAGTGAAAAATGCTTATGAACCCTACCCAATAATTAAACTAAAACAAACAAACAAACAAACAAACAAACAAACAAGCAAGCCACCAGTCTTCCTTTCTTTGAACAAAAAAAAATCACTACATACATACATGCATACATACATATATACATACATTTATATAAATATGTATTTTAAAATAGGGATAATGTATAGGCAGCAGGTTGTTAGTTATTGCAGAAATAAGCCTGACAGTGTGATCAGGACCCCAAGGGAAGCGGCATCCTGGTTACCATGTGTAGTTTCAGGGGGTTGTTATCTCTATTTATTACACGGCTCTCTGGAATGCTTGATTCTGATTGGTCAGTTGAGACATTTGCAGGTTCGTTCTTTTCAAATAATAACCGCTCCAAAGTAATAACGCATAGCCGGTACTACTTTTATGTTTAAAATCCCTCCGCGCCAACAAAGATTACTGTTTGGCGCCATCTTGTGACAAACACTGGACAACCACAATTAAGAATGGAAAATTTTGACATTAATTTTAACATGTACGGAAAAAACAAAACATTTAAACAGTGGATAGAAGAACGAACAACGACAAGACACAGAGAGCTTACTGAGACTGAACTTGACAAAATAGAGCATGACAGCTACGAAGCCAACACACAAAAAAATACAGAATGGGCATTAAAACTTCTCAAAGACTGGCTAAAAGAGAAAAAAAGGGAGACAGACAAGTATGAAGCAGAGGATCTTAATAAGGTATTACCATCATTTTATGCATCTGTGCAAAGTTTCGCGGAAGGATAAAAATGTTAATTTAAAACAAATATGCCAATAAAATGTTTCAAATTCATATTCATGTCCAGTTTTTTTTTCTTATGTGGCAAGTAGCCGTGTAATAAGCGGGATAATGTAGAGGCAGCCTGTAGTTATCGCGAAATAAGCCCCTTCATAATATTAAGCTTATTTCCCGATAACTACCGGCTGCCTCTACATTATCCCTTATATAACATACCTTAACTGGCCAATCAGAATCAAGCATTTTAGATATAGCATGTACATGACATTTAAAAGTTTTCCTCATGGAAGGTATGCATTTGTTAAAAATGAGCACATCAAATATTTAAAATCAATATTTAATGCTCCTTACCTTACTTATAAGGTAAATAGCCATGTAATAAGCAGGATAATGTATAGGCAGCAGGTTGTTATCATGAAATAAGCCGCTTCAGTGTCATACAAGACCCTCTGCTTAGTGTTGGATCCTTATCACACTGTCAGGCTTATTTATGCGACAACATCTGCCTGTCTATACATTATCACTTACTTAGCAAACTGAAACCAAAACAAACACATATCAGCTCTGATACGGCAGCATGTCAGTAACTTTAAATGTCATTGGTTCTTGCGTGTCTCATGATAAGTTGTCATATACAGCATTTCATCACAAGAGAAATTATGCTTAAAAAATCTATAGTTTTCTCTCCCAAACCTAACGTTCTTAAGACATGCATTATTAACTCATTAGGATTACTTTAATGATAGGTGTATGTGCTTTTTGAATCTTCGAAGTATAAAATCTCATTGTAACAAGTGGGGAAAAAAATGGTGGGATTTTTAATAAAAAAAAATACTTTGTGTTCAAGTTTAACTTAAGGTAGGACACTCATGTACATCTGTGATGGCACGAGAATGCATAAATTATGGAATAATGATTATTTGACTATTCCTTTAACATAAATAAAATCAGCATTTGCATCTGACTTATGAAGGTCTTTTCAGAAATCCCCCTGCACAATCACAGCTAAATGTGATTGTACAATAATTAACACAAAGGCTGCTCATTACCTCCCTACAATTACCACAGCAAGACAATAACAATCTCCTGTACTTCACACATGCAGTGCATGAATGCCATTATACACAAAACCCTCTTTCACACATGCAACCCATTAACTGCAGTGAAATTCTGCTGTAAAATTCAAATCAGAATAAAGCAAATCAGCTCTTCACACAAGCAATGATATTCGGTCTTGTTACGTTTTGCTACCATTTACACAAAACCCCCAGAATGCTGTTAAAACAAGGCAAACATGCAAAGTGTTTTCACTATCAGTATGTTTTTAACGAGTACAAGTTGTTTTTGTTAATAGCATTTTAACAAAACAATACATCAAATACAGCATATGAGAATAAAGTACATCAAAGCTTTGTGATTTAACACAAACTTGTGTAAGTGTGTCATTGGGCCCTATCTTGCACCCAGCGCAATTGACTTTGTCAGTGACGCATGTATCATTCGTATTTTGCGCCGGCGCACAGCGGGGTTTTTCCCTCCACAGATGCACGTCAGCAAACTAGGGAATGAACTTGCGCTCCCTGGGCGGTTCAGCGCAAAAAGGAGGCGTGTTGCGGCGCAAACCATCTCTTATGCTATTTTGCAGTTTCAAAAAACAATTGCGCTACTAACCAAAAAAAACTAGTCTAAAGTCAGTGGCGCGTTGCGCGTGGTTCATTATGCTATTTTAAGGGCGCATGCTTGACCATAATGTATAGCGTGCACAACGCGCATACACTTTGCTTATCTAATCTACACAGATGCAACAGTTATTTTTGCAAATCATAAATTGTTACACTTAAAAATATTAATACACGAGATAAGGGGAATCATAGTGGTGAGCATTGTGGTGATAGTTTTTATTTATTCTCATGCAAATAACGATTAAAATATTTTCATAACTTTGTTGTGTGGCTGTATTACGTTTATTTTATGTAAATAATAGTTAAAATGTTTTCATAAGAAACCTTAATGTATATGAACTTGATTTGTAAGAGTACTTTGGGGTTGGACCTTGCTTGCGTTTCTTGGGTCCGATTTCAAAGCCCCCAAACCCTTTCAGCGGTGAGGGTGGACGCAGCGATGTCCTCTGCTGGCGTCAAGTCCTGAGGCAGATCCACCTCCCGTTACACGGCGTGCCCGATTTATGCTGGCAAGCGTGGGATTCCCCCGTACAAGGACGTCGGTCTCCTCGGCTGTGAACCGCTCCTGGCGTGCGCCTGGTAAATCCGTCACAATAATAGCAACCCGCCATGGAACTTGCGCCCTTGCGTTTAAACACAAAATGTTCCTCCATTTCTCTTTAGGCCAGTTGATGTGTTCCTTGGCAAATTGTAACCTCTTCTGCACATGCCTTTTTTTTAACAGAGGGACTTTGCGGGGGATTCTTGAAAATAGATTAGCTTCACACAGACGTCTTCTAACTGTCACAGTACTTACAGGTAACTCCAGACTGTCTTTGATCATCCTGGAGGTGATCATTGGCTGAGCCTTTGCCATTCTGGTTATTCTTCTATCCATTTTGATGATTGTCTTCCGTTTTCTTCCACGTCTCTCTGGTTTTGCTCTCCATTTTAAGGCATTGGAGATCATTTTAGCTGAACAGCCTATCATTTTTTGCACCTCATTATAGGTTTTCCCCTCTCCAATCAACTTTTTAATCAAAGTACGCTGTTCTTCTGAACAATGTCTTGAACGACCCATTTTCCTCAGCTTTCAAATGCATGTTCAACAAGTGTTGGCTTCATCCTTAAATAGGGGCCACCTGATTCACACCTGTTTCTTCACAAAATTGATGACCTCAGTTATTGAATGCCACACTGCTATTTTTTTTAACACACCCCTTTCAACTAATTCAACTACTTGCCCAATTGCACAGCCTTAAGAGCGTGCATATCATGAATGCTGGGTCTCATTTGTTTTCTGAGAATCTACTGAACCTACTGGTAACTTGTTTGCCACGTAGCAATAAAAAATGTACTAAAAACCTTGATTATTCTGGTTAGTCACATTGTACTGCTATTATTTTGAACAAGACTATAGTTGACAGTCACTTTGCACATTTAACAGGTGTAAGAGCTCATTCAAAATTCAGCTCCTTCAGCCCACCTTCCAGCTGACTGATGTAAATTAAGTCATAAGGTGGTAAAACCAATGTTTAAACTGACCCGTTTCCTTAATGTTTGTCTTATCGCTAGTAATGTGAAGTACTTTCTTGGAACATGGAAATTAGACAACAGATGTTGTTGGACACAGATAGTTGGCCCGGTGCCTGCTGTTTTATAGTGACTAGGACAGAAGATGAATCAATCAAATCTATACTAGCAGAATACTCCAGCAAAATCTCCCACACCGGTTCTTTTTAATCTGTTCCTCATGTTTTTATTATTCTGCTCTTATCTAAAATCCACACTGAATACTAATATATATATGTATTAGTATTCAGTATATATATATATATATATATATATATATATATATATATATATATATATATATATATATATATATATATATATATATATATATGTATATATATAGAAAGTCAACAAACACTTATGCCAACTGGCTGGAATCTTTAGGCACCTTATGATTTGATTGGATTTTGATTCCAGTAATCCGATTTGATTCCAAAACTCTTCTTGACGCATCTCGAATTCCAGGCAAACACATAAGAGTGCTTTAGTAAGTTTCATTGGCTCATTGCCAAATAAAAAGCCCATGTATAAATCTAACACCAGAAGCAGAATAAAGAGATTTTGTGTTGTATTAATGATATACAGCATCAGAGAGGACTTCAACTTTGTTTTTATCAACCTGTGCATATATAGATTACTGCAAACTTGCTGAGTGTGTCACATTATTTTACATGTACACATTGTTAACGGACACTTTTATCCAAAGGGACTTATACATTTTTTATCAGTATGCCAGTTTGAACCAATGATCTTTTACAAATACAAATTTTTGCCATGTGTATACACTCCTGAATGTGGTTTGAATATCTGTAAACTCCATTGTTTGTCTTCTTGCAGAAAGTAAAGCTGTTGCGGAGCACCACATAGAAAATTATATTTGTATCTATGTTTGCCCAACTGATGCTTCAATAAGCAGAATTATAAATACATTATTTAAAGGCCCACTGAAGTGCCTTGGATTATTTAATGTGGTGACATAATTTCAAATAAAACAGGAAAAAACTATTGAGCAGTAGACCTTGCTCCTTTTCAAAATAACCGAGAGTGATTTGTTTATGGCATAGACCAGCAAAGTCACCTTTGACCATTTGCGATGTTTGATCTTCCCCACACCGCTTTATAATAGGGTTGTTCCGATACCAGTATCGGAAATGCGTCCGATACCACAAAAAAATTCTGGCATCGGAATCGGCAAGTTTTTGAACCCATGTACCGATCCGATTAGGGTTGCCGCGGTGACAGAATTTTCCCACCGGTTAATCGTCGCGTTTCAAACCCGGTGATCCCGGTATCACCGGGTGGGAGGAGCTTATAAATGCGCATGCAGACGTACACATTTTACTTTCACTTTTGAATTACGCAACTGTTTAAATGCAGTGCTTGCGTAAGCTGCGTTAAATCCCGTATGTTGTGAGTGCAACAGCTGGTTTAAGTGCTTGTGTCAATGTGTGCAGGTTAGGGATGGGCATTCGATTAAATTTTTTTAGTCGATGGTCGGGAGAATTATCGATCGACTATCGATTAATCATTAATATTTTTATAATAAAAAATAATTATTTAACTTTTATAATTCAAAAATTTTGAATAAAAATACAGCATGTTTTCCTCCATGAGACCTTTATTAAAAGATCAACTTGTGGAAGACAGTTAAACTAAATTTAGTTAGACAAATGGAATATATATGCGCTTGAATATGCGGTGCTCTAAAGCAGGGGAACCTGCAGCTGCGAGCCGCATTCTTAAACAGAGACCTCATTTGTTCCAAAAAATCATGACCTATTCATAATTATTCTTTTGAAATAAAAACAGAAGGTCACAGATAACGGAGTATGGTGTCAAATATTGCACCCTGGTGGTAAAATGTTGAATTGCTGCCACACAGTAAAATTCATTTAATTGCTTCAAGACACATGCTACGCTAGGCAATGCAACCTGCATTAGATAAAAAAGTATCGATTAATCAATAACAAATTAACTTAATCGACGAAATTCTTAACGATCAATTATCGATCGTCGATTAATCATGCCCATCCCTAGTGCAGGTAATTCTCACAGAACCCACCAGTCCCAAGCAGTGCAACCGACTACTTATCCATAAAGCGCAGCTTGAATGATGGGTTTATTATTTTTCTTGATGAAAAACAAAAAACGATCTTGCTTATATTAAACATCATATATGTATATCATAACAAAAACGAGTAAGCACACGGCTTCTGTCATCGTCTGGTCGGTCAGCTCGCCTCGCACACACTGACAGAAATAAATGAAACCTGACACCGGCTGCTCTGTGACGTGACGCGCATTCAGCTCCGCTTAATTCAGGCAGCAGACACATTCAGGTGTTAGTGTGTTTGCGCTCTCTAACGAAGCTAAATGATTTAATTACACAAAAATATCAAAACGACGGTGAAAGACGGTGTCGCGGTGGGCAAGTGATCTAACCGGTGAGAGGCTGAAGCACCGGTAATCACCATTTCACAGACTATCGCGGCAAGCCTAGATCAGATACCATTTTCTTAATAAACCTAGTAATGCCCATTATAGCTAATGCTAAAGCTAACGCTGCAAAGCAAAACTCATCTCTTCTACACTGCTCTGAATGCAAACACTAGGAAGTTACCACACGCGTGATGCAACCAATCCACTTTATTCTATAGCACATTTTACAAACACAAAGTTTCCAAAGTGCTGCACAAAAGACTCAGAACATACAAAACAATTAATATATATAAAATACAAAATATAAAAATAATAAATACCACAAAGGACCACACTACTCACGCGCCATTTAAAGCCAAAGAATAAAAGTGAGTCTTTAGACGAGCCTTAAAACACTCAACTGTAGAAGCAGTTCGGACATGGAGTGGCAGAGCGTTCCATAGTTTAGGTCCAACCACAGAAAATGCCCTGTCCCCCCGAGTTTTAAGTCTTTACTTAGGGACTGCAAGTTGTAAGTGGCCCTCTGACCTCAGTGTCTACGCTGGCGAATAAGTTTGGATGAGGTCCGAGATATAAGTTGAGGCCAGCATATTTACAGCTTTAAAAGCAAACAATAAAATCTTAAAATCAATCCTAAAACGAACAGGAAGCCAGTGCAATGAGGCAAGAATTGGAGTTATTAGGGGTGGGAATCGCTTGGACCCTCATGAATCGATTCAGAATCGATTCTTAGGGTCCCGATTCGATTCAGAATCGATTCTTGACGTACTAATTTGCATATCTGTGACGTCATTACGTCGCATTTGCTTTCAAAGCCAGGTTAATGTTTGCGCTTTTGCTAGTCTCTGAACTGTCATATACTGTACTTTAATGCAACTAGGAATAAATAATGTCATTCTTATATACATACATGTCCTGTTTCTGTTGTAAGACATTAAAACCAGTAAAAATATAAATTTAACGTGACATATTAATTCTATATGTTAACCGGCATTAACTTCCACGAACGTTAAGCGTCTAATCATCATCATTATACATAGTGATTGGCAGTATTACTGTATTTATATAATGCAGCGCACCCAGCGACTGAATAACAAACTATGTGCATATTTTTACAGAAGTATATTCATGTTATATCTAAACAGTCTGCGGATGGTTTAGGGCAGGGGTGTCCAATACGTCGATCGCAAAGGCAATGCCGGTAGATCGCACAACTGCTGCTCCACGCGCAAAATTGTCATTATGGTCTTTTGGGGTAATTGTGAAACATGCAGGTCTTTTTGAGTTGCTGCGCCTTTCTTCTCAAATGTGTTTTGCCAGGCCACTGCAGCTCAGTCGTCTTTAACTTCCAAAATTCACATGGATGCGCGTTCTTGCCTCACGCAGTTGCTGATTCACACGCACGGTGTGTGTGAGCGAGCAAACGAGAGGGAGAGAGAGGCAGCGTAGCGCTGATTTGTATGCTTCTGATACTGTTTGTTTCACTAAACCGCATCTCCGCTATTTTAAGGAGTACACGACATGTACTCAAGGATTTTTTTTAAACTCCTCAAAAAGAATAGAGTAATGGTGACAGCCCTAAATTCAATGTAGAGATATATGCAGTATAGTCCTACAAGCATTTAAAGTGTTCTTTCTCTTCTGCTCTTGTAAGCTCCGCTATGCGCTCTTGCAGGGCGCGCTCTCTTAAGTTGTCCGTGTGCATCACCGCTCCCCCAGTTGAGTTCCGCCTTTTGGTTCTGATAACGTGAAGTTATTTTGTAAACTAACATTTAAGAATCGATTCTTGACATTTGTGAATCGATTCAGAATCGGCCCACGTCCGAATCGCGATTAATCTAAGAATCGATTTTTTTGCCCACCCCTAGGAGTTATATAAACACGCTTTTTGGTTCCTGTTAACCACTGTTTACTTAGAGTGGCGAATACATGAAAGCACGCAGCCGTATGTCTAGGGATGGGACGATTACCGGTTTCACGATTAACCATGATAAAATGTCCTGAAGGTTAGTTAAATGCAATGCCGGTATATTGCACATAAGTTAATAACTGTGTATGCTGCTCCACGCCTCCACGAGCTTCGGAAAGCAAAACCAAATTGGCATTATGGTCTTAGAAACAAGTCTTTTTGAGTTGCTGCGCATTTCTTCTCAAGTGTGTTTTTATCAATCTTAAGCCTGCCCGCTGCAGTGGAGTCATCTAACTTACGAAATTTGGATGCACATTCTTGCCTTCATGCAGGAGTTGATGTGCGCGCGATCAATCGACCGACCGAACGAGAGAGCGAGAGATGCTTCTGATAATGTTGTCATTTTCTAGTTTATTTCATAAAAACCGCATCTCCGCTATAAGGAGTACTCGGCATGTACTCAAGGATTTTTTTTAACTCCTCAAAAAGAATGGAGTAATGGTGACAGCCCTAAATTTAACGTAGAGATAGTCCTCCCAACACACATTTAAAGTGTTATTAAAAAATGTAACAGTGTTTTGTTAAAAAATGTTTTTTAGCAGGTAGGTCTTGTCGGCTTTATCATTTTTAAAGTAGATTGCCACACAAAAAAGGCTGGACACCCCTGATTTAATGTTTATGCTTAAAAAAAGTGCATATAGCTGCTAATTGTATTTGTTGTTTGCTGATTTTTAAAAATAAAACTTGTTAAAATGTTTTCAGTGTGTGTATCAGTTCTTTTTGAACATTTCCATCCCAATTTAAGAAAGCCATTATAATATTGATAACCGTGATAACTTTGGTCACTATAATCATGATATGAAATTTTCTAACCGTCCCATCCCTAAGTATGTCTGATGTTTGTTAGTATTCTGTTTACAGTGTTAGGTTTGTGGCTCTTTTTCACATCATAAATATTACTGTCAAATGTCTTTCAGATAATACAAATAATCTAGTTCACTGTATATAACAGTTATATCCATTCATACAGGGCTAGTAGTATGTACAGCTGTATATACCCCAAGCCCAGGTATCGAAATCGGGAATGAGAAAAATGGTACCGGAACATTCTCTACTTTATAATACAAAGTTCTTTGTAGAATCTCACTATGTAAAAGAACTAGCAAATGTATTATTAACAATTATACCACAGGTCTTTTAAATGCTGTATTCTGATTGGCTGAGAAATGATCCGTGGGTATGCATTAATTTCTGATAACCGCACACCTAACTTGTCAAATGTCTTAATCCGCATTGCACCTTGGGTGTGCATTATTTTCTTATAATTCAATGGCCCGCCGTCAATTATTTCTTACGTGTCTGATTTCAAGTGCAGGTTCTGCGTCTTTTATAATGTAGAGGCTGGGATGCTTCAGCAACTTGAGAGCATTTGTCTGAACAATACATTTTATGAGAAGCGTAGAAGTGTAGGATGACGTCAAAATTCTTTGGACCCTACGCATCCAACCGACGTTTATGGCTTTTCTTGTGCAACTTGAGGCGTTTGGAAAAATAGGTCCACAAGTTAACAACGAATGCTAAAACAGCTGTTGGAAAGCATCTTTTGCAGCGATTTTTGTGTGAGCATACCAGTGAACACCCCTGACCACTCAATGAGTTTCACGTCTTTGTAAACGAAAGTTTAATGCATTTTAGGAAGGATTGTTCCAGTGCACCATTAAACCCATTGTAGAGGTGTGAGGTGAAAAACAAACACGCGAAAATTCTCAGGGCAGCCGCAAATGTCGAAATTTCAGTCAAAACCATTCTATTTCACCATAAACAATCTGAAAACAGGGCTTTAAGTCTAAAATACTGAACTTGTCCTTTAAGCCAAATGTATTTAAACTAAAAGGGAAAAAAATAGATTTCACCGGGCCTTTAAATTCCCATAATGTATTACTAATAAACAATATCTAGAATAATTTGAGAATGTAAAATGGGCCCTAGTTTGGGCCTTACAGTCCCAAATGCATCGGAACACAAGTGAATGAGATTTTTTTTATCCGTCTCTTTTGATCACTTTCGATCACTTATATGTCCTGATTACTTTGAGTGGTGGTCTGTGGAGACTGTAAGCGAGTCCCTCTGCTGTCATTCAAACACGAGCGAGAAAAATGATGGATTTAAATTGACACAAACTAATATTATGTCAGTGTCCGCTGCTTGTGTTGTAAGTAAACATGCTCAGGGCTCGAAATTGCGACTATTTTGGTTGCATATGCGACCGAAATTTAATCTGTGCGACCTTAAAATATATTTGGGAGCATTTGTGCGACTGTCCATTTTGTTGTGTGGTGCGACCGGTGCGACTTGATTTAGATTGTGATGCTGCGTGCTGCTGTCCCAGGTTCAGTGTTCTCTCCAACGTTACATAACCAATCAAATTTCACCATTAAGTTCTTACGTTTAATGAAGACCGCAGATTGGCTAATATGAGCATCAGTCATTCCTTGTTGCCGTGCTACGCTGGAACGTGAAGCGCGAAAATGTGAAAGACGAACCGCGAGCATGACGAGAACGAGCCGACTACAGCCAATGTTACTAATGTAATTTATGACGACGATCCAGATTCAAATGCGACTCCACCACCGGAAGATACGACTTGACGTTAAACCTTTCAGAGAGAGTGGCTTAAAGATTTCGAGTGTCTCCGCTATGAGAATGGCTCGATGTAATTTACTGTGTTTACTGTAAATCCTATAAACGGCGTTGGTGGCGGAATCAAAACATTTTAAGCGCCAGACCTTGCTTAAACATGGCGAAAGTGCCAAAAACACAAGTAGTGTCATGACAAATGTGTTCATTATTGAAAGAGACACCGACCTGTCTGTCAAAGAGTGTTTGATAGTGTATGTGCGCATGCGCTGGTGAATGGACATCCAACAAACATTCTTGTGGTCCATGTTGATGTGGAACACGACAATGCTGATGGTATGTTTTTATAGTATTTTTTAAAACATTGCCTATTTAGTAGTAATAGCATCCTGGTAATGCAGTTATCAATATTATATATATATTAGCCTTCTGTATTAAGGTCACTTTTGTAATGTAAGATTTTCTATTGTAATCTTAATCATTTTACCTGTAATTGTTAAATTATTATTGCTATACTATTTCAACAGCATTTGGGTATTATTTTTGGAATCTATGCAGCAAAAAATAAAATAAAATAAATAGAAGACCAAATTTTAAATGCTGGCCATGGTGTCGTTTTATTTTTAATAAAATTAATCTATTAACATATACATTGTAGTTTTGGTGCCTTTTAATTTTTGGATGGATGCGCCTAAATTTTTGCTGGTGCTCCTAACTCTTTAAAGTTGGGAGCACCAGTGCTACCAAATAAAAAGTTAATTTTGAGCCCTGATGCTGCACAGTGTCTTGTGCATGTATGTAAGAGCTTTCTCTGATATTTCAGCGCAATTGATGAAATAAGATCGCACAACTTTCACGCGTTCGCAAAATGAAACTAATGAAAGACGCGGAGATCAGTCGATTTAGTTTTATCAAATGAAAGCCTAAAGATAGCGCTGTACACTGTGTGTTTGCACTACAAGTCAGAAAAGATGTAAAACATTGTGCTCGGTACATCACATCAGATCAAGAGGCGGAGAGTAGGCGGTCTCTTGTGGCTGTTTGAACACATTCGACCACATGTGTGTTGTTTACACCACAAAAGCAATCCGTCAGAATGTGTTTTCGACTACCTATAAATGTGCTAAAAAGTGGATGAGCTGAAAACGTTTTGAACACGGTTTATACACATCTTTAACATCGTCCATTTGTGATCCAATCAACGAAAACACACATTAATACCAGGTGTAAACAGCCCCTAAAAGAGTTTAACCATTAAAAAGGCTAAACTACAGACAAAAAAAAAGAAAATGTCCAGAGTGGTTTAGGTCTTGATCTTTCATTATTAACAAGCACCTGAGCTGGGCAGCATTGAGTTCTTCTGGCCTGTGTTCACTTTTGTTCTGACCTGGTGTGAATAATTTAAAAACACACAGACAGCAATGGTTCATATATCTGTGCTTCTGGAAAAACTTATTTTCCAGGCACTTGAATATAAAGGCTGAATATAATAATAACTTTGCTTATTACAGGAGTGTATATAGCTCAGGCTCTATTCTCTCTTCTACTCCTTTATGGCTTCAGAATAATGAAACCGCAGTATAAATCATATTTGAGCTCCCTTTATATACTTATTCTCTTTTTCAATACCTTACAGTATACAGTGAAACAAAAACACATTCAAAAATTCACTACTTAGATTATAGTAGAAGAAACATCATTATTACTGTGAGAAACAAACAGTATGCAAAATGTTTTCCTGTACCACAATTGTGTAGCATTGTGTTACCACCACACGGCTTAGGGGTTTGAATCTCAGAGAAGATGCACACTGATAAAAACATGTAGACTGAATGCCAAGTCACTTTGGATAAAAGCTGTTGCCAAATTTAAATGCAAAAGATCCTGATTTGTGAGCTCACCATGAGCTCATGTCCACATCTCAGCAGTTAAAACAAAGCTGGAGATAAAGTATGATTTATAATCCCAGGAAATCTGTTAATATTCAATAAGAGCCAGCACACATGTACAGGTAGAGGTCACTACAACATTCAACACAAAATACAGACACACAGAAAGTTATACAACTGCATCGAAACACTGCATGGCATCGCCCCTCACCTCAAGTGTACATGCTGCATTCTTCAGAGTCATCGTCCCAAGTGTGTCCATCCGGTCGCCAAGGAAACTCAATCTATCTCACGTCTCGCTCCTCTTCCTCCCGCTTCTCCTCCCCCAGCGAGCATGTGAACCTCAGGGCTATCAATGACCTGAAACAAAAGCAGGTGGATGGAAAAACATGAGCGTCATTGGCGCCAGTGCAGCTCCCTGCCAATCATGCAGGCCTAGGATTAAGTGTCAGCGAAGAAGCGATGGGAGCTGTAAGACAGCTGGAGCGTGTCTCAAATAAACGTCCGCTGCTGGACTGTTTTGCATTTATGCTGCCTGCTTCGCCACCCCTCGCAGCCACCATATATTGCCACCGTAAATGGTTAGATCTTAATTAAGGCGTGTTTTATCAGGAGAAAGTGCATTGATAAATGGATGTGAGGGACAGTTCAGCAAAAAGCTGGATATATAGAGTACTGTGCAAAAGTCTTAAGCCACTATGCTACCACTAGATTTGTTGTTTTTACCATTGTATAATGATCATATATAATTTTTTCTCATGCTTTTTATTAGAATACAACCAGAAAATACATGAAATGTGAAGCAGTATATAAGTATAAGCTGATGTGTCAAGAATTTAGGGTAAACTCCCCTTCCACTTGAGCAATAGCAGGCATCTGCAGGATCTCTAAAACTTAAATAAAATTAAATCCTAATTTCTAATCGAATCGAACTTAAATAAGGCTCAGCGGAGCGTAATAACAGATGCCATGGGTGTTTGTACAGAAACTGTCATGTGAGACAGAGGTAGGAATAAACGCGATATGCAAACATCTATTTGTGGTGGCCGATTTTGATTTTGTGGCGGACTGACAAATAAATGAATGTAAGGGAAACACTGAATTCCAACGACGCTCGCTCCCACTTTTTGTATGATGTCACAGAAGGAGGCAGCGCCAATATAACAACGCACCTTTATTCCTTCCCACTCTGAAGTGGTCCTGAACCATAGAATGTAAAAAAAAGATGGACGACGCGACGCAGCTTCCATTGTAATGAATTGAAGCAAAAATTGTCCGACCATTGCGCTGCCATGTTACATAAAAATGTCCGTTTGGAGCCAGGGCATGCGCAGAAGGAATCGTCCGTGGAGCCAGAGGCGGAGCCACAGAATCAAACTTCCACCCAAACGCTCGGACGCCCAATTCAACCACACCAATCATAACGACACGCCCCATTCCTATAGCATCAAATTACTAGCTTAAATGAAACTTATCACAAAAATGAACAACTGAACGTATATCCGCGTGTTAACAACTACCTTAAAAGACCAAACCATCTTTCGGAAAATTTTATTGAAAGTGTAAATAATTATTTTATTTAGAGCCAAGTCCTGCTCGTTTGCATGGAGAGGGCGGGGTTTATGACTTGTACTGGAGCCATCCACCAGGGGGAGATCAAAAAGACAACGGCTTCACTTTTCAAGAGGTATGAGGCACAGCGTCCTAAACACAATTGAAAAGATAACTAAGCCAAATTAAAAAGGAACTGACACGACCTGACCAGTGAGGTGCTATGCAATCAAAAAGTGCCAAAAGTTTACCCTAAAACTTCAATCTTTACTTAATAATGTACCCCATGTAATTCTAAACCCATATACTGATTTTCTAAATCTTTATTGAGCTTTTTTCAATTTAGCTTCACTTTATTTGTTCTTTACAAAAAAGCATATGGAAAGAAAACTCTAAATAAGTGCTTGACCGGTCGATCTATAGCTGAAAAATAAATACACATACATTACACCTGATTAGTTTAGTTTAGTGAATCCAGACATTGATCTGGACGCTCTATTCATTTTTTCGGAGTTGCATTAACCTTCTCCTAGTTGCATTTAAAATGACCTGATTCCCTGGCGTGAGTTTTTAATGCAAGGTTACAATGTATCACATCTCAGTTGCCATGGTGACATCAAGCTTGTCACCTGAAAGTGGCGCTCTGCTGTTTACTCACAGAAAGGACAGAATCCAAGTCAGCAGGACACATTTCAGGGTTTTCAACATTTTTACTGAGAAGGTTTGGCTTTAGGGGTAGACGATCTTTCTAAAAAAAAGTGCATCACAATCTTTATAACTGAGAATCAAGACATGAATAAGACAAGTCAGTTATTTTGTCAAATTATACTACAAGTATACTGGGAAATATAATTTACTAAAAATATAATATAGTTTATAACCTTTACAATGGTTCTATTACCAATGTGTGTAAGCTATCCAACAAGGAATTCACATATCACCCACAGCACATCGAGCCTCAAGTATCATCTCAATGCAAAACATATAGCAGCTAGCGTGGACGTTAGCACGACTCCGGGTACAACGACTTGGTTGAACAAAAATAAACAATATTTTGTTGCTTAAGCTTATGTATTCAGTCATTATTCATGGTAAACTAAAAATCCATGTGAAAAAATAACTTCTCAATGTTCTCAGGTCAAATATTTATATGTGATTAATTTTGATTAATTAATTACAAAGCCTCTATTTAATTAGATTCATTTTTTTAATCGAGTCCCGGCCCTAAATACCATTAATATTTATTTCATTAAAGGCGGGGTGCACAATCTCTGAAAGCCAATGTTTGCATAGGAAATCACCTAAACAAACACGCCACTACCCCAATAGAATCTGGACCTTCTTTTGATAGACCTGCCCCACACATACGCAACCCAGGCAATGATGTCGGTTAGTAAACCCCCCTTACTGCTGATTGGCTACAAGTGTGTTTTGGTACTCAGTCGACTACCTTTTCCAAAGCGTTTTTCAAAAAAAAAAAAAAAAAAACATTGTATTAAACTAATATTGTAACATCTATGACAACAATTGCGTTTTGAACATTACACGATACCTTACACAATGAAATAAAGCAATAGGGCTGCACGATTAATCGTTTTTAAAACCGAAATCGTGATGTGAATGGATGCGATTTTCGAATCGCAAGAGCTGCGATTATTTCGATTAAAAACTATCAAATAACAATCCTCTAGTACGCAGTTTTTGACAGTTTGCTTCATGCACATTTTACGTTTGATGCAGTTTAAACCAATAGAGTGCATTAACACTGAGGTGCTGACTACACGTCAGATAACACCATTAGGAAAACATGAGCGAGCAGCAGTTCAACTCCTCAACAAAGTGTACGGCCATATGATTTCCGCGATGCGGAAAACACGGACAGAATCGCGAAATGCATACAAATGGAATTAACTGCACAACACGGAATGTCATGAAGTTGGCAGATTTTGGATTCAGTCGTTTTAAAAACCCATTATAACTCATTAACCGGCAAATGAAAGTACAGAAATGTGCGAAAACATTTCCCTTGTGTGTAATGTTGGACTTAAAGAAAGGTGTATATACGTCCGTTTCTCGTCATGCATCGCAAACAATGACAAGCGCCTCATCAGACTATAAGCAGCTTTCATTAAAGCCCGGAACACAGCAGACGAAAGAGGTACATTATACTTTCTTGCACCCGCACATCTGCACCACTTTGAATATTTATAGGCACGAGAGTTCATGAAGCGCGCACACAGAGAGCAGTCAGCACACGCGTGATCACTAAACTTAAGTTTTCTTTCTTGTCTAAGTGAACATAAACAGCTGGATGTTTATCAGTATATTGAAGCAGAGCAGTTTTAAAGCTGTCTTCTGTCTTAAAGTGACAGTAACCTGGTGCTTTCTGTGTCAGAAATGTTTATTACACACCAAAAATTTAAATCTCTCCTTACTCTTAACTGAACAAGCTTCTGCAGCTCCACATTTAAAATCCTACAGTGAGGACTGTGCAGTGTTTTATTTGTATTTTTTGCTTATGTTAAATCATAGATTCTAATAACTAATATATTTACATTATTACAGATGCCTGAAAAGTAAAACAAGATGAGTATAGTCTTATGATTAAAAGAAAAAACTAAACATTTGCTTGTCAGAAGCATTGTTGTAGTGACAGCCAAAATACATTGGCCTATATGTTATTTTAAATAAAACTTTCAATAAATTTTTGTTAAATTGTATTTTAATGTTCTTAGATTAAAAAAAAAAAGTTTGTCTGCAGAAGAGCAAAGTCCTGCAGACAACTTGGTACAATGTTTAAGAGGTTTTAAATAAACAGTAGCACAGCATCTTTCTTTGGTGGTAGCCTATTAAAACCACCACAACAAACCTGGATGTAGCTCTTTTATTATATACTAATGGATCGCACTTCAAATCGTGAATCGCAATTTTGATCAGAAAAATCGCAATTAGATTTTTTCTCCGAATCGTGCAGCCCTATAAAGCAATGTCATCAAACGCAACATTTATTAATCTTAATTCCCTCATCTGTTCACATGATTTCTTGTACCCGTCTGATTAATGAACATCAGCTATTGAGTTAAAGACAACAAATCCCATAATTCCACGCTACTTCAGAGCATCATGAATCTACGTCATTGTTATTGTTTTGATTGTGCGCCCTCTAGCGGCAAGGATTACACAAATTGCATCTTTAATGCCGTTTTCAAGTCAGTTTTCATCCTTAATAGCTATGATCACTTTGAGCAGGTTTGTATGGGAAAGAGCAATGCGAAAATTATGGGGAAATTCACCCACAATTTGAACAAACAAAGTGTTACTATTTTAAACAGTTGAGAAACATGTACTGTATGGAAGGCGAGAAATTTTATTTCCCAAGAAGCAATTGAATTCCTGCAAAGTATGAAGCGTTAACCGCTAGGCAACAGCCCCGGCATTAAGTTTTGAAGGTTGAAATCTTAAAAATTTGCATAAAATTGCAATAACAAGCACTGAAAGTAAACTA
Source organism: Paramisgurnus dabryanus (assembly GCF_030506205.2). Lineage (NCBI taxonomy): Eukaryota > Metazoa > Chordata > Actinopteri > Cypriniformes > Cobitidae > Paramisgurnus > Paramisgurnus dabryanus. The sequence continues at coordinate 28,438,563 of NC_133356.1, read as the reverse complement.
ATCCATTTATTCTTTTTAGAGCTGAGAAGCTGCCAGACCACAACAAAGTAAATACTGCAAGAGCAATAAAACCCAGAGTAAATCAATTACATGCCTGCTTTAGCAAACCAAGACTGCTGGTCTGTATTCTCATATTTTTCACTGGAAGTCAGTAAAGAAAAAAACAGAAGTCACATAAGGACACTGAATTTCCCAGGCCCAGCGCAGTAAGATTTGATCCAGCTACACAATACACATTGGTATTGTGTGGAAGAATCCTTAGAGCTGTTTGCTTAAAAGACCTTTTAAAACTTTTCCTTCACTTCCCATAAGGAGCAGACGCCCATGCTGGGCAGGCTTGCAGATCAGCTAATGGTGTCTGGCTTTTGACTAGCAGCATAAAGCCTGAAAGCACTGGAATCAGATTAAGGCGTAAAACTTCCCATTATGTATTGAGGTCCACTGCACAGCAGGATGTAACAAGATCAGAAGTTCTCCACAAGTATTGAAGAGCGAAACTGACGAACCAATGAATTTTCTTGATCAGGAGATCAAAATGTGTAAACAACGGAGAGCTGCATGAAAACAATGCGCTGTGCAGCAGCGGACGAGCTTTGAAAGCTTTGCTGGAGATGCGTTTGATTATGTGAAACAATGGAAACAGGGCGAGTGACAGCAATACTTATTTAGGAAGCAGATGAAGGGAGCGCTCAATAACACGGGAAGGTAGACACACTGTGATTGTATCACGCCATCCTGTATCATCAACCACAGCGTCATTTCACATCAAGGTGGCGCATAAAGGACCGGTTGTGACTCAAGGTTGTTTCTAACCCCCTCAATTAACGTGGGCATGTAGTTTCATGTGGCATTAAGTGTGACGCCCAGAACATTTGAGACACGGGTCTAAATCAGAACAAAGTAATCATCCTTCATTTAGATGCCAAGGGTTGAAGCGTTTCATCTTTCATTTCTGCTTTCTCGTCCCCCGCCCTTAGCCAAGACAACTTCTGAGGCTGAGTTTTCATCTCAGCAAAGCATTACAAAGAAATTACCTTACCCAAACCTGCAATCTTGCGCTTGAGTGGGCCAGTAAGTAACTTTCTGAGGAATCAAATCAGCAGTTACTGTATAATTTAATATGCAAAGGTGATGTATTGGGGAGAGGTGATCAAGTGACAGACTTTTAGGTTGCAAGAACAAAATAAAGGGGGTGTATATTCACCCCATTTGAAGAACTTTGACAAACTCTGCCTTTCACCCTTATTCAAGGTCAAGTATGCATTGGAACTAGGGGAAAAATGCTATTCGAATGTTTGTTTTTAATACGCCACCGGAGGGTTAAAACCTTTTGGAAAGCACCCCCACTCTAGCCCAAACCACGAAAAGACTTACCTGCACTAAAAGGGTTGTTTTTACTAAACCATTTAGAGTATAAGCATAACTATAGTTTCATTAGAAAGAAGACACTTCATTTTCCAGGTTTCAATTATTTTAAGTTAAAAATTAAAAAAAGTTAGAGAGGCTGAAGAACACTGGAATAATTTTTTTTATTACTATAAAAAAACTTAATGATAAATGTGTGTGTGTGTGAAACCTAGAAATGGAATGATCCCAAAGTCACAAGTCTAAAGAAGTTATGTTTTACGTTTGAGGTCAATAGGCCCAAAAATGTAAAAAAAAGTACCTTTTCTAAGTGCCCGTCAGCACCAAAATAAAAGTCTTTGTTTTCATGCATACACGTTCGTTTTTATTATTAATTATCCTTATGTTAGCATATAAAATGCAGTTTCTACACCAGGAAAAAAAACGTCACACAAAGATCGTTGGATTCATTATCTAATTGGCTACACGTTCTGTCCATCAATATTTTCCACGAAGTCATTGGAGGAACAAGCGAGTCAGATGACGTCACGGTATTTGACAGCGTTGTTTGGATATTATGCATTATACTCCCGCCTACCTTTAAAAACAAAGTTTGAATGCGGGTTTATGTGTTTAGCGGAACCTAAAGGGACTTAATATCTATATTTCATGATTATACGCATTTATGGACATAAAATGGTCATTGGATGTACTCTATTAAACTGTTTTCATGGGTTATTCACACACATGAAACAGAATGGATTCGATTCACGATCGTTGTATCAACACAAAGGTAAGAAGTCCCATTTATATTTTGCATGTTGTCATCTGGACTTCTGTCACAAAATACTACATTTATGATGCTAGAGCATCTGTATCTCAAAACAGAAACCATACACTGATGCTAAACCCGTAGACCTTTCAAACAATGTATAGTAATGTTAATATTATTAATGTTTGTAGACAGTAGGCTATATAGATATTGTTAGCAGCGTTAAAAAACTGACGTCATCCCACCCACGAATTAGTGCGCGTCGAGAGGTTAAGGCTACTGCTCATTTAATGCTTTTCACTTCACCGGTAATGTCTTTTACAGAATTTTAAGGGTTAGCTCATTTATACTGGCTGTTTAAGTATTGTTTACAATGTTTGCATAAGCTTAAAAAAAAGGGGAAAAAAACATTGGCAAGTACATCAGCAGGTCACGGTGCATGCGCCGTAGTATAGCTCACTGAACAACAAAGGAAGAGAACAAATTGTTAAATATTATATTACTGAAAAACTCTAATTGGAACCTGTGTTGACATGTGCAGGTACGAAACAAAGATGGACGCTGAAAGTGTAGTATACCAGGGCGTTTAGGCAAGTCTAGGCTGAGGGGGCATGCACACCAAAGCTTTTACACTCGCGGCACGTGTATGTTTTCAATTGTTTCCAATGGAAGGTCTGCGTTTTTCAAAAAAGCCAGCAGCTAGCAGTTTTCTTCCGCGCTAAGCGCAGAGAGCTGAAAAAGATTCAACTTTGGGTTTAAAGCACCGCTCGTCAATGTCAGTTCTCACACGGTCATCCAATCACAGTGGAGGAGGGCCGGGACATTACCACAGCATCCAACCAGCGCATCGTACAATGACTGATAAACAAAGCAGAAGTATCACAGCAACCAAAGCACTCAGGTGAAGTAACAGCTGACATTCTGCGTCCTCCAGGCATTCCAGACGCTATATATAAAAAACAGCCAATAAAATTACAACTGCACCTTTTCAAAAAGTGCTCATGCATCAGCCAGAAAAAGAAAGGACTGTAGATCAGGGGTGGGCATCGAGGGCCACAGTCCTGCAGAGTTTAGCTCCAACCTTAATCCAACACACCTGAATGTCATTTCCAAACAGTCCTGAAGACTTCAATTAGATTTTTCAGCTGTGTTTGATTAGGGTTGGAGCTAAACTCTGCAGGGACACTGGCCCTCAGGACCAGGAGTTGCCCACCCCTGCTGTAGATGGTTGGCAGATTCAAACTGAGAATACTCAACATTTGAGCAAAATATCTCCTGACAAACTAATCTAGAATCAACAGCTGCTCTTAGGTCTGTAAGCATTGTCTACACACAGAAAGCTTTCACACAAAGGCCTAATTCCTGCTCTGTTGACCATCATGTAATCCCATCAGTCCTCAGATGCAGGCAAACACTGCACTGGTCACATGGGCTCAGGATCGGAGCTGAATTGAGTCCACAAGCTATCCAAACACACACATATAGAGCAGGGAAAGGGGTGGGCTGAGTCACAGATGTATCTGTTGTGTGTGACAGGTTAAATCGAGTCAGCGGTTGGTTTTGGGAGCTGTCAGCTCAATGTGCAGCAGACCCTGATACTGTACCAATGTTTCTCCTATTCTCAGATAGCCTGCACGCACTGACCATATGGCAACAGACAGATCTGTCAAAACACAACAGCATCTGCCAAACACAGAGGAACTGATGTGAAATTGACTTGGAACTGATGTGAATAGTGACATTACCAAAACAATTCTGTGCTACCTTAACTGGGGCGGTAGTTTCGCATAAGTCATGCGTCAAATTACAGGGAATTTAGTTTTTTTATGAAAGTGGAATATTCTTTTAATATTCATATTCAATTTTCACCTTTAAGCAAAGCCATTCGACTGTCCCTGGCAGAAGTACACTGTCAGAATTGTTTTTTTTTAAATGTACCGTTTCTGTCTCTGGTGTGGTACCACCTAAGGTTCCGTTTTGTACCCTTGCAGGTATAGAAAACATAATACAATGTTGTACCTTTTTTTTTGGGTACTTTTACTGCACCTTAAGGATCTATTGTGTACTTTTAAAATGTACAGTTAACAGTTTTGTTACCCCAAAACACTTAAACTGGTACAAAATTGTTTCTTAAAGGAATATTCCATTTTCTTAAAAGAAAAATCCAGATAATTTACTCACCACCATGTCATCCAAAATGTTGGTGTCTTTCTTTGTTCAGTCGAGAAGAAATTATGTTTTTTGAGGAAAACATTGCAGGATTTTTCTCATTTTAATGGACTTTAATAGAACCCACTCAACACTTAACTCAACACTTAACAGTTTTTTAACGGAGTTTCAAAGGACTCTAAACGATCCCAAACGAGGCATAAGGGTCTTATCTAGTGAAACGATTGTCATTTTTGACAAGAAAAATAAAAAATATGCTCTTTTAAACCACAACTTTTCGTCTAGGTCTGATCCAGCGCAACCTAACGTAAATGCGTAGTGACGTAGGGAGGTCACGTGTTACATATATAAAACGCACATTTGCGGACCATTGTAAACAATAAACTGACACAAAGACATTAATTAGTATCATTCGACATAAAACAACGTCGGAACGGTCCTCTTTCAACACATTTGTAAACACTGGGGCGGAGTTTCGCGTTCGTCTTCTGTGACCTCTTGACGTCATGACGTATTGCGTGGGGTCACATCACGCATCACGACCTGATCTAGACGAGAAGTTGTGGTTTAAAAGTGGATTTTTTTTTCTTATCAAAAATGGCAATCGTTTCGCTAGATAAGACCCTTACGCCTCGTTTGGGATCGTTTATAGTGCTTTGAAACTCCGTTGATAAAAACTGTTAAGTGTTGAGTTAAGTATTAAATGTTGGGCTCTATTAAAGTCCATTAAAATGAGAAAAATGCTGCAATGTTTTCCTCAAAAAACATAATTTCTTCTCGACTGAACAAAGAAAGACATCAACGTTTTGGATGACATGGTGGTGAGTAAATTATCTGGATTTTTCTTTTAAGAAAAATGAATATTCCTTTAAGGTACATAATAGGTCCTTAGGGTATAATATTGTACTCCAAAAAGTACAACATTTTAATGTGTTGGATACCCATAAAGGTACAAAAATGAACCTTTGATGGTACCACCCCATCGTCAGAAAAAGTACAGTTTTGTACCTTTATTTCTGACAGGGTACCGTTGCTTAATTTGTTGGTTCCCAAATGAAAAGCATCATGGATCACTGTTTTCATCCCCTAAAAATACTGTGGTGGTACTAATGTACAGTCATGGTCTCAGATGGTAATACCACCGTATTTACGTACATTTTACATACAACAACTGGCAGTACCGTGGCATCATGGAGGGATATCCATGCATATATGCTTTTCACCTAAATTTAAATGGCACAAGCCTGCTTTTTCACATTAGTATCTTGTGTTTAGATAAACAGCGGAAATGAAACCCAAGCCTGAAGCACATAAATAGTGCAATGAATCAAAAGCTGACAGTGACAGGTGAATTTAATTACTTCTGTCTGATTACATTTTGTTTGTGGAGGAAATTAAAATAAAACTTTAATTCAGTTTGCAGTTCACAAAAGATTGTCAAAGTGTGTCATGCATTTATTTTCTTTAAAAAAAAACTTTTTTTGCATTTTTCATACGATTGAGCTCTGGGTGCACAATCACACATGATGACAAGTTTAATTGTTTAACAAATGTTTTCCTGTTATAAAACAGCTCAGAAGTTTTCCCATTCAGGGAGAGATAAAACTGTCAATTATTTGTGAGCAGACTATTCAAACAAGCAATATTAGGACGTGACTATCGCATGCTGTAATTCTCAGATGCAATTTAAATGAAATTTTTAATCCTGCTCGAGATAACCTTGCTCCAAACCCACTCTGTGCAGCCTGAATGAGTGAGCTCCTCTGAAACTATGGGATGTGTGCTGATTGTTTTTGTAAAAGCCAAATTTAATGAAATGTTACATTTTTCCATGGACATTTGTATTAATCAGTTTGTTATTGCAGCACTAAATATGTATGAAATAATATCCTATATTGTCAAAATATGGGGCAGTACTTATTCAAAATGTACATCTTTGCACCCAAAGAGTTCATATTAGTACTTCAAAAGGTACAAATGTATACATAAATGGTACATAATGCATTAATGGTACATAAATCCTTTTTAAAGGATACTACTCCAGTGACAGCTTGGGACCATTTTGAGACAATTTTTTCTGACTGTGTAGATTTTAAACAAAAATATTAAAAAGAATAAGCATTTCGATCTGCCCATAAACATTATTTATTTTTCTTTTGCTCTAAATGATCTGGGTTTCACTTATATAGTGCAATTGAGGATAAACTCAAAGTATGATGAATTCATAGATACATTGATAGTGCTGTAAAATGTAAATCACATTACACCTCGTGAAGCAGGCATCAGCAGAGCCTTTGTTTTCAGGATATAGCAAGCACTTAGAAACCGTTGTGGCATGGGCTTCCGAAAAGAGTGAAATGTGCTTTTAGCCTATAGGGCATAATCTGCATTATCTACAGTAAAAGGGTGCATCACATTGATAGACACTGTGTTGAGATGTTGAGTGGGAATGAGATTTCACTTTGGGAGGGGGGCTCCCACTAGTCAAAAAATTAAAGCTGCATAATCAGTTTTGGGGGAAACGCATTACAAGTAACGTGCATTACGTAATGATATTACTTTTCTGAAGTAACAAGTAAATAACGCATTACTTTATAAATGTACACATTAAGAGTTATTTCTTAAAGTAATGCGAGTTACTTCAAAAAAACTTTATCAAATTAATCAGTTAAAAATCAAGTACATTTTAAAACAATGTATTAAAAAAATTTTAAATGCAGAATTTAGGAAAATTTAAGGACTGTATGGGGCCCAAAGGCTGTGTTACACATGCAGTCTCTTGCTGTGTGTCTATATAAGCGTGTGTGAGAGTGTCAGGTCTGCGTTAGCTAATGAAACTGAAGGGGTCTAATTAAATGAATAACACACTCTATTAATTGCGATCTTCCTCTTCACACTCACCTGAACAATACAACGCACTTCATCAGAGCTCTCACGCCATCTACAACGCACAACGGTGCTTTAACTGTACCAGAAACAGTCCCACTTCACTACAGCAAACACGCGTAATGAGACCCTTATCCACAAACCAACCAAAATAACCGAACGACATATGACACCATGAACAGTCTTTACAATCTAAATGATGCATAAGAATACCCGATACATACACACACAGAAAACAGGCTCCTTTAAAATAAATAAAAATATATATAAATTTATACAAATAAATTAAATTAACTTGATAACCTTTATATTCATTGTTACTATAAGATACTACTCTAATGTGATGTCCGCAGAACAATATAACTGCACAGCAAAGTCAATGAGATACATTCAATACATATCAGGGCTCCACACTGCGACCAGATTTTATAACTTTTTTACTTGTCCATGTACAACCTGCAAATTTTGAACTTCTTAGTTGTTGTTTTTTTCAGGTTGAAAGACAGAAAGCAGATTAATTCATAACTTCGTGAAAGTCTGATCAATTGTGCATAATGACGTGCCACATAAGCATATAAATTTAAGTCAGCGTTTCTCAAAGTGTGGGGCGGGCCAAACTGGTGGAGAATAGGAACATTTCAAGTGGGGTGTGACAAAGGTGCCCATGTCTATTAATTCCTTTATTTATTGACCATACCCCCAAATGACACATTTAAATAAAATAAACTTAAAATAACATCAGACTGTGAAGAAAATGGCACGCAGAACCAAAGCCTAGAAGAATGAATTAACGTCGGAATGTTAACTGAAGCAGAACAAAAGGCGGTATAGGCAGTAGCGGGTATAAAAGTTAATAATGGATAAGTTTGTGACACAAAATAAAAAGAAAACTGAAGATTCGGAATGAAAAGAGAAAACCAAAACAGACAGTGGACCTAATTAATCTAAAAGCCAGCTGAAAAGAAACTAATATGACTTTTGTCAGAGACAAATCCGATTTGTACGGATCACGGATCAACTGCGATCCGTTACACCACTAATAATTAGTTTTAAGAAAACAAACATCTTGAGATACTTGGTAGCCTACAATATTTACCTCTTATGACTGAGCATTAGAGACTTGGGCTTGAGTCGGCTACTTGCTGGTGGCAAAATTTTAATTTCTCCGATGAGTCAACGACGACCGGAAGTGAACTTCACCAAGTATTACACAGATCTTGTCAAAGAACGAAAAAAAAAATAACGGTATTAACCAGTTACCATTATTTTAAATAAACGTTTCTGTTCCGGGACATATTTTTTATAAGTCTCTAGTTTCGTTTCTTTTCCTCGCAAAACATCAAATGTTTCTGGTTTTCGTTCCGTGAACCGGTTCAAAGCTTTTTGATTTATTATCAAAGTATTTGTCAGTAATACAGTTATTTCGGGGAAAAACACAAATAATTGCATTGCATTCTGATCTAAGGTGTGCCCCTAAATTTTCTGCTTGCTCTCCTAAAATTTTCGGGGGCTACAGTGCTCCTAGTCAGTCGAATGTGTAGCTTACGTCGACATGCGCCGACACTCCTCTTTGGGCTCCCGTAGTTCCGAATGGGTTCAGCACTCCCTCCGTCTTTCCCATAGAAATACACAAACAACATGGCAGCAAGCGGGGAAGAACTCGTTCCTAAGAAAGGCACAGTGTCATCTGCAATTTGGAATTGATTCAGTTTTCGCGGCATCACCCAACCAAACCTAGCCAAACCGCGATTGTCCCACCTACTCCCTACTCCCCCAGAAGCATGCCCTCACATTGTATTTTGAGCGGTCCGAGACTAGGCACGCTTTCGTCGCTGGGATGCAATGGTTTTGAAGAAAATGCGCCCTATAAAATAAAAGACAAGCATACACGCTAAAAAACAACCTACAGTCGTACACCTAAATTTTTCAAACTGTATCAGGGCTCCAGACTAACTTTTTTCACTAGGAGCACAGTGGCCCCCAACTAAAAATTTTAGGGGCGCAACCAGAAAATTTAGGGGCACACACCGTAAATCAACATGCTAACCAAATATTTACATTTCTACTAATTTCCACTGTTTTACTAATAAATACTTTAATGATAGATACAGAAAGTACAATGTGCTGTTTAAAATTCAGTGTCACATTTTATTGTGCACTTTTGGAAAAAAAGGTCAAATTTACTGGTTGCACATGTAAAATTCAGTGGCACACTCTCAAATTTTAGGGGCAAAATGCCACCATTTGGAGGCAGTCTGGAGCCCTGTGTATCCTGTATGATAACTTATGGGGCATGGTGGAAAGTGATCATGGATGGAGTCCCAATATAAATTGCTAAAGACATGGTACCCATATATATCTTGAAAAGCTGGGGTTTATTCACACACTGAAAGTTTTGGACCCCAGGTATGTGCTACAAAGCTGCAAATATTTTTCTGATGTTGCCTTGCCAGAACTATATAACAGTACATGCCAAAGGATCGCTATGAAGAATTTATGGTCCAGCTGAGCGCTGCAGCCCTATAGAAGTTTGACGTGCATTTCGTTTGCCTACAAATGGCTTATTTTCTTGACACCACACAGGCGAAATAATTGCCCAGGCTCTGAGCTCTTGGAACCTTGCTGAAGGCCTACTCATTTGTATGACTACAGACAGCGGCACCAACATGATAAAAGCTCTGAAAGACAACAAGTGGTCCAACCTCCAGTGCTTTGGACACAGACTGCACAATGGAGCCCTGTATAAATATATAAATGGAAGATCAATAGATCTTATAATTTAATATAATTATAGCCAATTATATACTCGAAAAAATGTTTAATAAACAACAGCACTTTAAAACACACAAACCCTGATATCAGCGCAGCAGGAGAACATATAGAGATCAATACATTTTTTCAAAAGGCACTCCAGGTCTTAAGCCCCACCTCTGCTCTCCCAAGTTAATTTCAAAAGCCTCTGACACCTCTCTCCTATCTGAACCCAGTGGGCCTTTTGATTATTCTGCAGGAGGAGATCATAAAGATAAACCAATAAGATAGAAATCACATTCTAATTTCATTCAGCAACCGACTGAACTGTCGTTGCATGAGCATTCTCTATCCACATCTCATGACATGAAACAGAGCCTGTAGTGTAAACAATTGGCAACAATGAGAGAGATACAATAACAGAACCAGGAAATGGAAAGACAAAGATTGAGGACCAGCTATTTATTAGTATAACACAGAACAGTAAGCTGATATCGTCTTGCCTCAGGACAACATTAGAGAAACTGAGGACATACGTGCATAACATCTTCAATTTACAACCCCAAAACAGAAAAAGTTGGGACACTGTAGAAATTGTGAGTAAAAAAGGAATGGAATAATTTACAAATCTCATAAACTTATATTTTATTCACAGTAGAATATAGATAACACATCAAATGTTGAAAGTAAGATATTTTGAAATGTCATGCCAAATATTGGCACATTTTGGATCTCATGAGAGCTACACATTCCAAAAAAAGTTGGGACAGGTAGCAATAAGAGGCCAGAAAATTTTAATGTACATATAAGGAACAGTTGAAAGACCAATTTGCAACTTATTAGGTCAATTGGCAACATGATTGGGTATAAAAAGAGCCTCTCAGAATGGCAGTGTCTCTAAGAGGTCAAGATGGGCAGAGAATCACCAATTCTCCCAATGCTGCGGTGAAAAATAGTTTTCTGAGCTTCTCAGAGAAAAAATGCAATGAGATTGAAGTTATCATCATCTACAGTGCATAATATCATTCAAAGATTCAGAGAATCTGGAACAATCTCTGTGCGTAAGGGTCAAGACCGGAAAACCATACCGGATGCCTGTGATCTTCGGGCTCTTAGATGGCACTGCATCACATACAGGAATGCTACTGTAATGGAAATCACAACATGGGCTCTGGAATACTTCCAGAACACATTGTCAGTGAACACAATCCACCGTGTCATTCGCTGTTGCCAGCTAAAACTCTGTAGGTCAAAAAAGAAGCCATATCTAAACATGATCCAGAAGCACAGGCGTTTTCCCTGGGCAAGGCTCATTTAAAATGGACTTTGGCAAAGTGGAAAACTGTTCTGTGGTCCAACGAATCAAAATTTGAAGTTCTTTTTGGAAAACTGGAATGCTATTTCATCCGGACTAAAGAGGACAATGACAACCCAAGTTGTTATTAGCGCTCTTTTCAGAAGCCTGCATCTCTGATGGTTTGGGGTTGCATGAGTGCGTGTGGCATGGTCAGCTTACACATCTGGAAAGGCACCATCAATGCTGAAAGGTTTATCCAAGTTCTAGATACATATGATCCCATTCAGACGTCGTCTCTTTCAGGGAAGACCTTGCATTTTCCAACATGACAATGCCAGACCACATAGTGCATCAATTACAACATCAAGACTGCATAGAAGAAGGATCTGAGTACTGAAATGGCCAGCCTGCAGTCCAGATCTTTCACCCAAAGAAAAGATTTGGTGCATCATAAAGCGAAAGATGCGACAAAGAAGACCTAAGACAGTTGAGCAACTAGAAGTCTGTATTAGACAAGAATAGGACAACATTCCCATTCCTAAACATTGGTCCTCCTCCAGCTGTTCCTTTATATGCACATTTAACTTTTCTGGCCTCTTATTGCTACCTGTCCCAACTTTTTTTGGAATGTGTAGCTCTCATGAAATCCAAAATGAGCCAATATTTGGCATGACATTTCAAAATATCTTACTTTCAACATTTGATATGTTATCTATATTCTACTGTGAATAAAATATAAGTTTATGAGATTTGTAAATTATTCCATTCCTTTTTTACTCACAATTTCTACAGTGTCCCAACTTTTTCTGTTTTGGGGTTGTAACATCCACACAACTAAGTCTGGGTACATGAGCCTTAAGTGACATCTGAAGTCAAATGTTCACGAACTAAACAAACAGTGAATGTTAAACACTGCTCAGTGTGCGTCTGCATTAAAATCAGCTCCTTTACTCCAACTGTCATTCATATGAAAATCTTTGGTTGTTTTTTATATATGTTTTATTCCATTGAGAGTAGAAAACTCAAGTTTCTTAGAACTACCTGCCTGGGAAATAAAATAAAATGACCTGAAAATAATCTGTTCACCACAGCCTTGACATTATGGTTTTAGGTACAATATCACAAACCTTTCCACTTAATGTGACACTAATACTTCTTTGTATCAAGAAATTATTTCATAAAGACTGCACAATAATTTAAATAACTAAAAATGTGTCAGGATTAATGCTGCTATACTGTTTAAAGAGATAGACAGACAGACAGACAGACAGATAGAAAAGATACAAGTACAGACATGCTATATAATAAATAAGACTTTGAAAATGTACAGCAATACAGAAAACATACACAAAATATACTCTGTTTCAAAAATATACACAATGTACATTCAAAAGTGGCAAGAGAGGGCTTTAAATGCCAAGGTTGTGCAATAGTATTCACTTTTTATTATTTTCTTCAGGTGGTAAGGGTATGGAACAGCAGAACAAAACAGCATCCTAATGTTGAATACAAAGCACAGGACGTGTGGGGTATAAAGTAAAAGCAAATGAACAGCATTCAAGGAGAAGCATTGTAATTCACTGAAGCTGATCTGCGTAAGGCTCAGGGACTCAGCGAGGCCGACAACAGATGGAGACTCCCGTGCAAGCGTGAAGTCACGTCTCATATTAGCCAGCTAGTGAATGAACTTAAAACCTACACACATATAAAAAACACAGTCTTTAACCCAGTTATGCATGTTTTACTGTTATTTCATAGTGAGAACTGAATGGTGCTTCTGTTCTTGTGTTAGTAAGCTTCACACTGATTTGCCAAAGTGAGGGCTTGGATACATGAGAGGATATCAGTGAGAAAAGCACTTGTTATTGATCAGCCCCTCTTCACTTTCTAAGAGGTGAGTTTGAGACAAGCAAGTATTTCAGTAACAACAGTCGATAGGTGTGACAGCCCTAATCGTTATCATGTTGTTTCAAGTTGTATGTGGGCAGCTGGCATTAAAGAGCTGCACCAGCAGTATGGCTCCCCTCCAAAAACTAGTGAGCTGTCTCGCTGTCTACTTCCTACAAGCAGCTGTCCAAACAAGCATCCAAATTAAAATGGAATCTCTTAAGTGACCAATTTACAATACTTTACATGGCCAGCAACTCTGTGCATCACGCAAATAAAACTCCTTGCGTGAATTACACAGGAGGCTTGACAAATTTTAAATCACCCGCCTGTTGCCAAGGCTTAACTGACAGATTAATGAAAGTTTAAATGGAGTCCGCTCACAAAAAACTAGACAGGCCAATGCTCAAAAAACCGACTTGGTTTGCCCATGCCTTACGATGTGATATTTTTATGTTTACATTAGAGCTGGGCAAAGATGAATCTAGATTAATCGCATACAAAATAAAAGTAATTTTTTTTAAGTAATATATATGTGTGTGTTTTGTGTAATTTTTCTGTATATTTAAAAACACACATATACATAAACATTTTATTAAAGAAATATAAATGTATAAATAAATATATATACACATGAATGTGTGTGTATTTATAAAATACACATAATAATTAGGCACAGCACACACTTATATTATGCAAAAAATCACTTTTATTTTGTATGCGATTAATCTAGATGAATCTTTGCCCAGCACTAGTTTTCAGTGTTGTTTTCGTCAACGATGACGATAACGAAATGATTTCGTTGACGCACCTATTTTTTATGACCTAATGCGACGATGACTAGCCAGGGCTCGCAAAATCGCTAGCCCGACGTCCCGGGGCTATTGTGCTTTGTAGTCGGGCTATCAAAATGCTTACCCGCCCTGCCCGTCGGGCTATCTTGACTTATAGGGAGGGAAAATATATTTAAATGCTTATGCATTCTCACAGATTTGGATGGGTAATTGTGGTGTATGAATTTCAGGCATTGGGTATTTAAATAGCGTTTGAGCGCACGCTCGAGTTTTACTTTTTTTTAAATAGCGTTTGAGCGCACGCTCGAGTTTTACTTTCACTTTCGCGATCGCGCGAAAGCCGCAGTACAGGAAGCAATCCGTACTGATTTGTCATGGATTTGTTGGGCAAATCCTCTAGTGCTGTGTTCAAAATATCGATACGACGATACATCGTCATGGACGCCTGACGATGCACGCATCGATACAGCACCTTCCATATCGATTCGGATGTACTTTTGAAAGTAACGTAAAAAAATTAGGGCTGGTTTAAATTAGGGCTGGGACGGTTGTAATTACCACCGCACCACCGCGGTGGTGGAGTCAACCGGCGGTCGGGAAGTGCGCCCCGCGGTAGTGTGCACCTCACAAATTATGAAAAATATAAAGTACAATCTCGCCGAGTGACATGTCTTCAGGTTCGTGTTAACGCAAACATCCAGCAGACGCGGAGTTAATGCCCTAATTTGCAAGGGAAGGCAACTGATATCAGTGATGACCCGCTGGCTTGGGCGCGGAACAATGAGGAAAGATATTGGCCGTTTCTCAATCCGAAGACTGTAGCCTTCGGAGGTCGAATTTGCAAGCTGCATACGTCATCAAGACTTATAACATTAACAATTATAAAGTTGACTATTATTCTTTGATAATCATACATTGTTATAATATGCTTATGACTTGCAAATGTCTGAAAATAATAAACCAGGCTTGATGACAATATGACATATCTGCGCTACCAGTACACCATCAGAACGCGTTTTCAGCGCGGCTGGAAACATTTTAACCCCAAAAAGGTTTCTCACTTGTTGTTTCATGAGTGGAAGTGCTACAATAAACAGGCAGAAATGCGCCGATCTCCTGTGTGCCCTGGGGCTCAGCTCGAGCAGCCACCGAAATTGCCAAACACATACGCACAGTTGCTTCACGTGAACGCGCCGCTTCCCTCCTCTTCAAAGCACATGGGCGCTTCAGAGCATCTTTCGTTGCTAAGTAACCTAAGCATTGTTTGACGCTGTGACAAGCGCACCAGCGGAGAAAGAATTTGGCGCCTATAAACACGCACGTTTGTTAAGAACTGTTTATCTGATCATCGTTTACATTTTTATATTTCAAAATATATGTATGCATTATGTATAAGACCTATATGCATCAATGTGCACGTGCACGTACGCACATGCGCCCCCCCCCCCACACACTCACACACAAAATCAATCTATAACCACCGCACCACCGCGGTGAATTTGTGCATTACCACCGCCGTGGTAAAAAACTGCCACCGTCACAGCCCTAGTTTAAATGAATGACAATGGGCTTTAATAACGTGGGCGGATTGATGGCATCAGTTTTAAGAAGATTGCAGTCATGACAGTGTTGCCCTTGGATTAAACCAGATTCTTTTTGTCCAACAATCAAGTGACTTAGTGAACAAATAAATTAATTAGTAAACTATTGCCACGCCCCCCTGATACTATCGTGTATCTGCGATCCAACAGGCTGACAATAGGGCAATCTCAAAATGGGGGACATCGCCCAACACTAAAGTCCAATATATAGTCATGTGCAAGGTCTACGTCATAGGTTACCCCTAGCCTCTGCGAAGCCTTCTTCATTGACAGTCACGCTGCTACTGTGGTTACCTACCAGCGGTCTGCACTCGTGTTTGCACGTCGATGCGATGCAGAAGTATATATAAAAACCGACGCGTATCCTCCACCATTGCGGCTACGCCATTGGACGTATGCACAACCATAATGAGCTCATATATCGCAAAAACGCTCAGGTGATGTGGTTTTTCAGACAATTAAAAATCTAATTTAATCGCAAAACTGCAATGGAATTAGTTTTTTCACATCTACAGGTCGATTGACGTGTGTAAAAGTCGTTGAAAATGGTATGTGCGGTTTGAGAACAAGACAGAAGAGGTGTGTTTTTGATTTCATGTGGCATCACAAGAACCAACAAGGGCATGACATCAAAATAACACGAGAACAATTTGGGAGTCGCCTGCTTTGTATGATTTCGAGTCTTACTTTGATTTTGATGCCGCGGGGATATATGAAGTCGAACACACCCGTTGCCCACGATTTTTTAAATGACTTACACAAGACAACAAAATTAAATTTAAGTTGCATAACATTGATTCATGAAAACACTCTTATTTTGCAATCTTTTTTTTCTGACATTTAGAAAATAATGCTAAAGTTTTGTGCAAATCTTTGCACAAATGGAAACGCAGCTAGTGTTGCACTTTTCATAATATAAAACAGCCAAAGAGAAGGAGCACTGGGAAATGCGGTCGATCTCAGCCCATGTCATGTTAGAGCCGTGATTCGAAATGCCAGTAAATCCCTAAAGATTTCCATTTGTGAATGCAGAAAAAGCTCTGGGTTAAATGTGAGTGACTTTCTGTGTCTGAATCAAAGTTCTTCTGTGGCGGGAAGAGAAACACAGTCCCCAGTCTCAAAGCAACTCTCTCACCTTCAGGCACAGCGGGCTTCTGTGTTAGGACATGTAAATATAATCTCATACAGCCAGTACTGACTACACTGAAGCTCTTTCCTCATAAGTTCAATATCACCAGGCAACCCTGGGAGTAAGGAGGAAATTTACTATCATTTCATATAGGTCCCACCTCTGAAAACGCCTGAGAGACTCCTGAGAATATTAGACATGGACAAGTCTAATATGGAATGGGGCTTTTTCGTTTATTGCTTTTGGATGGTCTATCTTATTTCCATACCTGTAAGCTGAGGAAAGCACATTCCTGCAGCTACCAAATCTCAAAATTCGACTGGATTTCAAATCTTACAAGCCTAAAGGAGAATACCAAGAAATCTTACTTAAGTCACAAATGTTATTAACGCCACTGCAACTCCACAACAAGGGATTGTAAGAAATCCAGCTTTGATGTGCAACCTCTTCTAGAACATCTTGAACATTTCTGATCTTAAGAAGTTTTTTCCTAAAATGTTTTCCCTTTTCCTAAAAGAAAACTTGCTCACAACCAATTTAATGCTTCTGTGCCAGACACACAATGGACAAAATCAGTTCGGATATTTTGCGTGATGCAGGTTGTATATCCCACAAATCTTTTTTTTGTACTCATTAAAGAAAGCAACACATATTTGTAATAACACGAGGATGGGTAATAATTTACATTTTTCTGTGAAGAAATCCTTTAAGTGCTACCGTAGGTTCACACCAGTCATGTTTGAGACGTCAAAATCGCGTCTACTGAGTCTAGTTTGCTGCTTGAAATTTTGCATGCATTTGCGCGTCTAGATCAAAGTAGTCACACAGAAAGTCAGAGGCGAAATTCGCTTCTTGTGGGAGGGCAAGTGATATGCAGATTTCTGTTTGCAAGATGGCTGAGGTTGATCGCGCATTCATCGAGAGAGTTACCGGTTTGTATTTGGTCACCTTACTATAGGGGGGAAATTGTTTAAAAAACTGCAGGACTGCCGCTGGTCGATAAACGTCACGTGACTCAAAAGTGAAATGTGTATTTGCAATTTACCAGGTTCCCCAATGCCCTCACTGTCCTCTCTTCCAAGCGAGGTCCTATTTATTCCTGTCTCTGTAGAAAAAAGAACTTGTGTCGTCTAGCTCCGGGTGGCTGCTCACAGACTACATCAAGCGTTCCTCCATGTTGAATGAGTGACTCCGGGCAGGGCTGCCGCCATAGCAGCATGCAGGCTCTTGATTGGTCAACACAGCGCGAAAATCTGCCAAAGTTAAAATTTTTCAACTCAGGCTTCAGACGCAAATTTAAGTGAAACGCAAAATACACAAAAAGCACCATTCGCGCCAGATGCTTAATTCGCGCCATTCACACGAACCAGACACGCGAAGGTGGCGGAATCGCGTCTACAGCACCGTGCTAAACACCTCATTTGCTCAACGAGACCTCCAGACGCGCATCATTGCGTCTTCACATTGACTTAACATTGAAATCACTCGTGCTTGACGCCTTTACCGCTGCTGCTGTGAATGCAGCATTAAAGAGCACCTATAACGTTACTAAAAACAATGTTATTGTATGTATTTAGTGTAATAGAATTTGTTCGCGAGGTTTATGGTTAAAAAAATTTTTTTCACACTGTACATTATTGTTGCTCCTCTATACCCTGCCTCCCTGATCCGCGTTGATTTTGTACAAAGCTCATTGCTCTGAAAAGTCAACAGCCAGAAATGTGACACACCTAACCATGTTTGGAAGATTATCTCCCAATGCAATATAGTTAACAATAAAGAGAAAACGCTTCCCTGCCAATGACACGTTTTTCCTGCAATCTGTATTTCCGCTATTATCCATCATGTGGCGCTCTTACCCAACTTAAAAAACCTGGAAGTATCCCCTTAAGGCAAACAGTTTAAACTCTTTGTGTGTTTAGATAATCGCTCTTAATCTAATCTCTATCAAAAGTCCTTCACAAAAACGCAATTTTGCTCCAAATTTGGTATTTTCTGAAGAAACCTACCCATATTTGAGAGGTGATAAAAAGAGATGAAAAGGTAGGAATGAAACAGATTTTGTTCTTTCGATATATAGTATGTATATTAGTGATGCGCGGGTAAAGTTGGGGTGGGTAAAGAAATTGTAACTTTAATGCAGGGCAGGTCATTAAAAAAAAAAAAAAAACAGGTTTCTTGCGTCTAATTCCCTGTAGCATATATATTAAATATTTGAGAGTATATATTTTTATATTTTATTACGTTCTTTGATAAGTTTAAATTACGTAGGTATACGTGGCAATGTAACTTCCGCAATGTAACTTGATATCACCAAACCTTTGGCATCACATCACGAAAGCGCTAAGTAGCTCCTGCTGCCAGCCACAACAACAAAACAAACGGAGAAATAAAAGATAAAAGACGATCTGCTGGAGAAATTAAGGTAGGGAAATTGTGAATAGATAATACAAACACTGCTTTGTAAATGTTGAAAATGTTTATCATTATCCTATCTCTATATTAAAATGACCATGCTGGTTTCTATGGTTCTTTCGCGTACGTTGTTGGCAGTTTACAGGGCAATGTAATCTAATGCCTGTGTCCAAGTCTTTTAGGCTGAAATAAAGCCTCTTTTTATTTACATTACAAATGCCTTATATGTCTATTTTTATGGTCGCGGGTGCGGGGTGGTGCGATTTGTAAAGATAGATACAGTGTTGGGGCGGGCAAAATATTTAATAAAAGCGGAACCTGCGGGATGGAAAAAACGCCGACCCGCGCATCACTAATGTATATATATTCAAAGAACATTACTTTCTGGAAGGCATTAAACTTTTGTGGAAAAACAATGCTGGCGCTGCCTGGCAACTTAAAAAAAAAAACTCTTGTCAGGGAAAGAGCTAAATATCTTCTTTACTTCCTTATCAATATGAGTCAAAACTGATCCAGTAAATGCAGATGACCAAGCTGATCGATCAACTTTGCCAGCGTGGCTTGAGCAGGACGTAATAGATTGGTAACAATAGGATACTAAAACATAAAACCATGTTTGCATTTGTAATCGTAGAAACGACAAACAACAAGCGCTACTCTGCACTGCACAAAACCTGCATTTGAGTCATGGTTTAGTCATGAAAACATAGACTACTTACAGAGTCAGAAGAATCTGGCGGAGTTTTGATAATGACCATCAACAGGCAGTGGAAGTAAACTGTTGCCTGCAATCCATGTGTTTGTTGTAGTCCAAGAAAAGATATTTAAGTTGGATAAGATAACTTCGATAATCATTTACTTTGGGTTTGTACCTTTTGCATATAGTTAACATGTACTAACACACACTTACACACAAAATGAAATGTAAAATCACGAATCGGATAATTGGTGCTCTTTAACAGTTTGACTCAGTTTAAGCTACGGATTCAAAACAAGTCTAAACTCCAATCCGACAACTAAATATATTTCCTTTAACTTCTGGTTATCTTCACGGTTGCTTCACGAGAGAGAATGAAAGTGTGTCATTCTAATGGAAATGCCAATACTCAACTGTGTCAGCTAGATAACTTAAGACGTATGCTGTACCTGTAACATAAGCTCTAGGGCAACACTGACAAAAATAGGCCATTCTGTCCATGTGAACTAAACACGATCCCATATAAATGTATCCGGTCCACTATAACCTTTCAATGGATGGGAAGATTGGAAAAACAAAACCCTTGAAAGAAAATTAGTGACCCCCAGAAGATATTAATTATAATACTGAAAAGTCCACTGCGTCTAAAAATAGCAAAAGTGCTGACGTCTGGATGAAGAACTGAAAGAGATTAAGGAGGGGACAGGAAGAGAGGCTGGAACATGAGTCAATGAACAGCATGCTGAAGGCTGGCAGCTTACCGAGATGACGACAATAGCACAAACAATAGATGCATCACACTTTCGGTTCTGTGTATAGACTATGGCTTAACTTGTACTTTTTCTTACTCTTAAATAAATTGCTGACCCCCCCCCCAAAAAAAAAAAAATCACATCTTTATCTACCTACCTTTGTAATGACTTTCTTTATTCTCCTAAAGACAAATCCATTTAAAATCCTTTTAGTATAGTAAAGAGGAAATCAAATTCGTAAATGTGGCTGACGTCCAGTCGGTTCTCACATCCAATGACTAAGCATTACTGACATCATTGGTGTCATATTTGATTTGATTTTACGGTGCTTTTTTCCTATTTTGGAGCTTTATAGCCTCATGCTGCGTACACACCAAACGCAAGGCATCGTGTTCCTCTATCTAGATTACACGCAGGATTTAACTTTGTATCATGCAAATTTTTCGCTTAAGTTGAATATTTTCAACTTGCAAAAACGCATTCTTTGCATTTACTTTGTATATAATCTACTCGGGCAAATCATTGAATTCACTTTTGGTGTGTACACCCTATTAGTCCTTATTTACTTTGATTATAGTAAGAAAATTGAATGGGATTTGTTTTTGTTTTCCAAATATTCACCTTTAGTGTTCCACCAACGCAAAATCAAAGTCACAGAGTTTTGGATAATTTTTTAGCATGACAGACTTGATTTTGGGGTGAACGGTTCCTTTAGCTATGCATAATAATCAGTTTGTAACACAAGCAATACCATACACATGCAAACAGAACTGCTGAAATATGGAGTGTGATGAAATGTCTTTGATGACCAACAGCACTCTTGGGATGACAGAAGGAAGTGCTTGGAAAGACAATTATAATAATAAGTAGATGAGCTTGGACCATGTTGTCTGAAAGTGTGAGGTCTATGAAAATCTTTATGACATGGTAGAGGCTATCCAGCCACCTGCTATACTGATCTCTAAAGATCAGTAAGCTTTTTCTAGCAGCTGGTGTGTATGTGTGGTCAATCCTAACGTGTGATAAGGATTAATATTCTCGGTGCCTGTTAACACTGCAGGCAAAAACAACCTGTAAAAGAAGAAACGAGGGGGAGTGTATTCAGCAGAATGTGGAGGAGACTCGAGCTTCATGGACAAACTGACTAATTGGATACTTTGTTCCAACAGTTTATAGAGGCCACATGAAATCCCAGGACAGAGGATGGCATACACATATACTGAAGCTACAATGAACATGACACCAATATAGTTTTCATTTGCTTTTTAAATTCAGATTCAGTACAATACATTTTAGTACCGAATAGAGTGAAATTAAATTAGAGTGATATGTTCAAATATGGCATTGATAACATTGAATCTCATTGGTTCTTGTGTGACACGTGAAGAATTTACTACACTCATCTCTGTTGCTATGGATACAAAATGTATTGATCACTAAAAAGCACAATATATGAATCATTGTCCCTAACAAAAGAATCACTTCACTACAGAAGACATTTGTGGTGACCCTGCCAGTGAAAATCCAGCTAAAGTACTCTTTCACAATTTTCTATATAAAATCCTCCCATATATTGTGCAGAACATTCTGTGAAAATATAACCTTGATATTTTTAATGTTGACCGAGTAAGATTCTGATACCCGGGAATGTATTTTGCTTTAAATAAGAGCAGTTTGCCCTTTGTCCACAAGAGACAATGGCCCAAACACAAGCCTCCTGCAAAAAGGTGTTTCAGAGTATAAAAAAACCCAATAGCATCTCTAGGCACTCTATGTGCTAAATGAGCTCAAAGAGATTGTGACCCTCAATGCCTTTCATAATCACTCCCTAGCCCTTGAGGAATGCATCTGTCGTAAGCTTGATGCGATGACACTGAGCCCCCAATACTGGCCTTTTGGAAAAGGAAAGGAACCATGGTTTCATCCATAATACTAAGGTACAAAGCATTTGCGTGTGACCTTGATGAATTGAAAATGGGTTGCCTCTCAGGGAAAACCCCCCAATCTCTATCCATTTTGGAGACAATGAAGTATCGACTGTACAATAGTACTTTCTGCTCCAGCCTGGCCACCACACAAGGTCCAACTCAGTGAATAAATTTAAATCCCAATAAAATTGCTAGGGCGATTAACCTTTCGAGGCTGACTTTAGGTGCTTTATGATCCATAGTTTTAGGTTGTTTTCACATATGTTGGTGCGCACCGTGGTGCGGCCTCGGAGCGCACCAAAATACATTGTATCATTTTTCAGTTAGTGCGGTCCGTGTTCACATATATATATTTTTACTTTACTCGAAATGCCGCACCGTACATCATGTGACAACGGTCAGCGCTGTCATTGGTCTCTGACAGCTCTTACCGTCTCATGACCACCCCCACGTTTCCACGACAACCAGCTTGACAGGGAGAGCGCAGCTATCAAGATGTGGAGATAAACATTGTACGTCTTTGTGAAGTTTCTTTGCTTTAACGCGAAATTGCGTAGCTGTTCTATTAAAGACTTTCTCACGGAGCCGTTTGCTAAAAGCCCGTAATGTCACTATTTGTGTGTGGAGGACAGCTATGCATTTATAAAATCATCAGCTCAAACGTAAAGGAGACAGCGAATCTCTATGCAACGGACCAGGATTGGCTTGTTTGTTGTTAACCCACAATATAACACCCGGCTCACGTCACAACGAAAGCCCAGTGGCTCAAACATGTGGAGAACTTCCTGTATTTGGTTCGGCCCGAGGTCCAGCAGTGTTCACACCACAGGTGGGTCGCCCCAGAGTTCGGCAACAGCCGCTCCGAGACCACCTGTTTAGAGCGGTCTCGGAGCGGCTGTTTAGTGCGCACCCGAGTGCGGCTGTTGTGTTCACACTGACCCAAACGCACCGTACTCGGAGCGACACGTCATTTGGGCCGACGTAAACAGTGTATATGTGAAAACACCCTTAATGTCCTGGAGTGACAAACAACAGGAAACACATACTAATAGGCTATTGTAGAAACTCATCTGCTGAAACAACAATGTGCCCCGTAGCGCTGGTTACACTGGTTTCACATCGCAAGTGTGAGCAGCGCATGAGGAGAGCGTTTGCTACGTGTGTCCATTGTGCTTTCACACCGGCTGCGTTTGCAGCACATACTGTGCCGTTTAACTCTTTCACCGCCAGCATTTTTTTTTAAAGTTACCAGCCAGCGCCAGCGTTTTTCATGATTTTCACCAAAGTTTGATGCCTTCCAGAAAATGTTCTTCTTTAAATAAATAAACATACAATATACCAAATGAAAGAACAGACCCTCTGCTTTCAAACAAACAAAAAACGTTTCATCCTACCTTCAGTGGTTCTTTTGTAATCAGCTTTTGAATATGGTTAGGTTTCTGCAAAAACACCACATTTTGAGCAAAAAGCAGAGATAATTCCATTTTTGTGACGGACTTTACATAGAGATCCCATTCAGAGCGATCTTTAAAACAGACACGGACATGCAGCCGCTTGCCATAGGGCAATACTTCTGGGTTTAAAAAGTTGCGTAATGTCACTATTTGTGTGTGGAGGACAGCTATGCATTTATAAAATCATCAGCTCAAACGTAAAGGAGACAGCGAATCTCTATGCAACGGACCAGGATTGGCTTGTTTGTTGTTAACCCACAATATAACACCCGGCTCACATCACAACGAAAGCCCAGTGGCTCAAACATGTGGAGAACTTCCTCTATTTGGTTCGGCCCAAGGTCCAGCAGTGTTCACACCACAGGTGGGTCGCCCCAGAGTTCGGCAACAGCCGCTCCGAGACCACCTGTTTAGAGCGGTCTCGGAGCGGCTGTTTAGTGCGCACCCGAGTGCGGCTGTTGTGTTCACACTGACCCAAAGGAAGTTGCCACCTGGTGGATAATAGCGGTATTGCGGAAAGACGGAAAATCTCATCATTGGCAGGGAAGCGTTTTCTCTTGATTGACGAGATATCTCGGCAATGGCGGCGAAAGAGTTAATAACAGTATAAAAATCTCAAGTTCACATTTCTTTATTTCACATGCATTAATGAGCAAAACCTCTTCAAGGCGGTTTTTGATGGTCAGTGTAATTTATATAACTGTGATTTGTTTAACCCACATTGTTTTCGTGCTGTTCTGGTCCGTGTAATGACAGATATAGACACAATATACACTTATAGACATAAAAAGCCCATGGCACATTATTAAATCTGTTTCTCTGAAGTTTTACGATAAATTAAAAAAATCACTCAGTGATTGACAGCATGAAGCAGTCGATCGTGTTTCCCTTCGAAAGTTTAAAGGAGCATTTCACCCATAGAAACATTAATCTTTATTGAAAGTGTGTCATATTTGTAGTCGAAATGTAACATACATTTAGAATTTGGTGCCTATTTGACAGAGAAAATGGGTGTTTGTAGTCTCACTCCCTCAACAAAGAAATTGCACTTCCTTCTTTCAATGATGCAAAATGATGATTTTTACATCATTGAAAGAAGGAAGTGCAACACTGAAATCTGTTTTTCTCCTGTCTTAGCGGCAACTGAGGAAATGATGCATGACCATTCAAAAACATGACTGGGGTTCTAACTATACAAAGCTTAATGCAAATGGGTGAAGTGTCCCTTTAAGCATAGATTTATAGATGTATCTATTTCTCTGAAGATTATGGATGAGGACTCATTTCGTGCTGAGCAGAGAGTGAATGACAGCGCAGTCTTCTGGTGCTTTTAAATATTGATTGAGCTTAAATAACATTAGGTTATTATTTAGGTTAATTATTTCCTATTAATTATGGTAATGTTATGTTTAAGTGAATGTTACAGTAGCAGTTTTCACTATAACCACTGCATATAGAGACGTTTTTCATATTTTGTTCAATTGTTTAATATATCTGCTGTTCATATGTTCATTTATTGGTGTGTTATATGATTAGAATGTTGTCCCGATTTTAAAATTAAGCACAGCAATGAGATTTGAGGGTGTTTCTCTCTTTTCAGGAAAAGTACCGAAAAGTATCGGAACCGCAATGCTTGTCTTGGTATCGGTACAGAGACAAAAAAATTTGGTATCGTGACAACACTAGCGCTGGTAACGACGAAAAAAATGTGTATACTGTTATATACTATTACACATGCATTTTCTTGTTCAGCTGTTTTCTTTTTCTTAAGACCTAAATGGTCATGTACAGTCTTGTTCAAAATAATAGCAGTACAATGTGACTAACCAGAATAATCAAGGTTTTTAGTATATTTTTTATTGCTACGTGGCAAACAAGTTACCAGTAGGTTCAGTAGATTCTCAGAAAACAAACAAGACCCAGCATTCATGATATGCACGCTCTTAAGGCTGTGCAATTGGGCAATTAGTTGAATTAGTTGAAAGGGGTGTGTTAAAAAAAATAGCAGTGTGGCATTCAATCACTGAGGTCATCAATTTTGTGAAGAAACAGGTGTGAATCAGGTGGCCCCTATTTAAGGATGAAGCCAACACTTGTTGAACATAGATTTGAAAGCTGAGGAAAATGGGTCGTTCAAGACATTGTTCAGAAGAACAGCGTACTTTGATTAAAAAGTTGATTGGAGAGGGGAAAACCTATAAAGAGGTGCAAAAATGATAGGCTGTTCAGCTAAAATGATCTCCAATGCCTTAAAATGGAGAGCAAAACCAGAGAGACGTGGAAGAAAACGGAAGACAACCATCAAAATGGATAGAAGAATAACCAGAATGGCAAAGGCTCAGCCAATGATCACCTCCAGGATGATCAAAGACAGTCTGGAGTTACCTGTAAGTACTGTGACAGTTAGAAGACGTCTGTGTGAAGCTAATCTATTTTCAAGAATCCCCCGCAAAGTCCCTCTGTTAAAAAAAAGGCATGTGCAGAAGAGGTTACAATTTGCCAAGGAACACATCAACTGGCCTAAAGAGAAATGGAGGAACATTTTGTGGACTGATGAAAGTAAAATTGTTCTTTTTGGGTCCAAGAGCCACAGGCAGTTTGTGAGACGACCCCAAACTCTGAATTCAAGCCACAGTACACAGTGAAGCATGGAGGTGCAAGCATCATGATATGGGCATGTTTCTCCTACTATGGTGTTGGGCCTATTTATCGCATACCAGGGATCATGGATCAGTTTGCATATGTTAAAATACTTGAAGAGGTCATGTTGCCCTATGCTGAAGAGGACATGCCCTTGAAATGGTTGTTTCAACAAGACAATGACCCAAAACACACTAGTAAACGGGCAAAGTCTTGGTTCCAAACCAACAAAATTAATGTTATGGAGTGGCCAGCCCAATCTCCAGACCTTAATCCAATTGAGAACTTGTGGGGTGATATCAAAAATGCTGTTTCTGAAGCAAAACCAAGAAATGTGAATGAATTGTTTAAGAATCATGGAGTGGAATAACAGCTGAGAGGTGCCACAAGTTGGTTGACTCCATGCCACACAGATGTCAAGCAGTTTAAAAAAACTGTGGTCATACAACTAAATATTAGTTTAGTGATTCACAGGATTGCAAAATCTCAGAAAATTTTTTTTTTGTACAAAATAGTTTTGAGTTTGTACAGTCAAAGCTATTTTTTTTAACACACCCCTTTCAACTAATTGCACAGCCTTAAGAGCGTGCATATCATGAATGCTGGGTCTTGTTTGTTTTCTGAGAATCTACTGAACCTACTGGTAACTTCTTTGTCACGTAGCAATAAAAAATATACTAAAAACCTTGATTATTCTGGTTAGTCACATTGTACTGCTATTATTTTGAACAAGACTGTATATGAGGATAATTGCAAAGATGGGAACTTTGGCGCATATAAGTATTTAAGGTCAATACAGCGGCAAAAATGCTCAGAAGCTTAAAGGGACACTCCACTTTTTTTTGAAAATATGCTCATTTTTCAGCTTCCCTAGAGTTAAACATTTGATTGCAATCCTTTCAGCTGATCTCTGGGTCTGGCACTACCACTTTTAGCATAACTTAGCACAATCCATTGAATCTGATTAGACCATTAGCATTGCGCAAAAAAAATAACCAAGGAGTTTCAATATTTTTTTTTTTAAACTTGACTCTTCTGTAGTTACATCGTGTACTAAAAAAAAGGAAAATAAAAAGTTGTGATTTTCTAGGCAGATATGGCTAGGAACTATACTCTCATTCTGGCGTAATAATCAAAGACTTTGCTGCCGTAAAATGGCTGCAGGAGACGCAAGGATATTACGCAGCACCTGAAAATAGTCCCCTGCTATTTTCAGGCGCTGTGTAATATCACTACGCCTGCAGCAGCCATGTTACAGCAGCAAAGTCCTCGATTTTTATGCCAGAATTAATTAATTTTGGTTGTCGGACATTCGATGCATCTTTAACACTGCCGTATTGCAATGATGTCAGTCTTGCTGCCCTGGAAGTTGTGTACATATAAGATGAGTATATTATAAAAGAGTCAATTTTCTTGTAGCCTGTGTAATGCAATGTAATAACAGCAAATAGTTTTTAAAATAAATTGCCTTCCTTTCCAATACATTTGTTTAAAATTCACAAAAGCTGAAGATAAGCTTTTATTGATTAGCCTGATTCAATTCCTAAAGAGCTTCATCGTTCTATCACAGCTGCAAGTCCTGCTATAGCCACTTAGTGGTTGACATCTTACACATCAACTGAACCTTAAAATTACCTGTAATCCTCTTTATCCGTGGGTAGACAGGTATGGCAAAAGCAAACTTTAAATAATTCCAAATACAAGTGCAAGCTGTCCCCTTTTTAAGGTACTGACCTTTAGTAGACATTTTAACGGCATATTTAGTCGTTACCAGCAAATGGGCCCTTACGTTACTTTTAAATGAGAATCCATAAGCATCTTATAGAAGAACTGATGAAGTTTCAGAACTGAGAGAAGGAGAAAAACCGAGAGAGAAATGATCAGTAACCCATGTCTGTGACACAGAGAAAAGGTACAGGCTGTGTTGCAGGTCACAGATAATTGGATTCAAGCAGCAAACATAAAAACAGAGCAGACAGGCTGACAAAGAGAGCAAACAAGTGCAGGGTAAATCTGCACGAGAACTGAATGGTTGTTATTGAGGAGAATTCCAGCAGAACGGGAGCTCGGCCAAGCTGAAGAATGTTTCCACACAATCCTCACGACTCTCAATCACTCCTGTTGAGGAAAACATTTGAGCGAATCCCAAAGCAGCTTCAAATAAGTTCAACACACAGGTCGATTGTCAGTATACAAGGTCCGTGTAGTCCTTAGTGATAGCTAAATGCTTGTAACATTTTGAAATGTTACAAATAAAAAAACATACACTCAAAAAAATTGTTTGTTCAATCAACATAATTGAATTAAGGAAAACTTTTCCACGAAATTAGATTAGGCTTGTACAACAAGAATACAATAAGTTAATTTAAACAAATAATCTTTTGTTGCACCAACTTAATAAATATATTTACATTGGTCATAAAAATATCTTGTTCAATAAACTAAATTCAGTTAAGGAAAACTTTTCCACGCAATTATTTCTGGTCTGTTCAACAAAAACAAAACAAGTTCATTCAAGCAAAAAAGTCTAGTTAAACCAATTGTCAGTTTCTATATAATACTAATTAGCATAAGCACACGTTAGCATGCTAATGACACATTGGATGAACATGTGAAAAGAGACTGATTTTCAAACAGTCATTAACACAGTTAGTGCTTTTTAAAATAAGTACGTATGTCACATCCACAACTTAACCAAAGGCACCACTCTTCTGTACAATGGTAACCAAACAATTCGTAAAAATATAACACAAAATCTTCTAAATCAATAAGATAAACCAACATTAAACACTATAAAGTCTTTATCTTTACCTAAAAATGCATAAAATAACACTTAATTAAAAAAATTACTCTCCAAAGGCAGTTGCATGCAAAGCATGCTGGGAAATACAGATTCACGGCCCAGTAAGTAATAGCAACAAAAATCATTAATGTGGTCCCAATATAAAATTATTGAGTTCATGTAATTTTTTTAAATTTAAGCAGATTGAACATTATAAAAATAGGTTGAGACAAAAAAAATAAAAAATTGTGTTGTATTAACTTGTTTCATTTAAGTAAATTAGACAAGGTGCAAAAATATTTTTTTTGAGTGTATGCAGCTTTCAAGGGCAGTGGAGAATCAGGCTGAGATTGAGAATAACACCTTAGAAAATATTGTGGTGAAATCACCAAAATTCCCAGATAGCAATAGACTCCGGGTGCAAATCTGGTGCAGTCGGCAGTCCATTGCTGTCTTGGCTATCTTTGGTGGTTAACAATGTTAACAAATACAATCTTATAGTAAAGTGCTACCAATGTATTCTAAAGTATTCAATCATAGAGGTCTTCAAATATATCTGATGTGATTTCTCAGTAATACGCTGTGCTGTATGTTGGCAAACGCTGATGAATAAAATGTATCTGAATTTTGAAACCAATTTTAAATGTCAAGGTCATCTTCAACACATCCGGTATCCAGTTTATTTAATGCAAAATGAAGAAAACACATTTTATGCCCTGAACTGAGTTTACATACTGCAATACGAGAAACATTTAACAGCTCATATTGATTTTGCTAAAATATGAAGACTCAAAGAAGAGAAACAAACTCTAACTGAAATTGCTGCTTGGATATTGAAAAGGGTTTACAAAAATGACTATCTAGCAAGCGCCTTTAATTTTGAGTGAATGTTTATTAGGGTTTTCAATAGAGGTGGCACGGTCCATGAAAAAAATCCGAACCGTTCGGTTCGCTTGTCTCAGTTCGGAGCGCGTGTGTGCCGCAAGGTTCAACGGTTCATGCCATGCGCAATGTAGTCTCATGCCCTGTATGTGACCTCAGATAGCGTGTTTCCCTTTCGCGCGAAAGAAGAGGTGACTGGTTTCGAGTATAAGTACTGCAGGTTATGTTACGTGTAGAAATGGCAAGTGGGAGAGAAAACGAAGTCTGCCCGCAGTTGGAGGGTGCGCCAGCGTCGTATAAGTTTGGTGTGTGAAAACATTTTTATTTCATGTTACCTATGATGACAGCGGAAATAAAACAATAGATTGAACTGCAGTCTATGGGTTGAATGTCCTCGAACAGCCACAGGAGATCGCCTTCTCTCCGACCATTTATCTAATCTGAGGTACTGAACACAATGTTTTACGTCTTTTCGTATTCAGTGCTATTTTTAGCCTTTCATTGATAAAATTAAGGCTGCTGATTTCCGCGTAGTTTCATTTTGCTAGCGTGTGAAAGTTACGCGATCTTATTTCAGAAATTGCCCCTCAAAGTAATCAGGACAGAAGTGGTAAAAAGTGGACAAAAGAGACGGATGTAAATATTACAGGTGTAAACGTTGTGTTTCTCTCTCGTCCACATAAACTCTCAGTATTAAAGCAGCCTCTCAGTGATAAATCTAAGAGCTACACTGAAGTTGGCATTTTAATAAATGCAAGTTATCTTTGTGTGCTAAAAATGCACATAAAGTTCATGTAGATGGCAATACACATTCTCTTTTTTGCCAAATAAATGAAAAGCATGTTGAAATCATCAATGTCTTCCCTCTTGCTCTATCAAAATCTCACCTGGCTTTCCTCAGAGATGGTCCCTATAATGTGCTTAAAGTCAAATTCAGTTTGTGCATGATTACATGATATAACTTTTTTTTAACACTGTATCCTAAATTATGAATAATTAATACATTCATAAGATAATACATTTCTGGAGTGTTAAAAATGTAAAGAAAAAATAACAACAAGAACCGTACTGAACTGAGAACCGTGACCAAAGAACTGTGATACGAACCGAACCGAGGGTTTTGTGAACCGTGCCACCCCTAGTTTTCAAGTACTACTGCAGTACCAAAAGAAGATGATGTTTATCCGTAGATTTATGCTTAGGATACAGTTAGTCACCGTTTCAATACAATTTTTGTTTTTTATCCACGGTTTTCGGTTCGGTTCCGATGACTTGGCCTATTAAAGTGTTTTTAAATTATTCTATGCTTAGGTAACAGGAATAGTGAGATGTTAAGAAGCAAAAAAAACTGGTTTCATCTTACACATTTCTAGTTTATTGACAAAATAATATAAGATATAATTAAATAAAGATATATAAGAATGATATCCTATTCAAACTGGGGAACACGTGAATTCTTACATTTTGAAAAAAAAACACATGTAAACATAAATTGGCCATTTTATATATCTATACATAGTAAATTAAACTTTATAAAATGGTTAGTTCCAATCCTTGATTCTGATTGGTCTATAGGTGTGCATTATTCACCATAAAACAAGGCTATTTTTCACCCAACGGTTCTGTTTATCACTGCGCCCTTAGCAACACCCTTAGCAACCACACGTATCAGTTTGTTGTTTTTATTTAGAGCTTTCATGCATATTACACATTGGAACCACTGATCTATATAAATGACTGGAATGCGCATAGAACGCTTGACGTAACTGCGTGAGGTGAAGCCAGCGCAGAGTTTGAGCCGCCATCTTGGTATACCCAACCGGCAGAGAGCGTCATTGACTTCCATTCAAAATCATGATTAAAATTTACCCCCTTTACAGCGTATCAGTTACACAAGGTTAATTTTTAGGATATGTGTACGTTATTTATTTGTTAATTCTGGTGTTATTTGCAATGTTTTTGTTTTAATCGGGCAGGATAATGGATTTATAAAAAAACGTTAATGTGAGTGTGTCTGTTGCATTTGTTAATGACACGGGTATAAATAAAGTTTTGTTTGACATTCAGCTACACTGTGACGGTCAGCGTTATTTCTCTAAATAAGTTTGGGTAACTTGTAAGTTTAGATAACATAATTACAAAACTAGCAAATTATTGCAAGCACATGCGGTACAAAGCATGATTATTTATTTAGATTTCAGAATGAGCACGTTTATTGTCATTAATACTAAATATGCTGCGGTCTGTCTGCTGATCTGATACTGTAATAAAGATGAATGTATAATAACTGTTTAAAACGCAAAATGTACAACTTTCAGTAAATAACTATTTACATGTTTTGGACGTTTGTGTTGTAATAATGTACAGGGTAACTTCACAAATAAAAACGAAGACGAGTAAAGTGATGTTTTATCATTAAAATCTGATAACGTCCATTGATTTAATAGAACGTTTTGGTATACCAACATGGCGGCGCGGTGGCTTCACAAGTGTGACGTCATGCGCAATCCAGTCATTTATATATAGATCAGTGATTGGAACACATTTTTGTTCATGGTCAGGGACTATTTTTTTCTAGCGGAAGGAATGCTTTTATTGATGTAACTTCATGAAAGTTGCACTAATTTTTTTACTTTAATATTGTGTGGTAACCGTTTTATAAAAGCAATAAGGTACTTGAGGCAAGTTCTTTATTGTGAATAAGAAATGGCTGAAGGGGTTGCTTCGCGTCGTGCCTAACAATGCCCTTCAGCCGTTACTTATTCACGATACAGCACAGCCTCTCGTACCTTATTGCTTCCTTACATTGTAAATGAAGGCTACACCTTACTGCACTCACTATGTCCAACATCATTCTATGCTGTGTAGAAACCAAAAATGAATCAAGATTAGATTACCTGGGGGATTTACCTTAGGATCATGTGAATACTCTTTTTGATTTAAACTTTTTCAACTTGCGCGGAAGACGTGTTTGAGGCAAATAATGCGCGTTTGCGGCAATAACAAAACCCAATTTGCATTATTCGCATTGCCCGACGCGAATTTGCATCTTCACATTGATGTTGTATGTAATCTACTCCCGCATTAATTAATCCACACCACAGATTTGAAAGACAGTGGTGCTGCCTCTTTTTGTTGTCAAACTTTTCTGCTCGTGATCACCATGTTGTGTGTGTGCGAATGAAATCTGACACCAGCATTGCAAGCAGAGTTAAAGCAGCTAGCGCATAGTGACTGGAGATCAACTCGCTGGATAGCGTTTATATATTGCAGTGCGCAGATCCTGCGGGGGCACACACATTAACTGAAGTGAAGGGAATATAAAACAGACAGATTTGAATGGATAATAGGGGTGTAACGATTAACCGTGCAAATGCGCGTTTTCTCAATGAATGAATTTGAATGAATTTGAATGAATTACGGTGAAATACTGGCACATCCGAACGCCAGGGGGCGCTCTTGTGCAGAAACTCCCTTAGTGCCACAGAAGTTGTTGTACTACAAACGCTATTCCAGGAAATGTCTACAGGAATATTTGTACGCTGTTCTTCAAATTGTTTCAGGTATTTTCATGATAATAAAGAATATTTTGAATGATTTTTATTTAACGAGTGTTGCTTTTTTTATTTCACGTCTTAAACGACTCAGACTCATAATGATTTTAGATTGATAAGGACTTCCTACTGATCACAGAGCCGTATTACACGCACAAGCTGTGCATGAAACAAAGAATCGCAGCCCTGCGATTTAGAATCGATTTCAGACAGGCATTTTAATGGGACACGCGATTGACTCGTTACATCCCCAATTGATAAACCGAAAAACCGCAATTCACATGTGCGTATTGGACTGTGGGGGTCGAACCGAACGGTTCAATATTATATTGAGAATTGTGGCATCCCTAGTAGACATCTAAACAAAAATATTGTATGAGACAGCGTAATGTGTCAGCGCATTTCACGCGCATCAACATATTATTAGTTGATGTAATCGATGCATCGTTGCAACTTGCAGCCCTTTTGCTCTATCAGTTGACCTAAACTGAACATTTAGATCGGATGCATAAATTACATTTCTTTTTTGATTGTGTCTTTTTAAAACAATTATGAGTCTCACCAAAACAATATAATCAAAAAGAATTATCATGACATATCAGGTATTTACATTTCATTATTTTGTACTACAAAGAAGCTCTATCAAATAATTTCAATGCAAATGTTTTAACCCCAGTTGACATGCCATGCCAGTTGTGTCCTTTTACCCCAAACAGAATATCAATGAAACAACTGAGAGCCCTTGATTAAAAAAAATGACATCTAATCATTGTACCTTACATATTTAAAGCAGACTAAACATCACTTGTTAAACAATTAGCCACTACGTCCCAATTAAACACTGCACACAACCCGTATCTCTTTAGCATAGTTGAGTAACACCCAGCGGTACTTGACAGATTAATCCTTCAACAAATCCCACCCTAAACACTTTCACACTAGCTGTTTCCTAATTGATAAACCTCAACAGGGGCTGCACTATCACACCGTAGTGCCGAGCACAAATCCTCACATCCCATTACCAGACAAGTCTCTTAAAGAACCAACACACACCAGCGGTTTGTGTGCTGTGCTAACATAACCCACACATCAATGAATGCTGAATGCTGCTGAGAACACACCAAAGGATTATATGCATGTCAAGGGTTCGAAAATTGCTAGCCCGACGTCCCGGGGCTATTGTGCCTTCTAATGTTTCTTTGCTTCTCCGTCAGCATATCATAGGGAGGAAAAATATATTTGAATTCTTTTGCATTCTCTCATAGATTTGGTAGGGTAATTATGTTTTATGCAATTCATGCATCGGGTTTTGAAATTGCATTTGAATGCACGCTCGCTTTTTAGTTTCACTTTCCATTCGCGACCGCTAAAATTGTACAGGGAGCACGCATTACTTATTTGCCATTGATGCTCTGGATCTGTTGTGCACAAATTCTTCCAACGTCATCTTGTCAGTCATTACTATCCTCATGAAGTCTCCCGCAGCAAGCTTAAATGTGATATAGATTGCATAACAGTTACTCGCCAGCTATGTACAGAACAGGGCTGCACGATAAATCACACGTGGTTGTCACGCGCATCTCCTCAGTAAAGCACGGCCGAAATGAGATAAAGACGTGGACCGTCATGTCTGGATGATAGCCAGTTGATAAAACACGTGTCCGTGAGAACTGTAAGTGGACTTATGTTTTAGGTTTATTTAAGCCTGTTATTGTATTAGTCTATAGTTCTTGCTAGGGCTGAACGATACATCGAATTTTCATCGTCATCGCGATATGAACTCACGCGATGAACACGTCGCAACAGACAGCCTTGACGCGATGAATGAAGGGAAAACGGTAAGCGCATGTAATAAACGTTTGACCTATCACGTTTAGTCCTGAAGATATGCCCTGCGTCCCAAACCGCAGACTTTCATACTATATAGTAGGCGAAAAGCACTACTTCTCGTACTCTTTGCATACTATATAGTATGGAAGTACGCAGTTTGAACACAGATGGTTTGCTCGTTCATGCTATTAGGCCAATCAGGGGAACCCCCCAAGTCAGCTACGCTCAGATTGATTTGTTAGGTGTCAGTTGCGATGCTGTGCCTGTTAGCAAAAAACGATGGTGGAGAAAGGAGAGAAGAGTGAGGAAAATGTGTTGTCAGACGAAAACCTTGTGGTGAAAAGGAACAGCACTTCAGCTATATCATGGAATTATTTTGGATTTAGGAGTGGTGACGCCGCAAACACAGGTACTGTGGAAGTGGTGATTAGGGATGTCAAAATATGCAATTTCCCATATTCGATGATCATTTAAATTAACGATCAATCAATCGAATAATCGTTAACAGTAATAGTGCAATAAGCCATTACAGCAGTGACATATAGCCAATGACATAAAAGTGTGCGTAAAAATGCCAGCTTCCTCACGCGAATTAAATTTTTTTATTTTGTCTAAATAACATGCTAGTGCGATTGTAAAATCAGTCAATGTAGTTGGTGTTTTGATAAAAGTCATCAATTGAATCTCGTAATGAAATATAATGACTAATAGACACAGTAAACTCCGCCTCATAACGGGCACTCCGCACAGTCGGGTGAAAGTCCGTGCGTCCATGACAAAATAAGTTTTCATTATCATCAAGTGTTATTTTTCTAGTTGTTCACCTTGCTTTCTGAGTCGTTGATACATCACTTGTTGTAATTATATCCAAGAAGCACACAAAGGGCACTTTTTTCCGTCGTCACCTCAGCTTTGGACCTGCGGCGTACTTTCAGCAAAGATGCTTATTATGAAGACTTCAACCTTCCATTAGAATATCTGTTTAGCGTGTAGCGCCTCAGCCAGTAATGATGATGATCAATGATATATGTTGTGGGCGTTCAGAGTGTAACAACAGTCAGTTACAGTTTACATTTAACAGTTTCTTGCCAGAATGTAAGTTTTACATTTTAATCTGTTTATTAAAAACGGCTTCTGGTCTCCTTCCCTGTGTAAAGCAGCGTTAGCAGTGTTGCTATGCTAATCTTGCAGGCTTCCCTGAAGAGGGTCTTTGCTTTCAGTATCCTAACTATGTTTAGATTTTCGGCATCGGAACCTCTCAGATCCACTGCGGATGCCATTTCGTTGCGTTAGCAGCCAGCCTCGTCTCGAATGAGGTTATAAAGCCCAAGTGAGTGTTTGGCATCAAGCATCGTTGTGATCATGGCTAGTTTAACTTCTTCGCGCTTGTTTAATTTTTTCACCAGCTGTGTATGTGCTTTGCGCAGGCGCCGGACACACGTGCTTGCTTTGTCGACAATCGTTAATTTTTATCGATTTAATTCTTATCGACAATTAATCGAAGATCGATTAATTGTTAACATCCCTAGTGGTGATTCACATATTGCGTATATTGCGCGCTCAAGTTCATTATTTCAAATGTAGGCGTGCAGTATGTGCACTCTGGAAGCGTCGCGGTCGCGACTCGCACACGGTGCGATGCCCTCGTTTTTCCAGGCTTTTCAAAAAAATTTTAACTTTTCATAATGACACAAGCGCAGCGTGCAGATCATGTGACAATAACCTACGTGTCTAGCGTTTTCCACGCGTTTTTAGGAGCGACATGTGAATGGCCCCTAAAACATGAAAAAATATAAAATATTTATTGCAACTCACATCGTCATCGCAACATTAAACAATGCCATTGCACATCACAACTTTTCCTCACATCGTGCAGCTCTAGTTCTTGCTAACTTAAAAGTAAGTTAGCTGGTGGTTTTGTTGTTTGAGCAACCTGCTAGCTAGGTTTCACGTGCCTGTTGATAAGATATAACGTTATTTACACTCCTTTAAGATAATGTAATTAATAGTGGGAAATAATCAGTTTTTACCATCTTTGCGGCATCTATCATCGTTCGCCAGACGTTCTACAACATCTGCTTTAGGTTGTGTTTATTAACCCTTTAGTTTCACTTCATCACGCAGCTATTCCCATTAGAGGTAAAAACATTTAATTCATTAATAATCTAGTATCTGTTCATTTTTTGTCATAGTTTCTTCAAAATTAAGCTTTATTAGAGTTTTCCATGTTTCAGTGCTATAATTGGGTCCCCAGTGCTTCTATCAACCTAGAAAATGTGAAAAAGATTAACCCAGTAACATTCTCTGCAAGCATGTGAAAAAAATAGGTTATTTTAATTCCGCCTGTTCTGTGACGTAGGTAAGTCTTGTTACAATAATACCACCCCTTAATCCGAACTATCCAACCATGGCACTGTCATTTGGTGCAGAAATAAAGAAAGAGAGAAAAGATAATTGACAGCACAATTAAGTTTCAATTTCAACAAACCACCATTATGGTGATCAGTGTTTGCATTTGATCAGCTCGTTTGCATTTTAAAGGACACACCCAAAACAGCACATTTTGCTTGCACCTACAAAGTGCCAATTTTAAAATACTATAATAAATGATCTGTGGGGTATTTTGAGCTAAAACTTCACATACTCACTCTAGGGACAACAAAAACTTTACTTACATCACATAAAATCTCATAATATGTCCCCTTTAATTTAACATCATTGGTGCTTTTTCTAAACTCTTGATGGCCTTTCTGGGTAAGATGCTTACTAGGTCTTGTGACACAGCAAGATAAATGAATGACATCAGAAAGCTCATCTACTTTACACAGAGCTGAATTAGTGATCCTCTGGCTTTATAACAGCACTAGTAACTAAAACAGGACTCTGAATTTAAAAACAACACAATGGGTTAATGTGCGAATACTGTATACATGCGACAAAGTCCTTGCATGCTTAATCCGCGTAAAGTCAAAAGGCACGTTAATGTAATTCCTGTTAACGGTACTCACATCGATATGAACACGCGGCAAAACTGACAGCATGCAGGAGTCAATGAATCGGAAGAGAAAATAAATAAATAAATAAATCGGAAGCGATCACATCTTTATGAGGAAATATTAAGCGCCATGTCCACTGTCTGTGCAGTATCTATAATGCACTCGTTAAAGGCATAAACTGCGCTTTTTGTCGAAATATTGCTTATTTCTTCACAGTCGTGTTCGCCTAACTTGCAGTATATTCTTCAAGCCGCAACGTGCACAAAGTAATAAACCTGTCGCTTTAAGAGATCATCGTTTAGAATTAACCCGTAAAAACAGTCGTGATTTATACAAGCGCAACCGGATACTTGACAGCATTAACGGAGTATATCTGCGTCCAAATAGAAGAAGAAACATTTCTATTGTTTTAATTCACGAGCCCTCTGTGGATGGAGATAACACATTAAATACACTAACGTTACACTGCCTAGAGGCTTATTTTTACTGCCCGTGGCCATGACTGACCAAACGAAAACCCCTTTAAGATCTGTAAGTTAACCTTCACTCGCCTGTTATCTGATCAATGCTTGGTGCATTTAATAAAAATCATCGCACATGTCTGATGACTAATATCATGTTAAGGTTTTGTCCAACATTGCTGGGTGTGTATCAGATCTTAACTGTGACTGGCCCGCCTATATCAACAATGTATGAAAATAGATTTTCATAATAATACGTAACTAAAACGTACGAGTGTGACAAATGTACATATTAATAAACTTCTGACCTACCTCTGTTGAATTTCTAACAGTTAACTATAGAGTTGAATGTAGATCCGTCTCGACTCTTGCTCAAGCTGAATAAACTTTGCCCGCTTTTCCTTCTTTTCGTCGCTGGCTACTTGCTAACGTCCGCTAAAATCTCTCCGCGAGCTCCGTCAGCAGCGATCGAAGAGCCTCCGTCACCTCACGTTTATCTCTCCGTGAGAAGTGAAACAATACCGCTGAACGCAGGTGTAGATGACGGCTGCTGCAGATTTCAGATAAAGTTTATCTTCATCTTCTCCCGTCCAGCGCCATCTTTTCCGCGGGGCACGCCGGGTAATCCTCAGGAATCCTGACGCGACGCCGCGAGTTTGTCGCGCGTGTTGGAATGTTGGGATCAGACGGACAGGTGGGACACGAGGAGTGTGATGTAACTTTCCTTCAGAAACAAGAAAAATATCCGCAATGAAAATCAAATTATTGTAATTTAAGCCATCTTATACACGCCCACATTAAAATATCTTAGGATACTTTAGTATACGTACTACATTAAAGTATCGTAAAGTATACTAACTAGCAAAATTCTCAAATACTTGGACCGCATTCGAATTTGCCTATGCCCTAAAGTATAGCCTGCTGTTTTTGTTAAATGGGAAAGTATGGACATTTAAGTACTTTAACAGGAATGGGACATAGTAAATCTAATTTTGACTACTATTTAGTACTGATTTAGTATTACAATTGAGATGCAGGGATAGTGTTCAGAACCCCACAGTAGCCTACATAATAAAGTGTGCCACAGTATTAACTACAGTTGATGAATTCTCAGCTTAATAGTACATAAATATTGTGGTATACATTGACAGTTCTTACTATAATATACTATAGTCTACTTTAGTTTACTATAGTAGCCTAAATACTAAAGTATATTGCAATAGTTTTTCATGTGGGCAGTAAAACAAAACAGCATTCCTCCAACATCATGATGCTGCATAAAACAACATTAGACACAGGACTGAAGTGTACAGAATTAATGAGATGCTCTGACAGATGCTTTTATCCAAAGTGACTTGCAGTGCATCCAATCAATACTGTTTTATCAGTAGGCTATGTGTGTTCCCTAGGGATCAAACCCATGAACTTCCAACTGAGCTACAGAAACAAGTGCATGTGTGCAAGCTTCAAAACATATAAACTGCATAACACTTTGATGTATTCACAGTATTTACAGGGTACTTATGGTCCATGCCAAAAATATGCCTTGTAATATTAAGCCGTGCACAAAACACAGTACTAGGGCTATGAAAAAGGCCTACCCAGGTGAAAATAGTAAACTTTCATAATGTAGGCTACCTAAAGTGCTATTTTCACATAATATATTTAAAATTCTTCTTTAGTACTTAAGTAAAAAAAATCTTAAGAACATCTAAGTGTACTTATCTGTGCTATTTTGAGACACCTGAACTAAATATATTTAGTTACTTGTAGTCAATTTAAACCCATTTTTGTGTGAAAGATGGATAAGAGCCTCTAATAGAGCTACTACTCTTTCACCTTTGTAATTACTAAAATTATGCCAATATATGCTGGTTACCATGGCGTAAATCACTTTAGCTGCACTAAATAACTAAAAATAAGCAATATTTAACATTGTTTATATGTAATAGTTTATATAGAAAATAGATGGGAAATAAAACTTAAAATTAGTGCTGGGCAAAGATTAATTGCATACAAAAAGTGATTGCTGGGCAAAGATTAATCGCGATTAATTGCATAAATTTTTTTGTGTGCATAATATATGTGTGTACTGTGTGTAATTATTATGTTTATTTAACCACACACACATACATATATTCATTTCAGAATGTTTTATTTATATATAATTTATATATTATATATATATATATAATGTATATATATGTATATATATATATATATATATATATATATATATATATATATATATATATATATGTATATATATATATATATATATATATATATATGTATATATATATATATATATATATATATATATATATGTAAATGTGTCTTAAATACATACATGAATGTGTGGGTATTATATATACATAATAATTACACACAGCACACACTCGTATATTATGCAAAAAAAAAATCACTTTTATTTTGTATGCGATTTATCGCGATTAATCTTTTCTCAGCACTAATTTTAACTTATTTGGAAGCTTGGGGTGTTAAAACAAAATATAATTTAACATAAAATACAAAATGTCTGTAACAATTTTTTAAGGGTGAAGAGTGTGTACACCTACCCCTCATACTGTATAATTCATAATTCCTAACCCTATCATCATTATTATTCACGTAAATTAACTCTTTGCCCGCCATTAACCAGTTATCTCGAGTTATCTCGTCAATTAAGAGTAAACGTTTCCCAATGACGCTTCCCTGATGGGTTTTTACGGTAATCTATAATTCTGCTCTTATCCACCAGATGGCGCTCTTACCTTATTTATAACTATTTCAACAACATTGAAAACTCCTTGTATGT
Source organism: Paramisgurnus dabryanus (assembly GCF_030506205.2). Classification (NCBI taxonomy): domain Eukaryota; kingdom Metazoa; phylum Chordata; class Actinopteri; order Cypriniformes; family Cobitidae; genus Paramisgurnus; species Paramisgurnus dabryanus. The sequence goes on along the minus strand of NC_133356.1, from coordinate 28,396,724 downwards.
TTTGATCATCGTTCTGAATTTGATCTCCTTTGTAGGAGATCATTTACAAAAAAAATCAATTATTTCAGCTTTTTGCTCAAAATTTGGTATTTTTTAGGAAACCTACCCATATTTGAGAGGTTATAAAAAGAAAACAAATGAAGATATGATGAAACGTTCTTTCCCTGTATTGTTTGTTAGTTTGAAAGCATCTGTTCTTTCATTTGATATATTTGTATGTTTATATATTTATAGAAGAAAATGTTCCTGGAAGGCGTTTTGTGAAAGTTTTGTGACAATCATTAAAAGGCTGGCAGGGAATGAGTTAAACATCAAAAAAAAATTACGCCATATTCTTATAAACTACACAGACAAAAAGTGAAGCATTTATTAATGTTATAACAGTAACTAAAAAGAAACATTTGATGCAACTTAAGCAGATCTATAAATGTATTAGTAAATGCTGAAATTAACATGAACCAAGATTAATAAATGCTGTAGAAGTGTTGATCTTTGTTAATTCATTTTAGCTAATTCATTAACTAATTGTTAATAAATAACCTTATTGTAAAGTGTTACCAACATATGTATATAAAATTATTACAGGAATGCATTTTTGCAGCATATTTGACCTCAGAGTCAGGGCCCATTCTGCGCCCCCTCTAGGGGTGAATCTAGATATAAACATTAAGAAATGGACTTTAAGCTATCATCTATGTACACAGCTCATCCGTGACCATGCACAATGATGGTGCTAGCACTGTTGTGTCTGGGTTTGTATAATTCATTATTCATTTATTGCATATAGAATGAAGCAGGCACATGATTAAAAGTAACAGTACAAATAATCTCAGAAAAGTAAAGAACTGAACATATTTTGCCAATGAAACAGAGTGTCCGATGAAAAAACGCTTAATAGATTTTAAGGTTGTATGCAAAATCCACTTGAACCAAAAATCCGAGGGACTGCACATGCCCCCCATCAGTTTTAATGGACATGACGCTTCTGCGTACCAATAAACTACTTCTTCAACCTGAAGTTACGTTAACACACATACAATCAAAACTATACCAAAAATAACTAACAAAATAAGTAATGTTAAAGAATATGCATCTGATTGCGAGCCATGTAATGGATTTGTATGATTCAATCTGAGGCCTCAATGCAATATTTCATGGAAAGAAAACTTAGCAGCAGATGGCAGTCAAGGGTGCTACATGTAGTATGGTTCATTGCCAAGTGAATTTTGTGTAGTTAAATGTGTATCATCAGTGAGAGTGTACTGAGACCTGGCCAAAAGACATCGAGAAACACTGACTCAATGCTTGCTCTGTGCTGTGCAGATTCTAATTGACTTCTTGATTAAAAAAAGAAAAATGTTGTTTTCTCCTATACTTCCCTTAATTTCCCCCTACCTCCTCCTCGTGCTTAGTTTAGAGTCATTTCATTAGACAGACCAAGCCACGGGAGTCTGCTTTCCTTTTCCTTTTAAATGTGTGGTGAAGTGAAGAAGAGAGATCATATAAATAATGCAACAAAAACAGTTTAAGGGTAACAGAGCATTTAAAGGAAAACTGTGTTTATTGAGGCAATGCGTCCCTCTGTGAGGTGCGATGTTGTTGTCTAAGCATGTTGTCTCAGGATGAGCAGACCTTCATCTGACAGGCAGTGTCAGTGTAAGGTTGAATACTAATGCTGAATCAGTCTGTTACAGAGGTAGACAGCTGACCTCAGAACAGCTGGCACAAAGCATGTGCTTCTAAAAGGGGTCATGGTCTATCTGCCCCAGACCTCATGTTGCTTTGTATCGGAGAGCTGTGGAGGAAAACATTTGCATTTCAAGCACAGAGAAGAGACTTCAAATGACTCAAACCACCGAGCCTGCGCGTTTCCTTTTTTATATGTCATCTGTGGCCTTACGTGGTCATCATAAAGCTGTGCCTACACACATTCAAGTCAATTCATATTGAACAATACTGAGACAGCTATGAATACATGACACTGTTAAGACAATGAGAGATGTATAACATATTAGTATAATTTTATATGTTCATCATAGTGATTAAGACTCTTGGCTAGTCATGAAAACATCTATTCAATGAAATTCTATCACCATAGCTTACTTGCAGTGGCGGCCGGTGACTTCTTTTCGCCCGATGCGAAGTTCGTCACAAAAATGTATAGCCTGTCGTGTGTTGTTCCTTATTTCAAAATATGTGTTCTGCGCGTCAAGTGAACCTATGTGCATCACGTGTCTTGTCAAAATAAGTGCCTGCTGCAGACGCGTCTAAAGGGTTTATGATAAAAGAAACGCACGCGTTGCCATATACTCGCATAATCTCATGCGTAATCAGATTAAGGGAGTGTCTTGCATGTATTTTGTAGAATTGAGCGTCTCTTTTATCATAAACGGTTTTGACATGTGTGCAGCAGGCACTTATTTTGACAAAACACGTGATGCACATGGTTCACATGACACAACAAACACATATTTTGAAAACGCAAGCAACACACATGACACTTATTTTGAATTTGCGCCCCTCGGATGAGCAGTCACGAGCCACCACTGCCTACTTGACTATTTAACCTGAAATTATGAAGATTAATAACATGTTGTAATGTACTTTATGAAATGACTGAGCAAAATAATAAAGAAGCTTTGTGCTCTTTATTGTACATTTGAAATAGAAATGTTTGAGCAAATTTGATTAGTATTAGTTTTAACATCATACTAGTGGTGAGGCCAGACATTTTAAACTGATGGACCACAACTTTCAGATTACATTACTTTATAACATAGTAGTGGTTAAATGGATTGCATTACGTTTTTGTATTTTAGATGTACTCACTTTGAAAATAATTGTCTTTACACTCTTAAAATTCACTGGTACCTTTTCAAAAAACTTCAACTTTTCTACCGAAAAGGTGCAAATTGGAGTTTGTGACAAAATGGTACCTATAGGACCTTTTTAAAAGGTACTGTCCCAGTAACAAGTGTAGGGAATCAGGCTCTTATAGTCGTAATGCCATTTAGCAAGTGTGTATCAATTTCATAAGATGTGTACTGTATAGCGACACCAACAATAAAAATAAATATAGCTGCAAGCAGCAATACCGGGGTCAAGCCAAAAGGGCACAGAAGGGTGTAAAGTTGAGTTTGGATAAGAATACTAAAGAACTTATGTAAACCTCATGATGTCAAATGAAAAAAATGCAAAAGTAATCAACAAAAATAATCTATGTTCTTGTCTCCTGCAATCGTCCTTCTGTTATTGACAATCATGGAACATTAGAGCACTGAAGGACATGTGAGTGATGTTTGCAGTGGCATAAAACACAACATGTCACAACATGTTACAACAAGTTAAATCAGTCAAAAGAGACCATCCCCATGTCTCTACGATGTTCTGATGCAAAGAAAAAGTTCTTTCAAAAACGGTTGATAAGGTATTCTCATTGGTTGCTAGAGAGTAAATTCACATCCACCAGTAATTATAGTCCAAGCCATATGAAATGAAGATTCCATGATGACTCATGGTTAAAGATGTGTTGTTGCAGTAGTTTTAGGCAAATATAGCTATTTTCTATCGCCAAACCACTAGGTGGCACTATGACAGAATCGTGCATGCAACCTCAGGTCATTACTGCGTTACATCTAGCTAGTTTCATGACTATACACTTTAGTTCAGTAAAGAAATAGTTGTATGACCATAGGGCTTGCTTGATATGAAAGATTTTGTTCAATTATAGGGCCACCTAGTGGTTCAGGCATACCAATTTTTTTGTGTGGCCTCAGACTCTGCTCATACATCAGCGTATCAAATCTGGTGAAAAAATCTCTTTTCGTTACAAAGTTATAACCATTTATGTGTAAAAAACACAAAATGTAAAGGTACTTTTTCGTTTTTTGCAATTTTCGGCCATTTATGATGAAAATTTTAATATAACGCCAATAGAGTTTTTTGTTCAGAAGGTAATGCAATGTTCTTCCTATGGCATTTTCGAGTCGATCGGAATAACGCTCGCGGAGATATTCGCGCATGTTTTTTAAGTGCTATTTTGCCGTGCAGGGTTAACCGTGAGGCCAATTCTGGCATGTTTGGTATCGTTGGACTCGACAACTATTCAGAACTCCAAAGAAACAAGTCCCGTGAAAAGACGTCAATCGGAGCCAAAGTTATAGGCGTGTAAAGCATAAGTCTGACCACTAGGTGGCACTGTGACGAAACTCTGCATGCACTCGTAGTTCCTGACTGGCATCACAAGTACCAAGTATCGTGTCAATAGGCTTAAGTTTGGCAAAGATACAGCCTCAAATCCGTTTTTTTGCGATCTACGTAAAATTTGTTGACGCGGTTTACGAAAACAAATTGACGAATTGACATGAATTCCATAACTTTTTGCCGTTAGGGTCTGTAGATGCTACATACCGATTTTCGTGGAAATTGGGCAAAAGCTCTAGGACGAGTTCGCAAAAGTAGGTTTTACGAATAATTCAAAATGGCGGAAAAATTTCCATGACGGAAAATGACGTCATAGGGTCAAATCGAATCGTCTTGAGCCAAGGAATCAGAGGAAACAAGAATTTTGTTTCTAGGTCTTACGGATCAGAAGTTATAAGCAAAAACGTAAGTGCAACTTTGAACTGTTGGTGGCGCTAGAGGGTTGGAGATAGAGACTCCAAATTTGCTGTGGGGACACATTGGACTGTCCTTTATCAGTGTGCCAAATTTCATAACTTTCCTACGTACGGTTCTATGGGCTGCCATAGACCGCAATGGCGGAAGAAGAAGAATAACAATAATTATAAGAAAACTAACGGATACAATAGGGGTCTTCGCCCCTACGGGGCTTGACCCCTAATTATCTGTAGCATTGCAATTGGGATTATACAAAATACGATTATACAAAACATAATTTCCTATGTGGTTCCTTTGGACTGAAATGTGACCGGGATATGTTACAGTAAAGTTACAGTAAATGTGAAGCCACTGTTTCTCTCTAAACGGCTCTCAGCATAAACAAACAGCACCGATTTTCAGTAGCTGTCAAAAAGATACATTGAGTGTCCTGTTTGTTTTGGGTGAAAAGTGCATGAGCAAAGAAATAAGGGCCGATGTAACTATCTAACCTTTATGTGTGTTTATAAGGTAAACATCATTTCAGCTTGCCTTTTGCAAAACCTGAAACCACGTGGTGACCAAACAGTGTAAAAATAATTGTTTACTGTAAACATATATTTATAAATCTGACTATATTCAAACATAAATCCCCTTACCTTCCACTTCTAGAACCTTTGGCTGTTTATATTTCACAGTTGGAGCGGATTTTGGTCTGAAAATCCATTCATGGCACAGCAGGAAAACTGACACTTCTTTTACTAATGCATGGAGAAGCAGAGTTGAGCCAGGAGGCACTTACATAGCAGATATTTCACTACATATTTGGTTAAGCCTCTAAAATTGTCCAAGCAAGCTCACATTAAATCATGATTTTAAAAGGGCTATGTGACTTTATACATAAGAAAAGAGACCTTTCTAAATACAATACAGAAGGACAGTGGGTACAATGAGATGTGACAGTACCAAGAGAAGCCACAAGAGGAGGATATGTGCCAGTGGTTTAGGATAGTGCCTTATCTCATTGATCCACTTACATTATTTATAGCTCTCAAAATGGTTCATTTCTTGTAATAATAAATGAATCAGAAAAAATTGTGTATGTTAGAAACATGGTGCACAATTGATTTTCAAATGTACTTAGAACTTTAAACGTATCCTTTGAAATCTGTGGGTTATTCAAGTTTATTGAATATTCATTTTCCAAAGCAGACTTTATATACTGTATTGCCTACTCTGTGTTAACATATTTTAGTCTATGTCCTGTAAAAGGTGTTTTTGTAGTTCAACTGGTAGAGCATTGCATTAGCAGTGTTAAGGTTACGGATTTAATCCTAGGCACCACACATACTGACAAAATCTGCAAATATGTAATGTCAAAAATGACCTTTCATAATCTTGAGGTACTTCATGTACTGCATGAGATAGTGATGTGCTGTTTAGTGACTAATACATAATCCAAAATCCAATCTAGTGACTCCCACGATACAGCTGCCCACACCATTAAATGTCAAACAGTTCATAATACATGAGGTATTGCGGGTCTCTCTTTACATTAGGTCGGTCATAGTGCTTTAGTTTTGAATATATATATCATGCTTTAGTTTCGGAATTGTGTGGCCATATTGTGATCAATTATAACTAATATACTGTTTTGATTTTTGTTGTAGTTTTTTATATATACACATAAGTATACAGTATTTGCCGATTACATTTACATTTATGCATTTGGCAGACTTTAAAACATTTACATAAATGTATTACACTAATACAGTATATTAGTAGGTGTGTTAACCAGGAATCAAAGAACACCATTTATGTTAAGACAATTCTCACATTAGATAAAATCAGATAGTTTACCCTCCTAAAATGTACAGGGGATATAAATTGTATTTACAGCATAGTCTGACACAATAAGATATATTTTATATCGACCTATGTAGCAACTCATAATGCATTGTGTTATTGTAATGAAATGTTCATCGTGTAAGAATCTATTACTATACATCGTAGAGACATGTGGGTGGGCTTGTTTCACTAAGCATCGTTATTGGTGGATGCCAGTTGTCTCCCTAGCAACCAAACAGAGTACCCTAGCAACCGTTTAGTGAGATCTATATCTCTGAATCAGAAGTGGGTTGTCTCATTTCCTTCATGACTTGGACTGTAATAATTGGTGGATGCCAATTCACTCCCTCATAGTAACACCTAGCAACCGCATAGCACAACACTCGCAACCACCTAGCAACTGCATAGAAACAGCCTAGCAACTACCCCAGGTACACTAGAAACTTCATAGCAACACACTAGCAACCGCATAGTAACATGCAAGCAATCACATAGCAACTGCATAGCAACCACCTAGCAACCAAACAGTATACCCTAGCAACCGTTTAGCAGGGCCTTTATCTCTCAATCAGAACGTGTTTGCTCATTATTAGCTTAAAATTGTATTACGTTTTGATAAAATAATTACATAATGAACATTTAATTACAATAATAATGTAATACTTTATTTATTTTTTTACTTATCATGTACAGTAGATTTTATGCATGTGTTGATAAAAATCAACAAAATGAAAATTAAAGAGAAAATAAGATCAGGTGTTCACAAGGAAACAACTTCTGTCTCATCTATTTGAGAGTGTAAACTTGATATCATTTGTCCAAACGTATTTTACAGTATGTGCTGAAAGGAGATTGACTTTTGCAGCTGATAATATATTGTGTATTTTAAGTAGATGACTTTAAAGGTTTAAACTCCTATCAACACATTTTACAGCTAAATTTGCAGCCTCCACAAAAGGTCAAAGACTTTCACATGTCAACTCTGTTAAAAAATATCAGAATAACTGTTAATGAAATTGCAAGGAAGTTCATCATTGTTATTGATATGTTTTCAAAAGGACATGTATTACATTGTGTTACTTTGGGATCCTGATGTAAAGTGGATCTGTGTGACCCTCCTATAGGCTATAGTACTCAGTGATGGTTATACACTCACCTAAAGGATAATGAGGAACACCTGTTCAATTTCTCATTAATGCAATTTTCTAATCAACCAATCACATGGCAGTTGCTTCAATGCATTAAGAGATGTGGTCCTGGTCAAGACAATCTCCTGACCTCCAAACTGAATGTCAGAATGGGAAATAAAGGTGATTTCTGCAATTTTGAGCGTAGCATGGTTGTTGGTGCCAGACGGGCCCGTCTGAGTATTTCACAATCTGCTCAGTAACTGGGATTTTCACACACAACCATTTCTAGGGTTTACAAAGAATGGTGTGAAAAGGGAAACATTCAGTATGCGGCAGTCCTGTGGCGAAAATGCCTTGTTGATGCTCAAGGTCAGAGGAGAATGGGCTGACTGATTCAAGCTGATAGAAGAGCAACTTTGACTGAAATAACCACTCGTCACAACCGAGGTATGCAGCAAAGCATTTGTGAAGCCACAACACGCACAACCTTGAGGGGATGGGCTACAACAGCAGAAGACCCCTCTTGGTACCACTCATCTCCTCTACAAAGAGGAAAAAGAGGCTACAATTTGCACAAGCTCACCAAAATTGGCCGGTGAGTGTATATATACATATTGAAACTACAACTAGCTAAAGCCGGCGAATTAAACGTATTCGCATCTAAATTTCACGTGCGGATAAGGCAGATTTCACGTGCGAATAAAGTGAGTTAACTCAGTAAGTTCAAGGGTCCAACTACACGCGAATAACGTGATTTATTTGCTTAGTGCGCATCATTCGAGACATTTGTGCACTTATGATAAAAGTAAGGAAATCTGTCACAGGGGTGTACGCTTTCAAAAAGTGCAGGTACCAAATGTATAAATATCTGTATAGGACTTTCTTAAAGGCCCCATGGTTGACAGCTTTTGTAACTTTATTTCTTGTAGGTCTTTCTCTCAGGAGAAATATCTGAACGCAGGAGACTTAAGCAAAGGTTTCCGTTTGCTCCACATTTCATCTCATTGATGTCTCGGATAATAATAGATATTAAAGAGCTCCCATTTGTGATTTTTCTTTCTGATAGGGTATATAGAAAAACTTTCAATCAAATGTTTTCTCTTCCTAATTGGTTGCTTGTTATCTCCGTTTCCCCTCATAATTTTTCGTTTGGACATATAAATAATCAGTGTAATGGCTCTTTGTACTGCTTACAGGAGCTATTGATCAGACAGACTCTCATTAACGCCCATTAGACGAAACACTGCGTGCTATTCAGAGTCATCAGTAATCTGTGATCTGCTCCATTTTTGTTCCTCCTCATTTTGCTTGATTGCTGCCCTGCAGCCGTGCATGCAGCTGCTTTCTGAAGAATGATGTGGTTATTTTTACAAGCAACAATGACAGACAGGTCGATCTCGACCCTCCGCCTCAACGCTCTTGCATTCCAACGTGTTGTAACACAAGCGCAGATAAGCTCGTCATAGGGAAAGACAATACCCACATCAACCAATTTTCCTGAGAACAATACAGTGAGGAACGTCAATGGCGAGCGTGTCCATCACTCTCGGTGTACTCCAGACCTCTGCAGCTGCCGTCGCTTGACCCCGCTCGCTCAATTATGGCCATTGCTGTTATTTTAGAAGGTCTGTGATATAAGTCTCTCCAAAGGTCTTATCTCTAATGGAAACCTATGGTAGATTGTGCAGGTCAGCAAGACTGAGGCGTACGCTGCTCATCTTTCAATATATAGTTGTTGACAGATGACAGCTTCGGTATAAAAGTCATCTTTTTGTACTTCGACTTCAAAGGCGGAGAGCCCTATGTCACACTTGAAATAGCAGCTCATTTCACCACCTTCACTGAATGGACACTGAGCAGTACACATACACCAGTTGCATTATGGGAATATAACAGCTGCTCAGGTGCAGCTGGATGACGCCAACTTGCTTTTAATGTTCAGTGTAATCGATAACATGATATTTTGAAAACAGCTGTGGCTGGACATTATTGTAGAGTTATATATTATACAGCACTATAGATGTTGTGTTTTGACCGTGAATCTCAAAAAAGTTGGAAATTATGTTTTGCATTAAGATTATTTAATGACACTTAAGCACCCCTTGGCCTCATTTGCAGTAGTGAAATTGAAATTAAAGTGTAAACCACACATGGTAGTACTTGTACTAATTTTATGTATTTATGCAGATTTAAAATGTAAAAAAGTACAGTCAGTAATATTTAATTGTAATGCAAAAATGATTTTATTGCAGTTTTGAGACTATAACGAAAAACACAGATAATAATAGGAATTTTCACCAAAAAACAATTAAAAAAATATGTTTGCATTACAGTTATGAGAATTTGGGTTATAACGTCAATAATGTCACAGATTATTTACGGCGTTCAGAATTGCTTAACAGCATCTTTGTCTTCACATGATATTCTCCCTTGTTTTTGCTCTGTCCTTGGTTGTCACCTTTTCTGTTTTTATGATTAATATATGACGTCTTACGATGCATCTTGACCCCCACCATCAGCACTGGGGGATCAGGTGTCCAGTTATTATAAGCGTCTAACATTGACACAGTCTGCTGGGGGAAACACATGTGAGCCCTACTGTACCTCTCTTCTGTCCTTTGAGTCCAAATGTTGTACTTTTCCTAAAAAGGCTTGCAGGGGTTGTGAGGTGTTATGTGACTGAATAGGCGCTTCAGTGAACAATGCTTTGAATCTGAGATATAAGTCAGTAGTCAGAACTATAGTAGCACCCAGTTTGTACCATTACACTCTTAAAAATAAAGGTGCAAGGTTCTTCACAGCGATTCCATAGAAGAACCATGTTTGGTTCCTTAAAGAACCATTCAGTCAAAGGGTCTTAGAAGAACCATTACATTCATACCTTTTTATAATCTAAATAATGAATGATGAACTTTTTTTTAAACAGAAAGGTTGCAAAATAAGCGAATAATGCACCGTCTACACGCGCTATTATTTTCAACGGGTGCATTTCTTTATGGCTTCAAGTCAAAATGACATTAGCAGCAAAATTTTATCCAACAGCTCATAAATCATCATTATAAGCTGACTGATGTAAATCAGAGTAAAGAGACAGTTTAAACACATAGGGGCGGTTTTCCAGACAGGGATTAGACTAGTCCTAGACTAAAATAAATATAAGAGCAGTCCAAACTGAAAACAACTTGCACTGACATATCTTAAAATACATCAGTACTCTTTATTTTCCTCAAAATCCACACAAGTAATGTTTTTAGTAAGGCATGTTCGTTAAAACTACTTATATTTCCTAATTAAACTAAGGCCTAGTCCTGGCTTTAGCTAATCGCTGTCCGGGAAACCACCCCTAACTGTCTAGGTACTTTCTTGCTTATTTATATAAAAAGTTACACATTACATCTTTAAATCTGTGATTATTTATTTAAATATGTTACAGTAATTTATACAAATCAAAAGACTTTGAAAGAAACACACTCGTTGATTAAAATGATTCACTTAAATATAGTAGACTTTCGATTATTTGGGTGTTTTTGAAATCAACCCTTACAACCATTTTAATCAACGAGTGTGTTTCTTCCAAAGTTGCTAGACATAAAGCTCTACTGGGGCACAGGCCCCCCATTTTTTGCTGACTTTTTTTGAAAGCCTGCTGTGTGCAAGAAGTGTGCAACACCTCTATATAATGTCTTTTGCTTAACCCACTATTCTACAGTGCAACAGTACTGCGAAAGATACATATATACAAGTGTATTCATCATACCTAACATTATAAACATGTTTGGAGGCATAAATATGTTTGGAAATAATGACAGCAGAGAAATATTTTCTACATTATACAATGATAGCAATGAGTAATAACTTATTTTTACAAGAATATTTTTACAAGAATATTTTAAGAAACATCTAGAGCATCATTTTATGAATGCTATACTAAATAATCTCAGTCATAGGCTACTGCTAACTGTTTATGTAAGTTAGTGTCCTTGGGCCCTATTTTAACGATCTGAAACGCAAGTGCGAAGCGCAACGCGCAAGTGAGTTTGTGGGCGGATCTTGGGCGCTGTTGCTATTTTCCCGGCGTGAGAAATAACTCTTGCGCCGGGCGCAAATCAATAAGGGGTTGGTCTGAAGTAGGTTCATTATTCAATCAGAACGCTATCCAACATTCCCTTTAAACGCAAGGGCGCAAGTTCCGTGGCGGGTTGCTATTATTATGACGGATTTACCAGGCGCACGCCAGGAGCGGTTCACAGCCGAGGAGACCGACGTCCTTGTACGGGGGAATCCCACGCTTGCCAGCATAAATCGGGCACGCTGTGTAACGGGAGGTGGATCTGCCTCAGGACTTGACGCCAGCAGAGGACATCGCTGCGTCCACCCTCACCGCTGAAAGGGTTTGGGGGCTTTGAAATCGGACCCAAGAAACGCAAGGTCCAACCCCAAAGTAGACTAACAAATCAAGTTCATATACATTAAGGTTTCTTATAAAAACATTTAAATTATTATTTACATAAAATAAACGTAATACAGCCACACAACAAACTTATGAAAATATTTTAATCGTTTTTTGCATGAGAATTTTTTAACGCAGCCACACAATAAATAAAAACTATCACCACAATGCTCACCACTATGATTCCCCTTATCTCGTGTATTAATATTTTTTAGTGTAACAATTTATGATTTGCAAAAATAACTGTTGCATCTGTGTAGATTAGATGCAAAGTGTATGCGCGTTGTGCACACTATACATTATGGTCAAGCATGCACCCTTAAAATAGCATAATGAACAACGCACAACGCGCCACTGACTTTAAACTTTTTTTTTCTGGTCAGTGGCGCAATTGTTTTTTGAAACTGCAAAATAGCATCAGGGATGGTTTGCGCCAGAACACGCCTCTTTTTTTGCGCTGAAACGCCCAGGGAGCGCAAGTTCATTCCCTAGTTTGTCGGCGTGCGTCTGTGGAGGGAAAAACCCGCTGTGCGCCGTTGCAAAATATGAATGATACATGCGTCACTGACAAAGTCAATTGCGCTGGGTGCAAGATAGGGCCCCTAGAGTTAAATATTATTAAACTAAATATTATTTTCATAATAAAAATTAGATTAGCATTATTATTTAGAAACGTACTTTATTCTCGCCATATTTTCATAAGCTAACTCACTCGCGTGGCGTCACCTTTTGAATGCGGTTGTGTGCCAATGAAAGCAAAGACGTGCGCGAACATAGATACATGCGTGCACGCATCACTGCGACTGCTTTGTCGCTTTTACAAGCGTAAATTGGTTAAATACATTGCATGTAGATCAGTTTTTGCGGCGATTATCATTGTAAAGAAATGCACTAGTTAAATTTGAACTTGAGATTTATACCGGGGCACAAAAGATTTACACTGGGGCACGTGCCCCAGTAAAAGGGGTCTAGCGACGTCCCTGCTTACAACCTTTATAGTACACTATATGAGGGGTCAGCCATTTTGTAGTCATAAGGTCTGGGAACCATGGATGCTTTGAATAGCCAAGGACTGCCCGAGAGGCCATATGACTGACACATAAAGCAACCAATCATGTACTTTACATTGTGCTGCGTCATAGGTCGAGGAAATGTCTCCATAAAAACAGACATTCACAAATGTCTCTGAAGTTCATAATAACAATGAAAAACACGTTAAAGGTGGCGCTTTTCCTGTCTTTTCCTACGATTGTGTTTAAGGTGCGCAATATAACATGTGTTCATGTTTCCGGTGTAAAAAATATTTTTCACACAATTAACTTTTCTCTATAGCCTACCGCTGTTTTCACAATCATAAAACAGGCTGATGTCTTCCTTGTTCTATGAAGTCCCTCCCTCAGAAATACGTAATGAGTTCTGATTATGTAGCTGGTCCAGTGTGTTGTGATTCGACAGCAGCTTAGCGCACGTTGTCCAGACATGTCACATCAGATTGAGGAAGGTGTCCTCAGCAAAGGCCAAACAAAGGGTATCACTGAAGTTTGATAAATAGGATCACGAAAAATGACACCCTTAAAATATCTCTTTAAGATTCCACTAGTTGCGTCAAGCAAAACACTTGGGGGTCTTTTAAAGGCGCTCTAAAACGAATCTGTGTGGCGTCACTTCTTTTTGATGTTCAAAGTGTTGTCAAACAAAACGGACCGTAGCTAACTCCTCCCCTTCCCCTCTCTTCCGTGCTTTCTGAACGAGTCATGAACGCGCCCAACCCCCTCTCCCAAATCCTTCTTGTCAGTTATTTGCTGGAACACTTATATGTTATGTTTCCTGGTGGTAGGTTTCACTACTTTGTTTTTGTTCCCGTTTTTCAGAGCCTGGGCTGTCTACAGAGCGTTTTTTAAAGTGTGTTCAGGGGACAGGCAGCTAGCAGACAGTGAGGAGATGTTTACTGTATGAAACAAAAAATGTTTTATGGCCTAAAACGTGTGAATTCGCTTAGAGCACCTTTAATTACTTTATGCCATGAACCTCGCATTCTTTTCAGCTTTGTGTTGTGTCCAAGTGGACCGTTAACGAACGCGACACACATGTCTCCTGGAAATCCTGTACAATTCAACCAATCAGAGGCTACGGCCCTGTCCCAAATTGCGCACTTCATATTGGCTTTCGGTCTTGTGGCCTTAAATTGCGCATGCTCGCTTAGTCTACGAGTCCGTAGGGTGTCACATCTGTCATATTTACGCTCAGAAGTGTGCTCATGCGGCCATCCTTGGAACTGCAGCAGGCTTCGCACACTTTACCAACCCAGAAGACCTTGCGAAAGAGCAATTGGACGACGGAAGGGAGGAGTTCACACTGATGGGCAATTTTTCTTCCTATTTCTGGTGTGACGCTTGAGTCTGTCCCAAAATACGACTTCGGTGCACCCTCAAGGTTTGCACAACATCATGTTATAAAAGTGTAGACTCTGGGGCTGTTTACACTTGGTATTAAGATGTGTTTTTATTGATCGGATCACAAGTGGACGAGAGAGACACATTACGTTTACACCTGGTATTTAAATCCGTCTCTTTTGTCCACTTTCAACCGCTTCTGTCCTGAATACTGTGAGGGAACGGTCTGTGAGACGGTGGGCGAGTCTCTCTGCTGTCATTCAAACGCAAGCGGGAGTAATTATGAGTTTATATGGATGCAAACTAATATTATGTCGGAGTTCACTGCTTGTTTAGCAAGTAAACATGCTGCATAGAGTTTTGTACGTGTGTACGTTAGGGCTTTCTCTGAATTTTCAGCGCAATTGATGAAATAGGATCGCGCAACTTTCACACGCTTTCAAAACGAAATTATGGAGATCAGCCGCTTTAGTTGTATCAATGAAAGGCTAAAAATAGCGCTGTTCACCGTATGGTCACGCCAGAATTTAAAAAAGACGTAAAACTTGTGTTTAATACCTCAGATTAGATAAATGGGCGGAGAGAAGGTGGTCGCGTGTGGCTGTTCGAACACATTCAACCACATATGCGTTCCGCAACTCCAAAGCGATCCGATCGAAAGTGGTTTCGACTACCTCTGGATGTGGTTGAAAGGGGTAGAAAGTGGACGCGTTCAAAACGTTTTGAACACCGTTTACACCTGACATTAATGTCGTCCACTTGATCGACGAAAAGCACATGTCAATGCCAAGTGTAAACAGCCTCTCTGAGTAAGTCCATAGGTCTGGAGTGTGCCATTTGGGACAGGGCCAAACAGATGCACTTATTTAATTCCCATAATGCACCACAGTAATGAATATACAAGTAATAAACATTCAACAACTAGAATATCAAAAATTATTCTTGCTCGCAATATGGGACACCCCTTCCATGAATAAAAATTCGAATTCGCTCACTCGCTCAAGTAGCCTATATTGGTGAATTAGTATAGGGGATATTGAATGAGGGTATAGGAGGCTATCCCTGCTGAAAAAACAGCATACCAGCAAGACCAGCATATGTTGTGTTTTGATTCTGGTATCCTGGTGATCACCAGCTAAACCAGCACCAAACCAGCATGGGAATGATGCTGGTCTATGCGGTTTTTTTCAACAGGGATTTCAGATAGAACCTTTGTGTTGTTTAAATTAGCATATTGGCTTATGAAATGTTGCTGTTTAATGAAGAGAGTCTGCTGTTTAATTTATCGCACACTGTGAAATACATCGACAATTCGTTTTAGACTCTTAAAATAAAGTTTAGGAGAGGACTATTAACCCTGGCCTGGTTTATTTCATTCACAGACATATCTCTGACAACCCCCCCACCCCTCCCTTTAGTTTACAGTGGCTGTCAGTCACAAGCGTGTGAAATCAGAGATCTGATATATCGCTCCTCTCACTTTCCCTTATACGATAATGAAGCGCCTAAATCATGACTGCGTTCGGCTAGAGGCCACGTTTGTGACTAACATTGATAAGCTCTGAAGATTTACACTTTTCTTTTATGCGCTCAGACTTCTATAAATGTTTAGTTGGCCTTTATGTGCCCCACACATTGGCAGTGTCACATCTGCATTATCATTTAATCAGCGTGACGTATGGAAGAGGATCGTTCAACAGACAGGTGGCTGCGAGCATACTGTTGCACCCGAGGGCCGAGATGAATAAGCTGATATATTGCGGTAAGCAATAAACAGCTCCGGTGAGTTTGTGTTACTGTCATTGAGGAGTGTGATGGTGATCTGGAGGAAGAAGAAGAAAAAGAGGATTATTTCAGAACACTACACTGAAGAAAAGGTAAATATTTTGAGCCTGTGACCTTGTGGCTTTTAAGCATAATTGAGCACTTTAAAACAAGTGTAGACACGTGTGCAGGAGGCAGTGAGCAAGTGTATGAGGTACAGTAAAGACAGTACAAGTGTTTCTTTGTTAAAGATCAAATCTTATGGAACCTTACTAATTGTTTGATCACTTCTCAAAATCTGTCATACTTGTCGAAGGATTTTACTGTTTATTTATATGAGGCTGGTGGAGTTTACACAGATGCAGGTAAACAATATGTTTAGCAGCATCACAGGACAGTTAGTTTCTCTTAAACCAGTGTAATATTCACCTAAATTCTGAATAATTTTACGCTTTATTCTACCACTTAAAAAGAAAAAAAACTATTTGATCGACATGAACAGTTCCTTTTTTGTTATTTATGTGCCATAGAGAGTTGTTTTTTTAGGATTGGTGTGGAAAAAACTCATTGTAACAAATCAACAACATTGTTGGTCTGCTAATGGCTGTACAAAATCCCAGAGGAAATGTGTGGAATTGTGTACCTAACAACAATTTTCCATTTAAAAGACATCTAATAGACATTCAAACATCTCTAGGCTCAAAATTAGGTCTGTCTGTGAAAATTTTGTAAACTTCTAACATAGCCCAAAAATAAATGAAATAAATAATTACATGAATAAAACAAACACCTTGCAATCACTGTTGACATGTAATGGATAATGTATAGGCAGCTGATTGTTATATAGCAGAAATAAGCCTCAACAGTGTCACACTTGTACTGTATCACACTAAAGGGGCTTGTTTAATAATAACAACCTGCTGACTGTACATTATCCCGCTTATTACATGGCCTCATAATTAAGGTAAATATTGATTAGAAATATTTTATTTGCTAATTTTTAACAATGCAGACCTTCCGCGGTGAAAACCCGTTTACTTTTGGTTTACGTTTGGTTTAATTGTTTGTAAATATATTTTTTCACATATGTTTTTAAAAGATGTATATTTAATTTTTGTGTAATATTCAACTGTACCTGTCAAAATGAATTGCAGCATTCAGTTTTTCGTGTGTTATTACTAGTTTTGAGCGATTATTATCTAGGAATAACAAACATATGATCAAATTTACGTTTATTTTGGCTAGAACTGGGTTACTCATTGTCGGACTATAGTTTATTTAAAGTCGCAATGAAATTGAAATGAAAAACTATATATGTATTTTTAATAGTGTGGTATTATTAACAAATGACTTATCTGTGAGCTTCATTATTTTTTAAAAATTTGTGTGTGCTCATAATCTTTAATCAAAAATGCAAATCTCCTCCCCTCCTCAAAACGATCTCTCTTCACTTCCGGTCAAAAGTATGGCAGGTGGGCGGGGTCCGGGAGAAGATCGCAGTGATTAGCAATTAGCAACATGACCCAACTTCAAACGATCCAATCAGATCTCGATGGACAAATTCAAATCCAGCCCTGCCTTATTTCATCTCAAAAGCCGTTTCATTCGGATATACGTCACCACGGGGAAAATAAGGCAATCGCTACTTCCGTTTCATGGCGACTTTAAAGTTCATTGCTAAAAAACAACGTTCTTTCCCAGAATGCACAGGTACGTCTGTAAGATGTCTGGTAAAGATCTGGAATACATCTGATTTGTAAATACACTGATAAAGGTCTTAGAAAGAGCTGCTTTACATACGTTCTAAATCAAAAACGTCTTGCAGACATCTTCAATATGTCTATATGATGTCATGATTCTGCCATCTTGTCCTTTGTTTAATCTAGTCTTGTGGCAGGATCATGACAGACCCATGTTTTGTGTGGGATCACGTGGTCTTAGTATTGGTTTTACTAGACCGCGTGTTCCCGGTGTCTTGTCACTTTTACTCCGCTCCATTGTCATCCTCCTTTATTGTTTAACCCATGTCACCTGTTGTCCTCATTAGTTCTCCCCTATTTAAGGTCATTGTGTTTGTTACTCTGTGCTTGTCCGTTTGTTTCCATATCTGTGAGTATTCTGTCAAGTCAAAGTCAAGTATAGTTAATTGTAGATTTAGTGTTTACTAGTTATTGTTCAGTGTCATCCTGTTTAGTGTCATAGTTTAGTCTTGTGTCTTGTCTAGTTTAGTGTTCATTAAGTATCCAGTTTATGTTGTTTTGCCCCCTCGTGGGTTTTGTTTTCTGTTTTCTTTGTATAATAAAAGTCCTTTTGTGTAAGCCATTGCTCTCTGCATTTGGGTTCTGTTCTCTATTTCGCCCACCACATAACATATGAGATCTTTTAGGAAATGTTTTAGAGACATATTGCAAATGAGCAAACAATCAAAATAATAGGTCTAATATAGTAATTATAGTAGCCTACAATGTATTTGCGTGGTTTATACACATTATTTTCCACATACCATATATTTTTGTAGCTCCGTATACTGCTTTTCTTTTCTTTTTTTATGTGGCGCTTTCTTGGGTAAACAAGGAGGCGGAAGTTAGGTAAAAAACTACCTTAATAAGTAAATCTAATGGCAGAACTGTATAAGTATCTTCTGGTTTATGGTGTATATAGGTCTGTCATGTATAGGTCACTTCAGAAATGTGCTCCATATGTTTCTGTAGTTGTGAATTGTAAGAATGAGTAAGCTCCAGACTTCTCTCTGTGTTGCTGTGCTGAAAATCAGATGTTAAATATGCCATAGATGTATGCTGTCTGTATGCTAAACATGTTACTGAGCTTTACATCATTCATTTATATTTGATAGAGAGAAGCCAGACAACGCTGACAGTCTCTCATTCAATTTGACAGTTTTTCTCACTTGTTTTGGATCATTTCTCATATCATATTAAAATTTGCACAAAAAAAAACATGTGCATTTTTCAGAACAATCGTACAAACTGCAAAACATCATTTATGTCTTGCAAAAGCCTTTAACTTGTTCAAAATACTATCAAAAGTAAATTGTAAAAAGTGAACATGACAGTCCCATCAAAATGCCAAGTCCCCAGCAAACACAGAACTTTACCCTAATTTTAGTTTTTGGGGAACTAAATAATAACGTTCTGGGAATGTTCTTTTTTGGTTAATTTTGCAACCATAAAATAACGTTCCCAAAACGTTGCAGGGTGGGTCTTTTTTTGAAAAAAAAAAACTACTTATACATAACATTCTCTAAGTTATTTTTTGGAACCATAAAATAACGTTCCCATAATGTTGCAGGGTGGGTCTTTTTTTTAAAAAGAAAAAAAAAACTACTTATACACAACATTCTCTAATAGTTATGAGAACGTTATTCTAAGGTTAGGAAACGTTAAACTAACCTAAAAAAAGTTATATTTCTGTAATGAAAACTTTCCTGGCTAACCAAAAGCCTTGGAAAATAACGTTAGAGAAACGTTTTGAGAACAAAAAACTAATGTTAGAGGAACATTTTGGGAACGATAAATTGTTGGGTCCTTGTGTCATTGTTCATGAACAAGAAGGTCAAAATGTTTAGTCATGTTGTCAATAAAGAAACTGTACACAATTATATGTTTCAGTATTTTCTCATGTAAACTGTAGACAAATTCACATTTTCACCTTTTTTTCTGTAAACAAATAACACACATTGTGATTTTGAAAAATAAATAAATAAATAAATTACAAATAAAAAAATTACAAAATTAAAAAGTTACAACATTTTCTGTAACCCAAAATTTCAAGATTCACTTGACAGTATTTATCAATTCAGTTAAAAAAAAAATGTTGGAAAACATGCCTACAATAACAGATTATGACACGCACGACAATTTTGCATGACATGGCTTGATAAGCTAATTTCTAAATGTTTTGATGTGTAGCCGTTCACATTGTAACGATTATTATAACTATAAATCGTTTTATATTAATGAGAATAGCGGAGTTCTCACCATAACTATAACGATAAATATACAAGATAACGTTGGGATCACTTTCTAAGCAATGTTTTCCCAACTGATGAACGATAAACGATTGACAGCCAATCAAATCTATTTGAACTTCAAATGCACGCGCAAAACGACAGTGATGCAACGTTACCTCAGATATCCAGCGCTGATGCAGTTGCTATGAAATTCACTACTTAATCCTTTTTTCCTTCCATACTGACAACGCCCAAAGGTAAGATATTAGATTACAAAAACTACTAGATTTACCTTAAAAGTTACGCGAAATGCATCGTGTTGAGCTGGATACCCAATAAATTTGTAAATGCAACAAAAACAGCATATTTACACAATTAGTGACATGTAAACAATTGCAAAAGTGGTTTATTACAATAAATATGCAAAATTAGTTATGCCATTAAAGGCAAGTGATATGAGCGAGTGCCGCGTGTGTGAGCAATTTGCATACAGTTGTCGGTATCGTCCGGTGATGTGGACGCTAATATAGTTATCGTAATAATGTAAACGGCCCTTATTCAACTGAAACCAGTATAATGTATTTTGATGAAAATGACATAAGCATATAAAAATGTAGCAAACAGCAGACAGTTTTACATAGGCTAATCATCTGCATGATTGTACTGTCCAGAACAATGAGAATTTGCTTTTATGTTGTGAACTGACTCGATGATATGGAGGTTGTACTGATGAAGTTAAAGTGTTTTGAATTTTTTTTCTCTGATCTGAGAAATGCTCCAAAGTGACTGAGAAAAACTGTAAGTATCATTTAGATTAAGAAGGGAAATATCAGTCAATACAGTAAGTGTTCATATGGATAGAAAGGATTGGTTTGTGCCTCAGCATTGCATGGCTTTGAAAAGGTTTCCATTGATCTTTTGGGGAGCACTTTTGATGATTATATTAAAGCTGGTACACAGGTTGTTCTTATTAGTGTATTTTCCTGGGCAGATGAAATTGAGTATAAACTGTGTTATGTCAACATTTGTTGGTTCAACTGTCACAGTTTGTGTGCAGGGTCACGCAACTGTTTGTCTTCAGGGTTACTAAGAACTGCTGGAGGTGAGAAGGTCAAGTACATTGTAGTCATAAATCAAAACCATTGTGATGGAGAGAGAGCTCGTGTTACGGTGTAAGCGTTTTGACTGTCACTCAGCTGTATCCAGTTGCACGTGTGTTTTTACGCAACCCAGTGAATGTCGTTTTGTTGTCTATATTGAGAAATACGTTTACATGTCTTATCGAAAAAAAACCTGAAAATGTTTACACATATATTCGGTAATATAATTAGTACTGAAAATATTTTTTTTAGCACATAACAAAATTCACAGTGACGTTATGTGAATATGGTGTGATGTGAAGTAAAATGCAAAAACATGTTAGTAATATATTTTTTTTTTTTTTTTTTTTTTTTTTTTTTTTTTTTATTACCATTATGTCAGTAACATTTAACATTTGTATTATACATACAAAAAGTATTATACAATAACATAGTAACACAATAACATATACAATAATAAGAACAAATATTCTTTTAAGAGGGATTTACAATTCTAAAGACTTATAAAGTAATAATAATAAAATAAATAAAACAATTTGTAATAAAATAAACAAAGAAAATAAATAAAGAAAAACCATACATAGACATAAAATAATTGTTATATTTTTACTCAAGTAGGGGGTAGGAAAGTTCATCTAAATATTAAATCTCAAATTACAGGTGAATTCAAAACCTTATTTAAAATCTGGTATGATTTAACTGCTTTTTTGTTATTCTTTAATTTACAAAGAGATTCAGTTAAACTTTTTAATTCTGAGCAAAATGCAATAAAATTAGGTTTTGAGGCTGTAACTTTACACTTATGAATATGACCTTTTCCAAGCAAGCACAGGATATTAATAGTATTGTTTAAAGGAACAGAACCAGTATTACATGACAAAAACAGGACCATTTCTTCAGTGAAGTCAATAAAGTTATTAAAGGATGTAAAAATCAATCTTGAAATTTCATTCCAAAATGGTGTTGTAAAGTGACATTTAAAAAACAAATGAATCACTGATTCATTTTCAGAACCACAAAAAGAGCACTCTGGGTGAATATCCATAAATTTAGATAAAAATAATTTGCAGGGGTAAAAATTATGAAGGATTTTAAGGTGGATTTCTTTTACTTTATTTGGTATCACAAACTTATTATGAATAGACCATATGTTAGATAAAGATACAGAAGGATATAACCGTTTCCATGAATACACTGCTTTAGGAGAAATACTACTTATAGAAAGTAATGTTCTTCTGATATGAATATTATTGCATTTTTTATCTAACAAGTCAATACCATCTATCATTATTCGAGGAATGTCTTCCCTTAAAGGAGAGTATTGTAAGGATGATCTGATAAGCTGTAGAAGTTTAGGGGAAATACCCTTAATTATTCTCAGAAAATCTCTTTGAGTAATATTAATACTGTTTTCTTGACTAAATTTTTCATAACTAATTAGAGTCCCGTCAGTGTTTAAAAATTTTGAAATACATAATATATTCTTTTCTACACATTCTTTATTAAATACCGTCCTGTTTTTATATAGGATATATTGATTATTCCATACAATGCATTTGTGAGGTGAAAAATTGTGTTTAAAAGCCAGTTTCCAAGAATCCAGTGCTTGCTTGTGAAAATCTGATAAATGGATAGGTAACTTATTACATTTAAAATTACAACTTAGCAAAAGCTTTAAACCACCACATCGATTAAATAATAAATTTGGAATGAAAAACCAGGGAGCATTTCCTCCAAGCATACATTGTTTGTATTAAAAAAATACAAAAATATGACAGATATTTCTACATCTTTAAAATGGGAACTATTAAAAAATGAGTGCAGAAGCTATTCAATTAAATATGGAAAAGAACAGGCTAAAAAGAGAGTACAAATTCATGATAACATATTAAGCAATATTAATTACCTTCTTAAAAAAACACTACCTAACGAGGAGGAATTATTAAATCTTCATGATTTACAAGAGAAGCTTGATAAACTTTACATAGAAAGAGCGAGAGGAGCCTTTATAAGATCAAGAGCCAAATGGCTTGAATATGGTGAGAAAAATTCCAATTATTTTTTTAATTTAGAGAAAAGTCGTGCTATTTCCAAAAAAATTCAAAACCTTTTTGTAAACGACAATCTTACTTCTGATAGCCAAATTATACATTCATATATATATAATTTTTACAAAAACCTTTACTCCTCATCATTCAATGTTAATGAAAGTGATTCTTTTTTTGATAGAGTTGATCAGTTTATACCTAAAATATCTGCCAATAGTTTTAAAAGCTGTGAAAATCCTATAACTTTAGATGAATTAGATTGTATTTTATCCAAATCTCCATTAAATAAAAGTCCTGGTCCTGATGGCTTGCCATTTGAATTTTATAGAACTTTTTGGAATGAATTAAGAGAATTGATTTTTACTGTTTTTAAAGATTGTTTAGATTCTGGTGAATTAGCAGAAACTATGAAACAAGGTCTTATTACACTTCTGCCAAAACCAAATAAAGATAATCGTCATATTGAAAATCTGCGCCCTATCACTCTCCTAAATTCTGATTATAAACTGTTAACCTCTTTATTTGCAAAAAGATTAAAACCTTGTTTAGAAGATATTATTTCAATAACACAATCAGGCTTTATGAAGGGTAGACACATTGCTAATAATATACGTCTTGTATTGGATATGTTGGATTACTCTGATCTTATTGAAGAAGGAGCCATTATTCTGTTCCTAGACTTTTATAAGGCTTTTGACTCTATTGAACATGAATTTATATATACAGCCTTAGATAAATTTGGATTTGGTCTTAAATTTAAGAATATGGTCAGAACTATATATAAAGGTATAAACAGTAGTGTTTCCCTAGCAGAAGGTACTTCTAAGCGTTTTGAACTCAGCAGAGGTATTCGACAAGGTTGCCCGATTTCCCCCTTTTTGTTTTTAATTGCAGCAGAATTATTGAATCTTTATACTGTAAATTGTATCAATGTTGAGGGTATAAGAATTGGTGATGATGTTATTTTAACATCTCAGTTAGCAGATGATACTTGTATTTTTCTTAAAGACGAAAACCAGGTTTTGAGTGTTTTGAAAGGTTTGGATCTTTTTTCAAAAGCTTCAGGCCTCCTAATTAACACAGACAAGAGTGAAATACTTGCGGTTCATGGCTCTAACAAAACTGTTATCAATGGTATTAAGGTCCAGCAGTCAGTGAAATATCTCGGCATAACAATTACAAAATCTGTAAAGGAAAGACTGGACAACAACTTTACCCCTAAGCTACAAAAAGCAAAAAACATTTTTAACAGATGGCTTCAAAGGGACTTAACTATACAAGGAAGAACACTGCTTTCAAAAGCAGAAGGAATCTCAAGACTGGTGTACCCGGCTTTATCGTTATTTGTGGACAAAAGAACAGCAACATCAATTGACTCGCTCTTATTTAAATTTATTTGGAAAAACAAAACGGAATATATCAAAAGGAAAACAATGATTAGAGACCATGCTGAGGGAGGCTTTAATGCTATTGATTTCACAACTCTCAATCAGGTGTTTTGTAGTAATATATTAAATTGTTCTCTGATGTCTACATTGAAGGTACTTTATTAAGTGCAAAAATTATCTAGAGACGGTTTTACATGTTCATTTACAATCCTAGGTATTGCCAGAATGAAACGGTCTATTTTTACCTTATTTGAAATGGTCATGAATAATAATGTTGTGCTCTGCTCTGATTGGCTGTTTCTCAGTTCAGTTCAGTAGCTCTGTTTAAACTGACCTTATGTTTGAGCCTATATCAGACAAAGATACTGAATTTGAGGAATAATCAATTGTTTGGAAATTGTAAATGGACATTTCTGAGTGGTAAGTTTGTTTTTTTCAGTACGGACCTGCAAAACAGTAACATCAATTCATGGGTACCAAATACGTCATTTCCGCAATGCCTGCCGCCATTTTTGTGTCCGTCTAAATGCACTAAATGTTCCCATTTATTAGTTTAATTGAGTGCTTACCAGAGACAAAATGCTGATTGTACAATCTGGAGTTAGATGTCGGGTGCCAGTCGGTCTCTACAGTTGTATAATTTTGTATGAAAATGGCGAATTTGGGGGATCCTGCATTATTTGTCATATTCTGTATTAAATATTTCCAGAAATTAAAAATGTATCATAAAAATAAATAAAATATAATATCTGTCATTATAAATAGAGTAGACAACTTGGTGAATATTTTTGGCTTTAATTTACTAACGCGAATGAACAATGTTCCTCTCATTGCACGCTGTATCCTGTTACCATAACAGTTCTGCACCCCACAATTAACCGTGAATCACATATTCTGAGTATGCATAAAACCATTATCTCTACTATATTTCTAAGTTTAATGCGACAAAATGCATTATTGTTATGATGATACAAACGTGAAAAGTACTCATGAAACCTGCTTGGCGCACCGGCAGTCTCATATGCAAGGATCTGGTGAAGTAATATCATAATGTATTACAATTTATTGTTTTATACTCCTTAAAATAAGTTGCTGGGACACAAAAGAAAGTCTGCTGTCCATAACATCTCAGCAGGAACAAACGTGTGCATGCAGAACTGTGATTTTTTTTTTTGCTTTGATGGTCACATATGGTCATAATTACGTTAGCATATAGCATTAAGCATATAGCGCTAACTCAGAAGTCACAACTTTTATCATTGTTACAACATTGTAATTAATTTAATGTGTAATTTAATGCTGGGCCGTACATCTCGACTGTACAACTTGACTTTGCATGCACAAGGTTTACATAAGAAGGAGGAAACAATCGTGTTTGAGGCTCATCACATGTCATTACCATACCAACTCTTATTATTCATCTATGGCTACTGTTTTCCATTCTATGGTACCTTTAAATTTGATAATGAGATTTGGAGTATAAAAGTTTGATTTCAATCTTTGACATTACTTTACTGAGTCACTATGAAAGATATCAAGGTTATATGTTCTTTAGATTATGCAGGATGCTTATATGTGAACAATAGTGAATCAGAAAAAATTACTTGTGGGTTTTTACCTGCAAGGTCACTATTTAAGAAGTAAATAGTGTAAAGTAATTCTTTAAACATCTTTGCCGAAACCCTTTAAAAAAGACAAAATATCTTCAGGAGAGCCTGACTGCTTAGGGCCATCTGAAGACAGCCCGAGCTATTTTGTCTGCATAAAAGGCTGTGTATATTCTTGTCATGCATGGACTTCAAGGTTTCAAATACCCACCGGCCTTTTGTGTTCTCCTCTATCTTCAGCTGCTCTCAGGTCAAGGTTGCCACCGTGGAATGTTTGTTGTTCTCCGCGCTGGCCGTTTATTCCCATCGCAGCATAAACAGGGAAGCAATTTGTGCCAGGTGCTTTGAGAAGCACCTCAATATCTGAGAGTCATTCAATACAGCAACCACCAAGGTCTCCTAATGGATCACCCTCCGCCCCATCATACATTGTATGCAGATTACTAGCAGTTAGAGAAGAAGGCATCTCACAGCTGCACTTTACTATATCTAAATGTGCCAACTATTTCAAAGTCACCACCCATCCGGTCAAAATTAGCCCTGGTCGCCCTTCTTCCAGACCACACAATCTTAGCCACTCCGCCTGCAGTTGATGTAACAATAAGCTACAAGATTGGATTACAACAATGGGGCCACATCCCTCGGGTCACGGTCCCGTCACGTAAAGTCCATTTACCGTCATGTGCTGGGTGAATCGATCCCTATCCAGATATAAGTGACAGGAGCGGAGCATCCCAACTATGGAACGTTAATTCCAACTGCAAGCTTGTTGGATGGTGTTAATAACCTAAACAGGATCTTCTTACAAAACACGTATCTTTATAGCGTAAAATAGATTATTTTAAATGCGAAGCCTTTTTTCCTTTTTTGGGGGGAGTTACTGTTCATCAGTACCTGGGTGTTGTGGGTCAGCTGGGTGTGAGCTCAGCTGCTCTTTTGTCTGTGTCGAGTTTCGGCCAGTATAGTTGTAGTGCTTCCACCTATCAGGAAGAGCTTACGGACTGGGGTTCGGCGTGCTGTCAGATGTCAACCGGATTAGGAGGTCTTTGAGACCTTGGGTCTTTATAACAAAATGTAATCCTGGATGTCATGACCAGAAAAGCATTTTAGCTCTTATTGTGGAAGCGCACTTCTGTCCTTGCAGAGAGCTTCCGAGGATGGAATTAATTGCTATCTCATAGCCATTACATAAATTGAGTATTTGAACACTTCGCCTTGGAGCCACAAAGAAACAACATCTCAAGGGAAGGATGTCCACTTGAAATAAGACAAGAGCTGAGCGCCTACATGAAATCGATTTAAAACTACAACTTGGAGACATTAAAGGATGTACTTTAGTGTCCAAAATTTCCCGAGAGGAATAAAGGATCATTTCTAAATCTGCTATCAGGACTGAGGACACTTCAACATCAAAATAACGCTGTAGGTTGCTTGAGTGGATCATAAGTTTTTTTTATCAAGGGATCAATTTAACACTGCTAGTCTGTCGATGTGCTCGGTGACAGAGGACAAGCGTGTGCCCTGACTTAAGTGAAGTTTTTGAGGGTGTGAACAGCTCGAGGAGCGAGACAGGGTGAGAGGCTGTGAAGTGCAGGGGCGCGTGCGCCGCCTTGTCCTCCATTTGAGAGGGAGGTTTAGGGTGAAGGGAAGGTCAAGCAGCCTGCATGCTGTCTGCAACTTAGACACATGCCAAAATAACTTCAAAGACAGATGCCCGGCATACACAAAATGAGAAGAGGGGGACCCGTCCCGTAGGCAGAAAAAAACACCACGGTGCACAGTTACCATTAACACAGAGAGACCACAGGAACTTGTCTTACCGTATCCTGATTTTCATCAGGGTATCAAACAGCAGGCTTCAAAGAAGGGTAGGTGAAGATCACTTATTTGGAAATGTGTAGCGGTGTACATTTTTATCAATACACCAAAGGGCTGAAGATATTGCATTGAGATAAGTCATAATGCTTGGTTAATTCAATTAAGTTATGATTATTTTGGGCGTGTAAATGCAACCATCATTTGGTTTGGATATAATTCTCATATATTACTTTGTTGCTGAGTTGCAGCTGACTCATAGGCTTATATTGCTGGCGGACACATTGCTGTGGTCTGCATGGCATGGGAAACATCGTTGAGTTGTAAATGGAGTTCATAAATACCACTGCTTCCTAATAAAACTGTGACTCCATAATCTACTTTCTCTGGTGCTTACTGAGCTGAGGAAGTACACAGAAGTGCATTTCTAAGGAAGATAGATACATTTATTGATAAACAGATATTTTGTAAATAATATCATTATTGTTTTCAAATAGGTTGTTAGGGGGTTACTAGGTGGTATCTAAGGAGTTCTGAGTTGTTGCTATAGATGCTTTCATTGGATGCACATTGGATGTGCATTGTTGCGGTTACGCGTCTGAATGGAACTTAACTTCCGGTCTCTGTTTTTTTAATTTTCTGGCTAAACTGAACTCTCGAGCAGATAGATAGATATACAGACAGACAGATAGATAAAGTAAATGGGCAAATGGACAGACAGATAGATATATAAAGTGAAGAGGATGGGTGGATGGTTGAATAGATGGATAGATAAACAAACACAGACAGATAGATAGATAGAGTGCATGGATGGGTGGGTGGATGCAGGGACGACCAGAAAGACAGACAGGCAGATAGATAGATAGATAGATAGATAGATAGATAGATAGATAGATAGATAGATAGATAGATAGATAGATAGATAGATAGATAGATAGATAGATAGATAGATAGATAGATAGATAGAGAGTAAGTGGGTGGGTGGATGGATGGATGGAGTACATAGATGGGTGGGAGGACAACCAGAAAGACAGATGGACGGACGGACAGATAGATAGATAAATAAAGTACATAGATGGGTGGAAGGATGGATGGATGACCAGATTGATAGACAGATAAAGTAAGTGGATAAATATAGATGGATGGATGGATAGATGGATAGAGTACATAGATGGGTGGATGGACGGACGGACGGAAGTATGGATAGATAGATGAAGTGGATGGATGGACGGAACGGATAGATAGATAGAGCGTAAGTTGGTGGGTGGGTCGATGGATGGAGTACATAGGTGCGTGGGCAAATGACCAGACAGACACACGGACGGATGGATGGACTGACAGATAGATCGATAAATAGAGTACATAGGTGGGTGGGTGGACGGACGGACGGATGGATGACCAGATCGATAGACAGATAAAGTAAGTGGATAAATATAGATGGATGGATGGATAGATGGATAGAGTACATAGATGGGTGGATGGACGGACGGAAGTACGGATAGATAGATGAAGTGGATGGACAGACGGATAGATAGATAGAGAGTAAGTGGGTGGGTGGATGGATGGAGTACATAGATGCGTGGGCGGACGACCAGACAGACACATGGACGGATGGATGGACTGACAGATAGATAGATAAATAGAGTACATAGATGGGTGGACGGACGGATGGATGACCAGATCGATAGACAGATAAAGTAAGTGGATAAATATAGATGGATGGATGAATGGATAGATGGATAGAGTACAGTAGATAGAGTGGAGTCATGGAGTTAATGACTGAAACTGCAGGAATATGAATCACTGTGTACCATATGTAGAGTGAAAAAAAACATATGTTAAAAATAATAGGAAGCTTCAGTAAATCTGTCCACTAGTTCATGCAGTCGTCTTCGCTCTGTTGCTATAGTAACAGAGACCACTAAAGACAAAGCAGGACTGCACTGTGATATTCATCCACTTAACATGAAATGTGAGGGGTCTTTTATAGATGATGTGTGGAGGGAGGACGTGCGGTCTCTTGAAGATGTTTATCCTCCACTTCAAGCTTGTGTTTTAACGCAGATCAAAAATGTATAAAAACATCAAAGGTAAAGCAATTAACATTAAGCATCAAAAAAGTTGTGTGTTGTTGAAACCGTCTATACATTTGATCTATATGTGCGTTTTCTTGGAAATAAACCCACCACCTTTTGCACTGCTAACACAACTGAGCTACAGGAGCAGCAATGTGCAGTACACATTACATTCCAAGGTACATTGTGAAATTGCTTCGCAGCAAAACAAACATTACACGTGCTATTTCAGTCCTCAGTTTCCAAAATTGCTGTAATTGTTGGGAATGCGGTGAATAACGGTGTAAATCCCAGGAGGCTTTAAATGCCCTAATTATTGCATTGGCATCCTCAGCACAAACATCATAATCAGGTCATGGCAGGACAGAAATACAAATGTGTGCTGAAAATTGCAGAGCTGGGTGACTGGAGTAATAGTCGTGCCATTATCTCAATAAACACGAGGCAGGCAACCAAAACAAATGAGTTTCAAGTGCTTTCCTTTTCACTCAGATAGCTGTTTGGATAAGACGTCAGGAGCCTGTCGCAACCTCCTACCCCATTGTAGAGATTTCACTTAAGGGACAGTTGCTACATGTGCGCCTTTATGTACGCCCTCATTTACAATAACATATTTGTACACCAGCGGGCGAGTAATGCATGTACATACGTGCGCGCGTGTGTTACTGCCGTCTCCCATCACAGTGTTGTGGACATGTAGATGCCTGTTTCCGAATGTTCCACAGGCCTGATATTGTTGAGATAATCTGCTGAAAAATGATCCGCTCCACACTATCGCCTGCAGAGGAACGTGTGGGCACATCAGCCCCCAACATCAGGAGTCTTGTCTGTCGCTACAGCAACAGTAAAAAAGCCCTGCTGCCATTACTGCCAGACCGTAAGCAAATGAACAAAAATGTGTCAGATGCCCACATCTATCAACTTTCTTCATCTGTGCTAAAGAATGTAGGAAATTGTCAAATAAAGACTTGCTGTGGGTTGGGAAACTTGAAATGTGTCAAAAACGTCGGGTTATAGTTTTTAAGCACTGTGCTGTGATAGATGGCTGTGTGAGTACTGTTGGATCAGAGAGGATGATAGTGGAGGACGTCTGTCTCTTTAAGAGCAAGTCCTTCATCAGGTTGGCTTGTTGAGTAGGGAGGTGGATCCTTGTCTCCAGCTACAAACAAGCATTTCTATTAACAAAACGTGTCTCACCACCAGGCTGATCTTTAGGGCGAGAGTATATGAGACTAAATAGTTTCCTCGAGTAGTTTCCTTTTGACAAATGCGTATGCGAGTTCAGTTTCAACACTCATCCGAACAGCTCAGGTGTGTAACATCTACAGCGCTTGAGAGTAAGTGTACCTATTTAACTTGTGATTGAATAACATCTATATCTGAAGAGCTTGGTTATGTAGTGTTGTTTGAACTATCTAACTAACAACATGCTTTTGTGAAATATTTGTGTGCTTTTTTTTATTATTGAATTTGTTTATTCAATGTTTTGCTAATGTAGATGCTGATGAAAGAAGTCACGTGCTGTGTTTTTCTCTTAAGTTTCCATGGCAGCTTACTGGTGAACTTATTTGAAGCGCATGCCTTCACTTTTTTTTTTAGAGATTTGGTTTGATGTTTTACAAAGGTTTTCTAATTTCAACCATTTTTGTGCTGAAGCTTGTCTAAAAACCTTTTTATACAAAAGTCTGCTTTAAATGTTTAAAAACAAAAGTAGTTGGCATCATATGTACACACACACAAAAAACTTTATGGGCATTCTGTACCACCCTGAACGCTTTATTTATGTATAGATACATTAAGTAGCATTGTCAGCCCATACGGCAAATCAATACATTTCTTTGGCCAAAAATCTGTTTTAAATATATGCTAAATATACATTTTGTAGAAAGTAATGCTTAAAGGTGCAGTGTGTAAATTGCAACCAACGGCGCAGTCCACTGCTCACCCCTCTCTTTTGAAACACCAAGAGAAGCTATGATAGCTGCCATGAAAAATATGTCATATTCAGAGACAACTTAGTAAAAAACTTTGTCCGTTAAGGGCTTCTGTAGAAACATGGCGGCACAAAAGGGCGACTTCCACTTAAGGGACCCTCGGTGTATGTAGATAAAAAAATCTCATTCTAAGGTAATAAAAACATAGTGGTTCATTATAAAAAGGTCTTTATACACCACTAATGATATAGATTTGTATATTATTTTACATTTCTGTAAAGAGACCCTTCTAAAAATTACACACTGCACCTTTAATGAAATATATTTTTGAATTCAAAAATATATTTTGTTTTAACCTCAACATATATTTCAATATGTATTTCAGGGGCCAGAAAAACATTTTAGATAATTGATATAGTTATACAATTAGGCTTATAAAAGCAAATACATAATGTTACATAACACATAATGCTTTCTCTACAATTTAATGATAGAAAACATATTTGGGTAAATACATTCAGAACATTTTTTGGGGGCTTTATGAAACATATTTAAAAATATGTTCTAAACTATATTTTTCGCCATATAGGAGATCTTTTATCAGCTCAGTTGGTAGAGCATGTTGTTTCCGGTGTGAAAGGTTGTAGGTTTGATCCCAGTGAACAGACCTGCTGATAAAACAAAACAATAGTCTATAAAATAAATGAAAATTCCTATTATAGAATGAAATTACCTTTCTGCATAGCTCAATGGTTGTGCATTGTGTAAGTAGTGCAAAAGGTAATGAGTTTGAACCCAGGGAACGCGCATACTGAAAAAATTTATACCTGGTAAAGGTATTATTTTGCATTTTGAGTTTAATCACTCCTCAACTTGGTCCATCTTTGTTCTCACCTTTGCAAACGGAAAAACCTATGACGCATTTTTTTCTGACGGGAGGGATTCTAGTGGTCCAATCACAGCGCTTGCGGTCCGCGTAGAACTTACACGATGTTAAAAATTTGGCGAGGTGCACGTCAGGCGATGCAGAGGCTACGGATAACCTACGCCGTAGCTACTGTACAGACCGTATATAGACGACTATAAATTTATTCTCTGAAAGTTGCTTTTGATAAAAGTGTCTGCCAAATGCATAAATGTAATTAAATTAAAGGGGACATATCATGAAAACCTGACTTTTTCTATGTTAAAGTGCTATAATTGAGTCTTTAGTGCTTCTATCAACCTATAAATGTGAAAAAGAGCCCAGTAACTAAGTTTTGGTAAATCATTCTCTGCAAGCAAGTGAAAAAATAGGTCATTAAAATTTGGATCCCCTTGTGATGTCAGAAGGGGATAATACTGCCCCTTAATCTGCACTATCCAACCACAGCACTGCCATTTAGTGCAGAGATCAACTCATTTGCATTTTAAAGGACACACCCAAAAACGGCACTTTTTTGCTCACACCTACAAACTGGCAATTTGAACATGTTGTAATAAATTATCTGTATGATATTTTGAGCTAAAACTTCACATATGTACTCTGTGTACACCAAAGATTTATTTGACACCTAAAAAAGTCTTGTGAAATGTCTCCTTTAAGTTATTGGATAGCTCTTAAAAAAAAACTACTAATGAATTGTTTAAATTATTTAATAAATTATTAATAATGTTATCTTTGTAAGTCACTCTGGATAAAAGCGTCTGCTAAATGTAAAATGTAAATGTCTATCTATCTATTTATTTATTTATTAATAACTACTTTATCTGTGTCGTGTTATTTTTATTGAAAGTAAATGAGTCATGTATTGCAGTGATCTCACTAAAGTTATGCGGTTTTGTGCTTGAGATCACACCTTTCCCTCAAAAATGTAACACACAGCCTCCAGTAGATTATCGTTTAATTCACATCAATTAGAAAAGCAAACACCTTTCAATAAGAAAAGGTGGGCTCATCACAGGTGATACATTAGCTGTTGTCTGATGTCTTTGTTAACTGACAATAGTCATTTATAACAGACAGATACATCAGACTTTGATTGTATAAACATATGACTCTGATATGTTATACGTTTGGTTAAAGTCGGAGCACGAACATGATATAAATGTTTCCATATGTGTGGTCTCAGCTGGATAATGTGTCAAATGGCACAAAAGACTTTTTTTGACACAGATTAATTAAACGCGGTTAGAAATAGCACCAGTGACAGAGCTGGCCAGCAAATAAACACGTGTTCAAATATAGCACGCTTACTACTGCCAGGTGTCTGAGATCGACTAGAATAAGTGATAATTGACGTAAAATCCTCAGCGAGGACTATAGATGGTACTCTTCCATTGTGCCAAGGGTCCGAGTCGTGTGCATGAATTGATTCTCAGGTTTCACATTCAAAACATTTCCCAAAAATGATTCTCATTAGCAGTTCTGAGAGCTCTCCATTAAGCCACAATGGAAAAGAAAACAAACCGGGTGTAGAGAGACAACTAAAGCACTCAATCTACAGATGGCTATCAGAGTCTTACACTGGGAATCTCCAGTCTCTCTGGCTCCATCTCATCTCTATCTCGTTCCAACAGTTATAAAGATCAGCGTTGAACCCGGTAACATCACGTTGAAGACCCCACATGGGTTCGTTCCAAAATTGACTTTTATAATCCACCACCACCTCCAGCTTTCATATTGCTTTTATTAAAGGGGGTATGAAATGTTGTGCAAGCATAGATACACATGAGAACAACAAGCAAGTCGTAGACAAAACAAAACGGTTCGCGCCAGACATCATCTCGGCGTACGTGCCCTCAGAAAGCTGTGTAAATAGGCAAACAAGGTGAGGTGCGGTCTTGTCCACTATAAAAGATTCACGCAGTGGTTTGAATTATTAAGTAAGTGTCTGTTCACTGCACCGTGGTCGGGTTTCAAATTGTTTGATGTTTGGGGGAAACTCACGTTTGAGGCTATGGGTGGCACAGGCAGCCACCACCCAAACATTATTTGCTTTTATTGCTTAATCTTATCTTTCGTAGTGATATTTGTACATTAATACTATTTATTGACAGCAAAAATTTAGTGCCAAAGTTTAAAAGTCTTCCTGTTGCTTACAGTGTTGCATTAGCAGCACAAAGGGTGCTGAAAAATGTATAGTTTGCTCTGTATTAACTCTTTCACCGCCAGCGTTTTTAAAAAAAGTTGCCAGCCAGCGCCAGCGTTTTTCATGATTTTCACCAAAGTTTAATGCCTTCCAGAAAATGTTCTTCTTTAAATAAATAAACATACAATATACCAAATGAAAGAACAGACCCTCTGCTTTCAAACAAAAAAAACCGTTTCATCCTACCTTTAGTGGTTCTTTTGCAATCAGCTTTTGAATATGGGTAGGTTTTTGCAAAAACACCATATTTTGAGCAAAAAGCAAAAATAATTCCATATTTGTGACGGACTTTTCATAGAGATCCCATTCAGAGCGATCTTTAAAACAGACACGGACATGCAGCAGCTTGCCATAGGGCAATACTTCCGGTTTTAAAAAGTTGCACCACCTGGTGGATAATAGCGGTATTGCGGAAAGACGGAAAATCTCGTCATTGGCGGGGAAGCGTTTTCTCTTAATTGACGAGATATCTCGTCAATGGCGGGGAAAGAGTTAAGTCGCTTATAACCACATCTGCCAAGTGTGTAAATGTAAAATGAATGTTCAGTGTTATTTTATAAATGTTAATGTGTTTTTTCTTATTGTTTTAGATTGCCTTGCAACATGAAACTTCCTGTAATTCTGCTGCTGTGTGGCTGCTGTGTGCTTTTTAAACCGAACTGTGAAGCCCAAGGTAAATACTTGTTCTGTCTTACTATAAAAATACAATTAAATGGATAGTTTACAAAAAAAAATGAAAATGTTGTCATCATTTACTTACCCTAAAGTTGTTACAAACCTGTATAAACGTATTTGTTCTGCTGAACACAAAGAAAGATGTTTAAAGCAATGTTTATAACCAAAGCACCATTGACTTCCATTGTATTCTTCTTCCCTAATATGGTAGTCAATAGTGCTTCTGTTTCGTGATTGATTACAAATATCTTCCATTGTGTTTAGTCGAACAAAGAAATGTATACAGGTTTGTAACAACTTGAAGATGAGTAAATGCACCTAAAAAAAAAGTTTTACGTGAATTTACATTCTAATAAAAAGAAAGTTAAAAAAGGTTGTGACGGGGGCGGTACCTTTTAAAAAGTACACTTTTGTACCTAAAAGGTGCACATTGGTACCTTAGAGGTACATGCTGATTTCTCAAAAGTACATTTCTATACCAAAATGGTACATATTTTTTAAGGGTACTGCCCCAGCTTCCATGTTTAAGTGCTGTAATTGGGTCTCCATTGCTTCTATCAACCTAGAAAATGTGAAAAAGATCAACCCAGTAACTAAGTTTTGGTAAAAGTTTCTCTACAAGCATGTGAAAAAATAAGTCATTGAAATTTGGCTCCCCTTGTGATGTCAGAATGGGATAATACTGCCCGTAATCTGCACTATACAAAGAGTTTAGCTCATTTGCATTTTAAAGGACACACCCCCAAACGGCCTATTATAGCTCACACCTACAAAATGTCAATTTAACATGTTATAATAAATTATCCATATGGTATTTTGAGATAAAACTTCACATACATACTCTGGGGACATTAAAGATTTATTTGACATATTAAACAATTCTTGTGATATGTCCCCTTTAATATTTCCTGTTGTAAGGTTCGAAAATCACTATCTAAGAATTTTACTACAGTGTATTACAGCGTCATGTGGGGTGTGTTTTTCACTACCAAAATATATTTTATTTTTAATAACGCTATCATATGAGATTAAGTTATATGAGATGTGCATGCTGAAAGGTTCTAGATATACAAGTCTAGGAATAAGCATGTAAATAATGCGTTGGCATATACAAGTAAGATCAAAGAATGGCTCTTACAGGCTATTAATTTCCTCGAACAGTTCCTGCCAACTGTCCTGCAACAGAATCCTGCTGAACAGATTACATAAAACTCAGCATCAGATCCTTTGATGGGTTTTTTTTGTGGGGCGATCCATCTCTCGAGTGATCAGCTGTGAAATTCCTTTCTGGTTAGAGAATGTGACAAATCTACGTCTCGGTCGTTGAGCGAGATGCGGAGTCTGTGTGTCAGGCGCACGTGTCGGGGTCAAAGGTCAAGGGCCAAAAGTCTTCTAGGGTTAGGATTAGACAAGCCAAAGGGAAACGTCAGTGTCCCCCACCGGTGTGCAGATGGGAGGGGGACTCTTGATTTGTAATCGTGTATCCTGACAAAATGTTTTTAGTGGTTATTAGGGCTGAATGATCCTCCGTCTCACCGGGATCTTGTTACATCGCCTTCGACTCCTTACACAGTACGACTGGACTTCTCTTTCACCCCACCTGCTTCAGAATGAGAACTTAGACACACACACACACACACACAAACTAAGGCCTGTGAAGTGTGTGGTCTGTCTGGCGTTGAGGTTAAGGGAAACCCACACCTGCATGTTTCACTGGCACCGAGGAGCCGAGCTTGGCCATGTGCATTCTGGAGATGAAATATTGGGTTTCATGAAGGGAATAAATTTAGATCGCTCTGGTTTGCAGTGATGCCACAGGCAGTGGTGTTTGATTGAGATGATCCACAGGGACTGCAGGATGGAGACGGTCATAGCACCTGTCACACTGCACTCTTTAAACACTACTGAAGCTTTGCAAATGCAACCGTCTGAGCTGTTGGCAACTCAACCATTGTTAACAATTGAAATGATCACTATGACTCACAGTAGCATATCACACATCCTTCTTCAGTGTAAATCAAAGCCCGGTGAATCAGGACATGACAGCTCGAATCAGCAGGTGTGCATCTGTGACTCTTCAAAATATGTACAGATTTTTAATCCCAAAACCAAATTTGTATTTTAATGCATTTTACATTTATTCATTTAGCAGACGCTTTTATCCAAAGCTACTTAAAAAGCAACTGTGTGCTCACAATAATACTTTTTTTCAAATGTATTCACATATGGCTTTCATTTGGCCCCTTTCTAAATAGATTTGAAGTCTTAAAATGTTCTTTGTGCAGTAGGATACATTTATTTTGGTGCAAAGGAAATGAATGCACTAAAAATGCACTAATGCATCTATTTGAAAATAATTTTGCGGCCAGAGCTGTATTTATGTGACACACAACAACAGGGATATAAAGTATACGACAGCATGAATTGAAATAGATACACGTACACTACTGTAAGTCAAGCTAAACTAAACACTAAAAATAATTCATGAAAATGTAGCGAAAGTAGAAATTAACGAAATTTTGCTTCCAGAAACAGTAAACTGATCCACATCCATAAACAAAGGCACTTTATGTAACTTGGTAAAAAATATTTTTTGCATTTGTGCTTGTACAAAAGCTGTCACTTGGGCTGTGCCTTTTCAAAAGGTGCCAGTATGTAGCATTGAGGTACAGATATGTATACTGTTTATAGATACAGAGGTACTGATATGCACCCTTTATGTACTAAGGTGCACTTTTGAAAGGGTACATTGACAACTTTTCAATGTCCTAATCAAACCTGTATTCTACATTTGACTTTGTTTACTCTGAATATTGTTGGTGCTTATAACAAACTGGTTATGATACTCCTAATTTGTAAGTAATTTCGTAAAAAAAAAACTGTTAAATTAATAAATGCAAGTATGCGTAGCCCTTTTCACACAGAGATTACGGAAAATATACGGAAAATGCGTCTGGGATTTGTCCGAGAACGTTTGATTTTTGGTTTATTTACACTTCCAATGATTTTCTGTAATCTGTGCGTGCATTCACACATTTAACATAAAGAGCCCATAAAGAAACGTGACGTATTTAAAAAACGTGGTTTTTTCCACAGCATCTGAAGTTTAGTTAATTTTCTGTTATTTCTCTCAAGAAACCACATGCGTTCATAATGAGGGCACGATGTGTTGTTCTGTTATGCTGGTGAATGATCTCAGCTTCAGTGCAGATAGGGACAAGCTCTCCGATCTCTGCTTCAGTCCAGTTTGCAGACATTTCTCATTAGGAACTTTGATCTGCGTTTTAATCCCTGTGTCAAAGACCTGAACCATAACTTCTGGTTGCCTCACTACGGCATTGTTTTTGCGTCTTGTTCAGACGCACACAGAATGCTTTCCGTGTATGTTACGGCAATGTTACTAGGTTCTCTTTACGGGAACGATCCTAAAACATTTACTGCACGTTTTTGTGTTCACACAGAAGCCTCTCTGCCAATTTTATGGAAATTTTCATGGACCAAAGTGCTGTGTGCATGAGGTTAAATGAACAGTATGTAAGAAATTTATATCAAATAATCATAAAATGGCCCTGATATGTCACTAGACATTAAGAAATCTTTTTCATTTCAAATATTTATATCACTGACAACAGTGGTCTGGCCAGGATATTGTCATGTAAAAAGTGGAGTTGCAGCCCTCAACTGATGTTTATGTTGTATTTTTGTGTATTGGCCACCAGTTGTGTGATTGCAGTACCAGTTTTAGCCACAAGTTTTGTGATTGCAATACCAGTTTTGGCCACAATCCTACATACTGTTCCTTTAAAGTGTGTACCTGTATTCTACATTCGGCTTTGTTTACTATGAATATTGTTGGTGCTTATGACGAATTGCTTATGACACTCCTTATCTGTAAGTAATTTTGTAAAAAAAAATCTGTTAAATTAATAAATGCAAATATGTATTTAATTTAAAAAAGACACATTCACATCCCCCACTCTCAGAATTAAAGTTACAATAATTGTCACTGCTTGGGGCAGTACCCTTTCAAAAAGTACACCTTTATACCTAAATAGTGCGCATTAGTACTTCAAAGTGTACATATTTGTACCAAATGTATACATTAGCACCTTTTTTAAAAGAAACTATATTGTATGGCGGAAGAGCACTTAGTTTGCAGCACTTTGACCTCAGGCGCAGTAATATTGATGGTAGTTTGCGCGAGAGGGGGAATAGTCAGGGGTGATGATGTTACTGCACCCGAGGTCAAAGTGCTGCAAACTACGCGCTTTTCTGCCATACAATATAGTTAGCATTTTTTATTCGCTTAAAAAATCACTATTTTTTTTTTTGTTCCACCATACGTATTACTACTCATGTAACAGTCTTTAAAGAGGGGAAAAGTGGACGTGTTTGATGTCTTCTAAATTCATCCCTGTTTGGATCCTAAGGAATGAATGGGGCTAGCCTAAATGCTAACAAATTCACGACACGCTGTACAAAGATTAAGTGCACGCACTGAATAAAGATAGGTATGTATTAATTTGTCTAAGTTAAGGAAAGAACATAGTAAAATATTGAAAAACGGTGTCGTTTTCCTTTAAGGGTATAGCTTTTCTGAGAGCATACATAATACAGAGTCAGGTCTACTCTGGCTGCTACATTACACTTCTCTGTTTTGCACCGTATGTTCAGTGAATATGAGAGGAAATCAAACTTCACCATGCGTACAATAAAGCATTTAACATATAGCCAACGTCACATGCTCAAAATGGTACATATTTAGAAACAGATTATTCAGGAAGGGATTAAATAAAGATTTTTGTAATGTGTTATCAGACTTTCACTGCGTATGTAAAGTCCATGGCAACATTTCTCTTTCCGCATGGCTTTGATGTGAGATGTTGCTGATTCTTTTGTTCCTGAATGTTGTTTCAGTATAGTCCTGGGCTTTTCTCAGCTGTCTGCATTAAGAGATTACTCTTCATGTTGTTGTTTGTTGTTGCTCCAGAAGATTAAGCTTTGTACTTTTCAGCTGTTGCACCGAGTTAAAGCCAGGCATGCATTGTTCAATACTCTGTACTGTATGTTTCCTGGAATAAAGCGTTTACGGTTGGCTAGATTAAACGGAAAATATCTTCCGTTTGGGATCATGGTGAACGAGCGCGTGCATTGTCTTACATACACGTCGTTATCAGAAATAGTTACAAGATTACGTGAGCGTTAAATTCTCACATGCGATTCTCACACTTAACATTATTCACATACATGCAGTGGCTGTTTGAAATAGTTCGTCTTCCTTGCTGTAAATACTATCACTAGAGAGCAGGTGATGTAACAAGCTGGCTTTACTTTTGGCCTTTGTGTTTCAAGGTTTAAAGGTAGGGGTTGGGCCCTGGGCGAATTCTTGTGATGTTCGGGCAAAGCTCGTACGGGCGGAGACACGAGCACATTCCTCTCCTTCCACTGCACACGCTCCTCTCGTGCCCATCACCGCAGACACACGCGCTTCCTGGACGTCCACCAACACGCATGCATTACACACGCACCACTGATAAACATTTACACACCCTAGTACTGCAGAAACACAGCTAACGTCTCTGTAAAAATCCACATCATAAAGCTTATTGTATAATATGATTCCACTTAACGAATTATATATATATATATATATATAAACAAAAGTACTACACAAACTCTATCTTGTTATTGAAGTGATTAATTTAAGTATGACAGGAAGTTTGTTGTTGCATGCAAGTAGCAAGCACCACACAATAGGAGGATGTGTTTTTACAGAATGTCTAAATTGTCTTGGTATTATTTTGAATCAGTCTGTCTTTCATCACTTTTAAATCAGACTGCCAATTTTTTACTGCTAATGGTGCTGTCGATTCAGTTGCGCAACTTACGGTCTTCCACCTGTGATGCTAGATGACTTTCAAGAGCCATAAATTAACTATTAATCATTGGGTTTCTGCGGTTTTTATTCAAACAGATTCTAAATATGAACTTTCAAGGTTCCCAAACCTACGCCGTCAGAAAAAAGGTTCAAAACTGTCCCTTTCTGTTACTGTGCATTCAAAAGTGTATTTTTGTACCTTTATGGGTATACAGCACATTGAAATGTTGTAGCTTTTGGGTACAATATTATACCCTACATTTAAAAAAAATGCTGGGTTATTTTCATCCCAGCACTGGGTCAAAAAGGAACTAGCCCAGCCCACTGGGTTGTAATTTAACTCATTCTGGTTGTTTCAACCCAAAATGCTTGGTTGTTTTAATCCATTGTTGGGTCAAATAAAAAAAAAAATCTGGCTTAATTTAAATCCAGCTGCTGGTCTCATCCCTTTTTGACCCAATGCTGGGTTGAAAATAACTAGGGCTGCCCGATAAATCGCATGGGGTTGTCATTGCGCATCTCATCAGTAAAGCCGGTTCCTTGATTAGACGTAAATCGCCATCAGCTGCTTTCAGATGGAGCGGCATTTACTACACAAAACCGTAGGTCACTGACAATCGGGGCACTTTTGCATAAATTATTGCGGACATATCACCTGCGATATGTATGCGATATGGCCCAGCTTGTCAGTGAACTAAGGCTCTGTGTAGTAAATGCCACACTTTACTACTAATCAAAGAACTGGCTTTACTGACGAAATGCGCTTGACAATCACATGCGACCAGTTAGGGGTACAAAACATTTAACTGTACCTTAAGGTACAACATTGTATTTTGTTTAGTATACCTGTAAAGGTACAAAATGGAATCTTAAGCTGGGTACACACCACAAGATAATCGGGCTGAAATTTGTCAATCCTAGGGAAAGTACCGATCGTCTTTGTGGTTGCACCGATTATCTTAACAGATTTTCTGAAGAGCATCATATGTTGAATAAATAAATTGAATATTTACGATTTGCGATCGGAGCGGCCCGACATGCTTCCGAGCAGATTCAGACGCTCTTAATGCACCGCGCACCACAGGAAAATTTGAAACAATAATCAGGACAACCACGAAAACGATCAGAAATCCTGTTGTGTGTGGGAGGCCCAAGGACAGACGCACAGACACGCTGTAGATTGTCACGTGAAACGAAACAATACCCAATCAAAAAGTGATCGGATGAAAGATAAATCCATAACAACTACACGGCGCAGCAGGCACAGTCCAAAGTGAGATGAACATCAGAGATGTAAAAAAGCAGTCCATTGTATAAATAACA
Organism: Paramisgurnus dabryanus; assembly: GCF_030506205.2. Classification (NCBI taxonomy): domain Eukaryota; kingdom Metazoa; phylum Chordata; class Actinopteri; order Cypriniformes; family Cobitidae; genus Paramisgurnus; species Paramisgurnus dabryanus. The sequence continues at coordinate 28,353,596 of NC_133356.1, read as the reverse complement.
ATCCTTTATGCTCATTGTTTGACATGTTTGGACGCGAAAACATCGCAAGTTAATGCATGATGTAGAGGTTTTCTCGGGTCCAAAGAAATGTACACGACCCGAAATGACCCGAATCACTTTATACCCGAACCCGACGTGCATAAATACATTTTTTTTAAAGAAAGACCTGACCTGAGACAAACCCGAGAAAAGTAGACCCGAGTCTGACCTGAACTAGCGGCAATTTTTTAACCCAACTGGACCTAAATGTAAACAGCACTGACGTGTGTGCAGTCTGCAGACCCACACGCAGCAGTCAGAAGAAACTCCTGTGGCCTCGCAACCAATTTGGCGAGCTGCTCCATTTGTTTTACTTTGTTATCTGATGACGACACCAAGGTAACCGCAAAAATGTAGATTTAAAATTGACTGACATGTCTGTCTCATCCATAGACTGTAAAAAATTAGCACGTAGTTTCCGTCACGTCACCCATTGGTCTCTGAAGATCGTTTTTGAAGCTTAAAGTAGGCGTTGCCTGCCGTCGCCATCTTCACAGCACATCACTCACGGATATCCGAAAATGGGTAAAGATGCGGGACGTGGGTGAAGCTGAGGTGTCTGGTTGCTGAAACCACGCCCGCCTAGCTCGATTCTAGTGACTGCAGTGGCTGTTCACCCGTCATTCAAGTGGCCACGCCCTTAATTATCCAGAACTTTAAAGTTAAATATAATTTAAACAGATGAGTAACATAAACATTCACCCCCCTCACAGTTGTCATGAAGGAAAAACTTAGCTATACAGACCAAAAAATATTTTTGTACCATGCTGTAAACATATTATTTTCTACTGTAAAGTTGGGCATTTTAACATGGAGGTCTATGGGAATTGACTCCCTGTTGGAGCCAGACTCAAGCGGCCAGTTGCAGTTTAAATCACTTCCGTATTGGCTTCATCAGGGAGATGAGAAGGTTGCCCCTCGGTCTCAACGAAAATGAACGTGACGCCAGCCACACAAAGTTGCAAGCGCTCATTTTTAATTACCCGAGACCCGCCAGTATTATTGTACCCGGCCCGTGTCCGAGCTACATGTAAAACTTTTGGACCCGAACTCGATCAGGTCTCAGGGTGGACCTCGGGTTTTCGGATCTAAGTGGACTCGTGAAGACCTCTAGCATGATGTGCTGTCATGACCATGTATGAATGAAATGGTAAAGGAGATAGAAATAGTTGGTATTTTGTAAAGGTGTTTATATTTAGTGTAATAATTTATAGATGGAGGTAAATTGCAACAAAAACAACTATGGTGTGTAATAGCTTTTCAATTTAAATATTGTTTTTGCATTACAGTCATAATAAATCACTATTACGCATAACAGGAGTTCAATTTGGTTTTGGGTTAAATTATTTGACCCAACCATGGCTTAAGACAAACAACCCAGCATAGGTTAATTTATAACCCAATGGGTATGTCCCTCTTTTACCCAGCTATGGTTCCAAAACTATATTTGTATCTGGCACATTTAGCTTCTCCTGCTGGTAACTTGTCAAAATGTATTAGTTTCTCCTTCAGGCAACATGTACACGAGTCTTAGCAGTGTGCTAGCTGTTGTTTACTACTCAGCATGCTACGTAAGCTGTTGAAAACTGACACCAAGTGCACATGCTTTCTTTAAGTGATCAAACTCTCAAAGAAGAGACCATAATATTGCTTTTCTTTTGTAATTATTTAAGTCATTTTAATAGGGTGAAGGTAATGGTGTCCACTTCTCTTTCCAGTTTCATTGCCGTCAGTAGAAACATCATCAGCACCTTCAGTCAGTAACTGCACATGTGAACTTGGCCATGGAAAATGTGCTGAAAACGGTGACTGCAGGTGAGCAGGCTTATCTAAAACAAACCCTCACTATTAAATAAATGATACAAGGATACATGATGTGTTTATAACCTTGATATCTTTAATATCGACTGAGTAAAATCATGATTGAAGATTGAAATCAATGGAGAATCAAATGCTTTTAATCTCATTGTGAGAGAGACACTTGAAATGAGTGCATTGTGGGACAGCATCTATAAGTATACTACATTTGGGCACTATGCAGTAGTAGGTCAAACAGGCATATTAGATACTGCAGAAATAATAAATGTAGTACATTATAGCTAGTCTAAAGAAAGTATTGATGGAGGAAGCTACTCTGTGTAGATTAATTATAAAATGAGTACTGTATGTACATTTGGCTGATGTTGATGTGTGCTTGCGTGTGGCAGGTGTGACCCGGGTTGGGGCGGGCCGCGCTGCGATGACTGTGTGCCAATGCCCGGGTGTGTTCACGGCACCTGTCATCAGCCCTGGCAGTGCACCTGTATGGACGGCTGGACGGGCCGATTCTGCGACAAAGGTGATTTATGATTCATGAGTACAAGTGGGCGGATGATTTTATCATGACACGCTGTTTGTCACAACGGTCCTGTTTCGTCTCTGCAGATATTTACGTGTGTTCCAGAGAGAAGCCGTGTAAGAACGGAGCCACGTGTGTTTTGAATGACTCTGGGGAATATAACTGCTTATGTCCTGAAGGTTTTCACGGACGGGATTGTGAACTGAAAACAGGGCCTTGCCAAAAGACCAAGTGAGTGGTGTTAATTGTGCATTTTACAATTTTAACATTTCAGTGATTGTTGGGAATTTGGATAAAACAGGTTTAAATCTTGAAAAATAAAAAAAGTTAGTTAAATTACAAAATCTGAAGGTATATCATTATAGACCAAGGTCTTGGCTGTTCAGCAATTTACTGGTGCAACCTCCCCTGTTCGTATTTTTTTCATAAAATAGGCGTTTTTCCAGTTATTACTCATACAACATTTACTTGTAAAGAAAAAGTAATTTTTTATTTATTTAATAAACATATTTTTGTATTAATAGAGAGTATTAATTGAATAACTTAACAGCACTGAAGAAACATTGTAAGCATATTCATTTAAAACAAATAAAACTCCGTCTGACGGTGGTGACAATAATCTGACAGTGGTGACATTGGCCTCATTATTCCAAAATGTAAACCAGTCAAGTCAAGGGCTTCTTTCTTAAACTTTATGTAAATATTTGGTTCAAAAAATAATAATCTTGAGCACTGTGATGAACAAATATCAAATCATAACTTCCTTAAATACATAAAACCTGACAGAAAAGACAGAAAACCTGACGGTGGTGACAAAAACCATAGATAAAAAAATAGATGAGTTGTTCACATTAGTCATCTTGTTTCCCCTCTATTGCTAGCTACTTCAGACCTCTTCTTAAAAATGATACATTTATTTCATAATCTAATCTAATATTTTTTTTACAAAGATGACGGTGTTGACATGTTATGGTTGTCACAGTAGCAGTGGCCAAAAATATGAAGAGGTTTAAGAGGAAATAGCAAACATACAGGAGCTTGAGTGATCTTGAAGGATGCAGTAGAGCTGAAGGTTTGAAAATGGGGTCCTCAGGAATGCAGTTGACCCTGTAGTTGTCTGATTTTATTGCTTTTTATAAATATCTGACGGTGGTGACGAATATGTGGGACACATTTTGAGCAATCACAAAATAATAGTAAATATTGTCAAAACTCACTGTTTGTAGTTTTTAATACATATTACAATGTACTCTTTCATGTGGTTAATAAATATATATTATTCAATTCAATTATTACTTTTGGCTTTTTTAATCAAGTTGAAATGATTATCTCTTAACCAAGGACAACTGATTTTGTAGGCAATGGGCCAGCATATAATCATTAAATTAATAAAAAATAAAAATAAACCTATAAAGGAACCTTACATATGTGCAAAGGACCCCCTGATTATAACATTGATTCTTTTTCTTCATGAAAATGTTAGTAATTTCCAACAAAATTAGCACTTTTCTTAGTGGGACATGTTTTTGCCAAAGTTTCAAGAATTTGTGATTTACATGAACTAAGAATATAGTCATTATATGGTTATATGAATTCTGCAAGTATTATTCATTGTTAAATCCTGTTAGCTAATGCTTAACCAATTCAACCTTATTTTAAAGTCACACCAGGAAAAATGTCACAACCTGTTCTGCCTCTAAAATGACTTTTCATTGGCATTACAAATCCCTCTTATTTTTTAATCCCTTCATTTCAAACAACTGACTTCATTCTGGTATGGGCACTTTTTATTAGCCTTACCAGAATGGTTTCTGATGGGTAAAATCATTTTCTAAAATTATATATGAGATACAGAATAACGTTTTGATATCAAACTATATTGAGGATTAACTGCATAAGCAAACAGATACATTGGCACAGTCAATACAACAGCCTGGTCAATTTGCAGCCTCTGGAGTGCAATCATGTAATTTAATGGGTTCATTACAGACACTATAAGAGCCTGCTGATATGAACACACACTACAGCTGAGTCCTTACTTTTCACACCACAGGACAAACTGACTGAAAGGTTTCCAAGGAAACTATGTTGCCTTGTACTGAACTGTTGTACCACTGCCCAAATGCCTAAAAATGACTCCAATTTTTTGTATATTAAAAAGATAATGATAAGTAAGCATGCAGTAGGAGCAGTAACATCTCAACTCAAACAGTCGTCCTTTGTTCGTCCAAACAATGGAAGACAGGGAATGTTCGAGAAACATAGTGATGTAAAATGTCAAGCATTAATAATAGATACAGTGTATAATATTTGTATATGTGTACTGCTACAGGTCCCCCTGCAAAAACGGTGGTCTGTGTGAAGATCTGGGCGGTTACGCTCCACAGCTGTCATGTCGATGCCTGGTTGGCTTCACTGGTCCCCGCTGTGAGACTAACATGGACGACTGCCTAATGCGCCCCTGTGCCAATGGCGCCACCTGTTTGGATGGCGTGAACCGTTTTTCTTGCGTGTGCCCTCCAGGTTTTACCGGCCGATTCTGCACCGTCAATCTGGATGACTGCGCCAGCCAGCCCTGTCTCAACGGGGGGCGGTGCATAGATCGAGTCTCAAGCTTCCAGTGCGTCTGCCTACCCGGTTACACCGGAATGACTTGTGAGGTTCCCCTTGGGGAATCGAAGGAGTTATCACCTCCAATTAATGGATTAAGTCGGGTTGTCGCAGGCAGCGTTACACCGGGCAAGTCTCATTCCCTTGCGACCACCACCACTAGAGAGACACCCTTTTTTAAAATTTCAGTGAAGGAAGTGGTGACCCAACAAGGGATCACCGGGCTTTCTGAGTTACAGCTCATCATCTTGCTGGTTTTGGGTGGCATGACTTTGGCCGTGGTGGCACTAACAGCTGGTCTGGTGCTATGCGGACACTGCCAAGATCGAACCGCTCGCTGCCAATGCAGACCACCTCCCAACCACCATTACCCATTCCACCGATGTCGGACGCAGGGGCGGCGCCCGGTGCCCGCTCAACAGGAATGCAAGATTAGTTTCCTACAGTCCCCAGTGCCACCTGACCTTCAGAAGAAAAGGCTGAACACAAACATCATTTAGAGGGGCTGGATGATTAGACAGAGATTGCAAAGTGCAACCACTCGTGTTGAAGTAAAAAAGCCACTTTTGACTTTAATGATCATAAATGGCCACTCGAAAACTATTAACAGTACAAACAGAGAGTTGGTCGCTGGTGAAAGGACACAACAAGTGGTCATGATTCACAGTGATCACACAAAATAAAGAACCAAATGTTTTTTTGTAAACAGAGATGCCACAAGCAAGGCATACTGTAGACTACTGAGGGAACATTAAACTAGATAAAGTCAACATGAAAAACTTATTTTATTCTTTATACTTAAAAAAAGTTTTGGACTAATTGGAAATGATTTGCTACATATTATAGGGTGACCATAGGTGCCAGGATTTTGGGTGCGTCCTCTGCAGGTGGCATTGGTCGACCGCATGCATCATTGAAGTTTATTATTTATAATAAAAGCAACCATTACATTTCAAGTTAAGAATGAAACTACAATGATTGCATGCATTATCTGAAATGTAAAAACCTCGATGATGTATGCGCTCGACAAAAACTTCTGGAAGGTACATCCTGAAAAAATAGCACGTATGGTCACCCTAACATATAACATGGTACTGACATCACCTGGTCCTCTTCTTTTTCAGCCACTCATATATCTAATTATCCCCTGATGGATTTGTTGGGCATTTTAACATGGGAGTCTATAGGGATTGACTCCCTTCTGGAGCCAGCCAATGAATTGACAAATGTAAACCTTCCATTATGTTCAATCAGGACTTTATGTACTGTATATATATAGTTTAAAGGGATAGTTCACCCAAAAATAAAAAAAATATTCTGTCATCATTTACCTCATGTTGATCTAAACCTGTATGAGTTTCTTTAAGCACAATAAAGATATTTTAATAACTGATGGTAAGCACACAATTGATGGTACCCATTGACTTCCATAGTAGGAAAAACCTATACTATTATTTATTCAAATATCTTCTTTTGTGTTAAACAGAATAAAGAAACTCATACAGGTTTACAACAACATGAGGGTGAGTTAATGATGACAGATTTTAAATTTTTGGGTGAACTATCCCTTTAAGCCACATTGTTAAAGAAGCTATTATAATTTTAGATAATCTCAAGATGGGCTTTTTTTGCCAAAAGCATTCATTACATGTTAGAATTGATCACAGTGTTTAATTTGTAAAATACTTTTAATGTGAGTGAGTATACGCCAAGTTGGTTTTATTTGCTTTGTTTTATAAACATACATGTTTTTATGAAAAGGTATTGTTCCTATTATTGTGATTATTCTTTTAAACAGTTTTAGCAATATCAGTAATGTCATGGGAACGTTTTGTGATATGTAATGATATATAAACAACAGTATTCATAAGTATAAATATAATTTATTTATGTAATTTATTGGTGAAATGTACATATGTTTGTTTTTTATGTGTATTTTTTATACAGAACTATGTTGTAAAGTTTTTAACTGTGGTGAAATGTTCATGTGCGAAAGTAAACTCACAGAGACTCAAAAAACAACTTTAGAATTAACTTCAACCTTGATGTTGTTTTTAGGCCTAAGAAATGGGTCGGAACTAAGAGCACATGCAAAAAGGATGCTAAGCTATCCTGTAACTCAATTTGAATAAAAATGTTTTGAAAATCCCAAGGTACATTTCTAGTCTCATTGTATTAAAGGAATGACCCTAACAGCACAGACAATTTTTGTGTTGACATAATGCTAAGAATGTATTACTGTAAATTGCATAATCAATGAAGTGAAAATGCAGTGAATATACAATCTTTCACTTTAATTTAGCCTCATACTCAAATGTTTATTTGACACAGCCACTTGTCACTATGTAAATTAAACGTGTATGTATTATACATCAGCAGAGCATGAGCCAGAAAGATGTAATCAGAACCGAGCCCATTCAATATCATTTCATAACCAAGGTTTCTCTAATGGGAAGATCTTCGTGCATTATACACAACTTTTGACTCTTTGTCGCCATCTATGTGTGACACCAAGAATGGCAACTTTATCAGCAGATGCAATAATCTTTGGTGATCGCCTTACTGGAAACACAAAGTTATAATATTTCACAATACGAGCACGATATCTGCAGAGCAATTTCAAGAACTTTATTTCAACTCTTGTCTAAAATGAAATGATTATATTGAAAAATACCATATTGTGGTAATTCTGTACCGTACGTTTCATAAGAGGGCGTATGTTTCTGATCTCTGGTGTATTTATTTAACAATTCTTTGTTTTTAATCACATGCATTTGTTGCAATACGAACACGATAATAGTTATGATACATAAAAAGCATTATTTTAATACCGTAGCAATTCTAACCAAGATAAAGTTAGATGCTCGTCACACATTATCCAGTTACTAAATTCACCGAACACGTAGATATACACAGAGTCGTATAATAATAGAGTTACGACACTCACATAGACGTCCGTTGTAAGAATGGAATGCGGAAGAAACAGCGTTTCATGTAGTGACCGGTAGTGACGCATAGTTCCAAACGCAGCACTGAAGCCCATTCATTTCAATGGCACCTGCTGGTAAATCGATGAAATTACCGTTTCTCTTTACATTTTCGGACATTTCATTAATATAGTCAACAGTGATATTTTATGAACTCTGCTGTGGTAATGATTATCGTTAATAATAACTAGTAAAATTTGTATATTTTAATGAGTTGTGTATAATGTGTGAATAATATAGATTTAATGGTTTAATATTTTATTACTGGTGGCCATCTACTTTATACTTATCTTTTTTATATATTACGAGTAACACTAGGGGGCAACAGCGACAAGCTAAATGCCTTATAAGAAAGTCACACTGCTTACAATGCTGCTATGTGTTTCATTGTGTTTGGTAAGTAATACGAGTGATGTATCCTCGAAAATTATGTATGATTATATTAACATTTAATGTGTGTACTATAAATACAATTAAATATTAATTTAGTGTGTTTATGTTATGCTTCACTGTTACAAATAACCGCGTTGGCGATCTTTTTTTGTGATTTTAATATAGTAAAAGTGTAGGAATTATGTTTTTAGCAGATTGATAGCCATTTATATAGCCATATTTTGCTACAAAAATAAAAGATAAACTGTGTTGCTGTAGTTGGTATAGATAACCACAGTTATCTTTGGGCCACAATTAACTGTTTATCTTTATTAACTGTTTTACTATATTTACATCACTCCCTAGTAAAAAAACGTTATAAACATAGTAAGTATAGTGATCAATTCACATTACAAGCTAATATTTATCTAAAATAGCTGAAAACCTATGCAAACAGATTGACAGCCCTGCTTGGTTTGGAACTGCAGAACGTTACATGAATCACGTGACCGCACGGCGGCGAGATCAAAGCGTTTCGTAACTCTGTTATTATACGACTCTGGATATACACACACACACATCGATCTTTCAGCTGATTGGTCGGTGTTGTTATATTATAATTAGTATTATGTCTACATTCCGCATAAAGGCCAGCTAAAAAGATAAAGAAAATACAATAAATTAAAATAACCACCACCTCCTGTTTACTTTAACGTTGTACTAACAACAGAGATAACCGGCGACTTCTAGTGGACATTTAAAGACCTACCAAATTACTTATCATTATGGCCGTTTTTCAAAGGGAAGGCTGCAGCCTCCGGAGGTCGCAATTGTAGGCTGCGTACGTCATCAAGAGTCAAGACCGTCTTATTTCAGATAATAATAAAGTTGACTATTATTCTTAGTTAATCGTAAATTTTTGTAATATTTTATGACTTGCGAATTTAATGTTCAGTTAAGTTAAATAAGCCAGGCTTGATGACGTATGCAGCATGCATATGCGACCTCCGGAGGTTGCAGCCTTCGAAATAAGAAACCGTGATTCTAAATTTTACCACTAATCAAATATTGGAAAAACGCAATGCAGAACGGATTTATTAATAATTAGGTGTAAAAAACACCCATGATGACTATAAATATATAATACATATTTTTTTAAAAATTATATTGCATGTATAAACAAGAGTAATTTAAAACAGTTCCAGACATAAATACAATAAAAGTATAAAGTAGGGAAGGAAGGCAACATTTAAAACAATAAAAAAGCAACAACAACAACAAAAAATTGAGGTAATGAAGCGATTTATGTAAAATTCATCAGCTCATTATACAGATTCACAAATTTTACACTTGATTTTAATAGTCGTTTGTGTCATAATTAAATAATTAAGGTCACAAATTTGGGAACTGTTTAAATACATATTTGTATTTTTTTATTCATAAATGTCATATATTAAGTACAAGTAGCATATAATACAAAGTGTATTAACAATACATCCAAAGTCATCTGAACAGATGGAAAAGAAGAGAAGACAAAAAAAAGAAATAAATAAATAAATTACAGAACATGAAAGATCTCATCATATGTCTTCAAAAAATAAATATTTTTTTGTTATCAAATAGTGATTAAAATGCATATTTGTATGTGTTATTTTGCATATCGTAGCGTGACGTATACAATGCGCAGTTTGGCGTCTGCGCAATACCGGAAGCAAATAAAAGCTCTTTAGCTACAGCTACATCTCTTCTAAATATTTGGTGAACAAGAGATCGACAAAACAAACAGGTACACAAATATTGAACAGATCTCGTGTTTGCATTCGTTTCTGGAGTTGTTATTGCATTTGTTAATGTTAGTCAGTGCACTGTAGTTGTTTATGTTCACCCAGGTAAACGAGGTGTATCGTAGTTTGCTTCGACAGATAGATGCGTCAAAACTGTTTAATGACAATATGTAAATACTTCCTGTAACACATATAACTCGGTTTAATATGCCAGCAGGTAGCTGCGGGAATCTCTTGAATGGAAGTGGCTAGGCCCCGTGCGATGGGTCCAGAGAGAATATTGCCGAACTCAGAGGAGGATCTAGTGCAGGATCGACCTTTAGATACCGCTGTACCAGAGGAGTGGAACGGAGAGGATGAGGATGAAGGAGGTGCTGAAGACGAGGATGAGGCCAATGAAGGCTATTATTATCAACCTCTTAACCAAGACCCAGACGGGATGAACGGCACACAGGCAGAGGCTACCGATGAAGGAACCGCCGCCGATCAGCTTCAGGAGGTCCAGGAGAGAATAGAGGTACTACATGAGTTTCAGGCGCAGAAATTCCCAAAAAGCATACAAAACACTCAAACTTGAAAAATACTGTAGTATATTAATTACTACCATGTGTTAATGTATGCAGTAGTGTTCTGTAGTATTGACTATTGTGAAAGAATAAACTGTAGTAAATACTATAGTATACTTTTTAGTATTTATTGAGGTCATGACCTAGTAGTATATAGTAGTATGTAGTAGTATAATAATTGTCATCTTTATCAATTTGTGCAGGCCATGGGTCTGTTCTTACCTCAGCCTCCACCCCCAGACAGTGATGAAGAGGAGGACCTTGAAGGAGCAGCTGCCCATATGAGTCACGCGTCTATTCCCATGGATGAAGGCAAGAGTGCTTTTGCAACTTAATATATATATCGCTAAGCTTTATCAATTTAATTCTTATCGACAATTAATCGAAGATCGATTAATTGTTAACATCCCTACTCCAAACAATTGATTATTCCTCAAAATTTGTATTTTCATCTGATGCAGACTCAAATATAAGGTCTGTTTACTAATGTGAGCTACTGGCATGAGCCAATCAGAGCAGAGCTCAACATTATTATTCATGGCCCTTCCAAATAGGGCAAAAATAGGCCATTTCATTCAAATGACAAATCCTAAGGTTGTAAATGGACTTGTAAAATGTTTCTGGATCATTTTTGCACTTCATAAAGTTACAGACCTTCTATGTAAATATCAAAGAACAATTTAACAGATTATTTAAATGCATTCTTTGGAACCTTTAAACTTAACTACTTTACTAATTATTAATAAGCCGTAATTAAGAGTATATTGGGGTAGTTAATAGTAAGAATTGGACTTTAAAGTGTGACCAGAATAATTTATGTGCTTTCATATGATTTTTCGAGCAATCCATTTGTATCATTTACTAAATAGGATTTAGAAAGTAATAAGTGAGTAAATACTTTTTGGAGAGAGTAATTTGTACAATAATCTTATTACATGATTAAAAAAGTAATTAATTACTAGTTACATCTTCAGAGTAACTTACCCAACACAGGTGGGTCTTTTAAACAACGGCACAAATAACGAGAGCAGGGTGGACAAAAAAAATGTAACTGACAAGCAAAGCTATACACATTGCAAATTTTATCAACTGACAAGGGTGCAGATAGCTTGCCATAATGAGAAACCAAAGGATGTGGGGATCAAATCTCAGGGTTCTCACACTGTGTACTTTAAATCCTTTCTGAAGTGATTTCACATAAAACCATCTGCCAAATGGCTACTTCCAGTTGGACATAATTATCAGCCGATGGATCTAACCTTAATATTTACTTCCTGGCCGATATTGCAGGGTCAAGTTACTATCATACCCTGCAAAACACAATTTTTTTTGTTTACAGATCATGTTGAGCTGGTGAAAAGGACCATGGCCGCTGTAAATTTGCCAACGCTGGGTATCCCTGCCTGGGCCCGGGACATCTCAGATGACCAGTGGAAGGATATGGTCCAGCAGACACTTCAGACCCGACAAAGCTCTGCAGGACTAAGACTGGAACGCAAGTGATGAAGCCGTTTCATCTCATCCACTACAAACATTAAAAGCGTCTGACACACAGCAACCCTGAAGAAACCACGTAAAATATGGACTGAAATTCAAATGATTAACTTTTTAGTTGTTGTGAGTCTGAACCCAAAATGTATCACTCACAAGTTATGCAGTGTTTTTATGTTACTCTTAAATACAATTAATGCTTAAAGTCGAGGATTTTTGTAAGATTGGTGGCTAGTGCACAAATGTATAGACTAAACCTGCTGCATTAGTTAAGTGTTGTTTAAGTCACATTTATCTGATTGTTAACAGACCAGCACCTGTAAAAAAAAAAAAATCAAATGTGTATCTTGCACTGCTTTGACTACACACATCGCCATCTCTTCTTTTCTTTCTTTATTTTTGTTCTGTACATACATGGACATCTGTACAAAATATGACTTTCATACTATGTAATGCTCAACCTAATTAAAGTACACATATGTACATATGACCTGGAAAGCATTTTAAGATTTAGTGTTAGACTGGGGAGGGGGAAAGGAGCGGGCGAGTGTGGAGAGACCCATACGTTAATATCTCATTTCTTGTTGCTGCCTGGCAAGCCGAACGCCGGCCCCGTCCCCCTGTCGGGTTGAGATGTCCTTCTGAATGCAAGGAGGAAGCGGGCGAGTTGCCTCTGATTGTTTCTGGAATGTTCATTTAAGAGGCAGGTACGGTGGCAAGTCATGCCCTTGAACGCTGATAGTCCGCTAATGATTTAAAGACTTCCTCTCTGCACTGCGTACTGTAGATTGTATCTGCACAAAATTTAAAAAAGTATGCACACGTCGAGCGATCGAAGGATGTCAGTGCGTATCGCTTCTTGTTAATGTTCCCTCACTATTGGAATGATCAGAGTGACATCACAAGAAAAACTTTTACAACAGAGAGGGGACATCATGCATCAGATGGAGTCATACAAGCAAAAAAATAAGAATAGTGAATGTGATACAGAAAGAGGGAATACATGGTGCAATATACACGACAATATACAATACACACATATTTGCAAAGGCTGTCTTTTCCCATATATTAAGCCTGAATAGGTAAGCAAGTATCTCTTCATACGTGTACAATAAAGCCCTACACGATCCTCCTACACAATAGGATTATATACTTATTTCTGAAAAAGAAATATTGTTTACGTGCTTTAAAGAGAGGAGGAGAAGACAAAATAAGAGCTATTATTCGGGCTGAGTTTGTAGAAGACTCCCTAAACTTGGGCGTGGTTACTTTTTAATGAATTTTAATTTTTATACGACATAAAAAGCTTTAAAGGAAAACAAAACACCTTACAAAAGCTGATCTTATTTTGTAGGTATTTGTTTGAGAGATATTAGACTTAAAACGAGACAAAAGTGCATTCTGGAACAATGGGCACAATGTGAAAACAGCACAAACTCTTCAGCCTCTCCATCCTCATGAAAGTTGATTTTAAAGTCTTTCTGCGGCTAACAACCGTCAATATTTATGGCTTCAGGACTACCCTTTTGTAATTTTGAGGAAACAACGTAGTTGCTATCTCCAATTTATCATCTATAATACATAAAGCCTCTTACTTCTCTCACGGTTACTCGCTATACGGAAACTGTGAAACAGGATCAAAGTCTCCATTGGTCCTTGAGGGTCACTGTCCTGCAAAAATGAACTCCAATCCAAATCAAATACACCTAGGAGCTAAACTTTGCAGGACAGTGACCCTCCAGGAGCAGGAATTCCCACCCTTGATTTAAAGGGATAGTTCAATTGTGTCGTCATTTTCTCATCCTCGTGTTTAAAACCTGTATGAATTTTTTTTTTCTGATGAACACGAAAGAAGATATTTTGAGAAATGATGGCAAGCGGCTGATTGTAAGCATTGACTTCCATAGTAGGGAAAACAAATATGATTGAATTCAATGGGTACCGTCAACTGTATGCTTACCATAACTTTTTTATCATTTATCGCAATACTTCCATAATATTTGTTTTCCTACTATGGAAGTCAATGGTTGAAATCAGCTGTGTGCTTACCATCATTTATTAAAATATCTTCTTTTGTGTTCATCAGGATAAGAAAATATTGTGGTGAACTATCCCTTTTAACTTGAGTAACATGACTTATTTGGTTAAGTCCAGTCCCTTTGTGCCAAACACGTCACAGAAACAGCAAATTCAGAACAAATGGAATAAAAGCATGCAGACAAATGCCTGGAAGTGGAGTGTGGAGAAATAAACAAAATGACATAAAAATGAGCATAGCTGGATTATTTGTAACCGATTTGCTTTCTTACAACCTTGTTTAAGGGATCAGAACCTATGAACTCGTGTGCATTTGTGGGGGGAAATGGGTTTGAGATGGCGTGCATGGGAGCTCTCCACTGCTCTGTGGGCTGGATTGTTGCAGACAATAGCGAGGGAGGAAAGAGGATGGATAAAGGCAGATGAATAGAGAGGTTTATTCAGCAGGCGACAATTTTGGACCAAGACGAGAGGGACAGTTTAGGCGTGGTGGAGGGCGGCGGTGCTCCCTGGTCAGAGGGCTTCCTGATTGGCCGTCAGATACTCTTCTGCTCGCTTGTGAGCTTCCAGGGCTTTTATAGTGTACACGTCTTGAGGCAGCTCAGACTTTCTCCTCATCAAAACCTTGTCTTTCTTGATGTCTTTCATTCCCTAAAAGAAACATTATGGTTATTAAGACAACGTTAGCTGCCAACATGATTTCGGTGCATATCTATCTGGAGTTTAACTACGGGTGCGTGTGTGTCTTCTGTTTGGACACTTTTGTACCCGATTAAAACTATACATTTGATTGTACCTGTGTGGCTTCCGACTCCACAGTCTTCTTCAGGAGCTGGATGTCCTCTGCTGTAGGAGTCTCGGTCTCCATTGAGAATAGGGGCACTCCTCCCGTGTTTTCATTATACATCATATACTGCATGTACAAAAGATATAAAGATTGTATTTTTCACAGAATGTTCTTTATATTACATATAATGATTTTATGTAGAAACAGTAAATTACAAACAAAAAAAACTATATTGTGATATACACAAAAATTGACTAACCTCGTCTTGGGCCAGACCAGGCCGAAGCGGAGAATGGACCTTTGTAATCTGAAAAAAAAAAACAAAGGTTAGGAATAAAAATCACAGACATTCATAACAACCCTTATCACATTCTGATTAAAGTAACATCTCTTTGTGTTTGCTCTCAGAGCCGCTGGTGTCGACTCAAGGGAGATAAATACTGATAACAACACTTGTCTGGAGTAGTAGTGTATAGAAAACAATAAACCCATTGGTAATAAATAATGATATCTACACTATACACACTAAGCTCTGTTTGCACAAAATGCCTCTCGCTTTAAAACAATTTCAAAATATCAAAGCCTAAAAAAATGTGTCATGAAGACGCATTGTAATACATCAAGAGGCATTACCTGATAGGTGTTAAGATGTTTATTTTGTGCAAGGGAACTTTGTTCATTTTTACGTGTTTTCCAAAAATGCACTTTACATAAATGTGTGGTGGAGTATGTGCTGAACTGCTTGAGCCACCGTCTCCTCATGAAGTGCTAAAATTTTAATCACATCCATAAATGATAAAGGTTTATTCTCCTAAGTATTTAATGTTTCTCTCCTCATAATTGGGCCCAAACGGTGAAAGCACATTTATTTTAAATTACCGTAGACCCAAGGCCATAAACAGGCACAGACCCGACCTGGTCCTAGCTGAGCTTTAGTCATAATAGCTTCATTCAATTCTGGTTGGACATCATTTTTTCGGTTTCAAGTGGACTCTTGAAGACCTTTACCTTAGGACTAAAGCTTTTTGATGTTTTCTTTGAATATTTCAAAAATGACAGCTGGCACTTTGCCAGCCAGCGCCAACTTTTTTCTAGATTTTCACAAAAGTTTAATGCCTTCCAGAAAATGCCGTCGGTGGAAATCCGGGGTTAAAATACCTTTCACGGTTATGTGAGAGAGGCGCGTTTCAAAGAGAGGGGAGGGGGCCAGTGGCGCGCACTGTTGAGGCGCTGCACACGACGAGAGAGGGAGGATGGAGGCGCGCTGATCACTCGCTGCAATGAATTAAGCCGTTTTAAATAGTAAAATTAAAATGTAAATGGGAATCATGAAAAATCTATTTGTGGCGGCCAGTGTTGATTAATCAACATATGGGAGTAAATGCAGTTTAAAAATGCGACCTCCGAAGGATGCAGTCTTTTATTTGAGAAATGGCCAGCATTTCACCTCCACATGTAATCTCGCGAAACACATAAAATCTCACGAGATCTCGTCACACCCCTATTATCGACAGAACCTCAGATGACCCCCTGGTACTGAATTCAATCCACAGTACGCAGTAAAGACAGTTAAGCATGGTGATGCAAAAATCATGCTATTGGGATGTTTTTTATACTACCATGTTGGGCCTGTTTATCATATACAAGGGAACATGGATCAGTTTGAATACATCAGAATACTTGAAGAGATAATGTTGCCCTTTGCCGAAGAGGAAATGTCTCTAAAATTAGTGTTTCAACAAGACAAAACCCCAAACACACAAGCAAGAGGGCAAAATCTTTCCAGACAAAAATGACTGGGTTGTCCAGCTCAATTCTCTGATCTCTACCCCAATGAACATTTCTGGGGTGACATTAAAGATGCAGTTTCTGAAACAATAATTGACTGTATTCTGTGTATCATGGGCTGAAATATCTGTTTCTAGGTGCCAGAAGATGGTTGACTCGATTTTTGAACACCACTGTATATCATAATAAAAAAACACATGTTTGACGTTGTTTTTTTGTGAATGAGAAACATTCGGTGTAAAGTTTAAACGGTCTCTCATGTATTACCTGAGGATTCTGTTTCGCCAGCTCTTCAATTTTATGCCACATCTCTTCTCGTTCCTTCACCTTGTACTTCTCTCTAGGAACAAACAGGAAAGCAAAAACAGTTACACTCTTTCAAAGAAAATAACAGCAACAGTATGTATAAATGTTGCCACCACAAGCAGAGCTCTTCACAAAACCATTCAGACAGATCAAAAACACCTGCCCAATCTCACTGGCTGTGCCAAAATAGCCCCCTACACCCTCATTCACTATTCCCCACTATTCCACTAAATTAATATAGTTCAATCGAAGGAGTAAATGAAAACGAGTAAGAACGGATAGCTGTGAGTTGTACACTTATTATTGCATTGCGACCCACTATAATTTCGGGAAATCGCTAAAAATGCATGTTCTCTCGCTATTTAAGGTTATAGGGGGCTATTTTAGCCATTGACTTACTTCTGTTTCTCAGCCTTGTATTGCTGAGTGCAGTCATCAAACAGCTTCTGGTTCATCTCCATAAAGAGCTTCAAAGCATTGTAGATAAGCCCATGGATTGTCCTGCACCATAAATGCCATTATTAGTAGTAAGACAACCCAAAAAACACTAACAATGAAAGTTCATTTACATATTAGAGGCATATATTTTCCAGGAAAAAAGACAAAACAACAAACAATATGGCAGTACTTGTTCCAGTGGCTCTTGGAGTTCTTGTAGAGAGCTGGGAACATGATGGGCAGAATCTTGGCAGCGTTGTCACTGATCAAGCTCATGATGTACTCATTGTTCCAGTAATACAACGCTCTTTCAGCAACCTGCAACAAACATGGCCATTACATGTCATTGACTTTCACACCAACACAGAAACGCTCAACTGAAACATGTTAGATGTATATGCTTTTACTATCATCTCACACAGCACCATGGGATAAGCTTAAATATCTTACTACGGTACACTATCACCATAACGTCAAATTTATAATGGCCAACATTGATTGACACCGATGCTGTGATTTCATACCTGAAAGTGTGGACTTGATACACACTTGGCCAGCTGTCTAAACAGAGGCTCCATGACTTTAACAAATTCTGAGGGCTCAATGACATCTAGGATTTCCTCCAGCTCATTCAGAAACATCACTTCCTTAGGACTGTGGGTCTTGGGCCAGAACTTCAGAAGTCCCATAATCACCTGATGTGGGTTAGACGAAGACATATGAGACAGGGAGGTTATGGCTCTCACAACAATCTGTGTAGTTACTTTTTGATTTTAAAATGTGTATTGATGATTATGCTATTAATAGTCCAAGGTGTATATGTCAAGGCTGTAAAATCTTACAGGTTCGGTGAGGCTGCTGTCCTTCTCCAGAAACTGCACCACACAGTAGGCCAGCTGGAAGAACAAAGCATGACACCTCAAATATCTTTTAAGAGAACCCAATAGGCTTACTCACATGAATCACTGAACATATGGATTAAATGTTCTTTATACTTAACAATTACAAATACTCACTAAAAGCCCTCCATTATACCATCAAAAGCTTTGTTTAAAATGAGAGGTTTGCCCTTTAAAGGAATAGTTCACTTTAAAACTAAAACGCGTGGCCTAGGCGGAAGTACCGAACCAGTGGTTATCAGTGAAACATGCAAAGATGAAGTCAAACATAAATAATAGGTAAAACAACGATGTCGGATGATTTTAAAGAAAATGAGAGTGAGTTTTTCACACTACTCTACCACGCCAAGAGTGACCTTTCCAACATCACTACATTATGCGCAAATAAATAAATTATAAGTAAATTATTATTACATTTTATTTATAAAGTGAACTATTCATTTAATTCCGCAAATCATTACAGATAATTTATTTCTTACTGTAGTTTTTGACCAAGTTACACATTCAAATGTATAAGAAAGCAATAGTGACAAGAACCAAGTCTATGAAGAGTTCAAATACTTTGGCTGTGTAACAATACCCACAATTGCGGTGTTGGCCACTGGAGAGTGTGTTCACGCGACAGGAAGTAAGTGTCCAAGACTGTCCCATGTCCTAAAACTGGCAAAGTGCAGTGCACTAAACCCACATATCTCGAATACTGCTTCAAAGTGGCAAAGTGTATCCCATCATGCATCATGTTCTGGATGTAAATCATGAGACTTTTTCCCAAACCTCGCGAAATGTCGCAGAAACGTTTAATTGTACGTTAATAAATGGATACGTTAATAAATGGATACATATTTTGGTAGTAAAACAGAAAGTGTTGCACATTTCATTTCATTTTTATGTATTTTGTAAAACATTTGCAACTGCTTTTATCACATAATAAGAAACAACATTAATTGTGTTGTTTATTCAGGGACTACTAAATAAACATTAAACTTTAATAAAGCTACATGCACAAAATGAAGAGTTTTTATAGGTGAAAAAAAAGTGTAGATGATAATCTTTAAGTTCAGCAAATGTTAATTTCAAAGTGTTAATTTAAAGACAAGTGTAAATTTTAAGTAGCCTAAATAAGAATCAAATACGTTTTGGTGCAAATTGCTGCCACTATATCAGGATTATTTGTACACTTGATAAGTGTGTCCTATCAGATGAATTATTCTACATACACGCTTGGGATCAACACGCCCACTACAACACTTGGGCAAAATACAGGAAATACATCAAGTAGGTAGTAGTCAAGTGCAAAGACCGCAAATACGCATATTTGGATGCAGCCCTTATCAACATTTTGTATTAGCACTCAAAACCCAGCAAAATGTTTGGGTTAAAAAAGTGCTTGGGTGATTAAGAAAAAAACTGGTTTGATATTTGCAATATTATCTACTAAAATAACATTTGTGTCATGTGACCTAAGCCATATTATTACCTGGTGACCTCTATTAATTTGTTATAATTGCAGAGGTTGTCTGTGATCTTAATTCTGTGAGAATTGGCCATGTCTGTAATTTGTAAAGTAAAAATTCTCCCGCAAATGACCTACCATATTTCAGCGAACACAGAGGTGCTGTGATAACATTAGTCCCATGCGAATCGTCATCTCTGTAATTTGGTGTGGTCGGATATAATTTTTCAAGGCTTTTGTAATTTGTATGCCTTTTTATAGCCTATCGTTTTTTGCTCTCTCGCAAAGCAGCTGAAGAGTGCACACATAGGCCTACAGAGACTCTGCTTCCTGGATTTCCTTGTGCAACTTGTTATATATGTCTGTTTTTAAACATCTAATCAGTCTCTCCTTGTCCATGTTTAATGATTAATATTCTAAGAGGTGGTTTCCCGGACAGGGCTTATCCTAGTCCTGGACTAAAATGCATGCTTAACATATATCAGTGAAATTGTTTTGTATCAAGAAGATGCACACCTTGGGGCGGTTTCATGGACAGGGATTAGATTAGACCTAGACTAAAATAAACGTAAGAGCTGTCCAAACTTCCTAATATAACTAGCCTAGTCATATCAGAGTGATAAGTCAGTAATTTGAGTATAATCACAAGCTTTGCTTATCCCGAAATTCAGATCGAGGGGGGGTAATATCTAAATCACACAAGGTCCCCAGATAATACCAGTCCTGTGCAAATAGTACTATTTTATACGTTAAATCAACTCACACAATGTAAAGAACATTCTTTAAAAAAATTATCTTGATATCTTTAATATCTCTCAACTACAGTGAGGCAATGATTTGTACACAAATAGTCTATAATCAAACATATATTTTGAAGACAGTGTTTCATGTATAAGCATACCTGTGGGTGATAGACACTAAGAGACTTGACTTTGTGTAAAGGCAGCAGCACTCGGATGAGGAACATTTTGTGCTCTTCTTTCAGTGGCAGAGCAAAGCCATTAATTATGCTGTGAGGAAGAAGATGAGACTGGTCACATGACAGACAGGTCCCTTTAGTTCAACAATAGAGACGGTAAAGACCTTCTATGTGGTTTGTCATGGCAACGATGGCAGTAGTCACACTCACCTTCCTAAGATTTCTAAGAGCTCCGCAATTCCATTGTGATGCTCCGTCTCATATATAAACCTACAGGAGGAGATCAAGGACATCAGCTTAAGGATTGTGAGTCTTAAAGGTCTAAATGGCTCACCTTTTATTATTCCTTAGAAACTAATAAGTCACAGAGAGAGAGAGAGAGAGAGAGAGAGAGAGAGACTTTTGTAAACACCATTAGAAAGGTTATGACCAAGGACACATTTTTAGAGCGCACTATAATAGTGACACAGAGTGCACATAATCTGCACAGTTTTAGCCCAAATAGCGCAGTATCTGTGCATCTCTGGCTGGAGACTCAAACATAATAATGTGGCAATACTAAGCTGGGGTATCTGACAAAAATATCACGTTTAGTTAGAGAGCTTGCCTGTAGAATATGTTGTTGATCTGCCGACGGACGTAGGCCCTTAGACCCAAAAACTTTCCATATATCCTATGCAGGATGGTCTTCAGGAAGTCCCGTTCGCGAGGGTCTTCGCTGTCAAAAAGCTCCAGCAACTGAAAAGAAATGATAAGATATTAAAGCTTCATTCCAAGTCACTCCACGAGTTCCTGTTATAAATTCATGCTGCAACATTGGTCTGTATTTATAAAATACAAGCAAAACTAATATCCATTTATATTGTACAACGATCTATTCCAATATGAAATTTCAGGACATTTTACATAGATATTTATTGATTATTGGTTTGTATAAAAATGTATTCTGTGTGTGTGTGTGTACCTGGTAATTATCACGTTGTGGGGACCAATTGTCACAAAGATAGCAATACCAGTATTTTTGTGACCTTGTGGGGACATTTTGATGTCCCCATGAGGAAACAAGCTTATAAATCAAACAAGATGATGTTTATTGAAAATCTAAGGTACAAGAAAGGTTTTTGTGATGGTTGGGGTTAGGGAATGGGGTAGGTAAGGGGAATAGAATATACAGTTTGTATGGTATAAAATGCATTACGTCTATGGAATGTCCCCACAAAACATGGAAACCAGAATGTGTGTGTGTGTGTGTGTGTGTGTGTGTGTGTGTGTGTGTGTGTGTGTGTGTGTGTGTGTGAAAGATGCAAAAAACAAATCCCACTTATTGGTCGTATGATAATTAGGGTTGTGCCGATAGAAGATACTATCGATAGCGAGCCTTCGTGACGAAAGTTGGCAAGTTTGCCCATT
The DNA here is from genome assembly GCF_030506205.2 of Paramisgurnus dabryanus. NCBI lineage: Eukaryota > Metazoa > Chordata > Actinopteri > Cypriniformes > Cobitidae > Paramisgurnus > Paramisgurnus dabryanus. Next base: position 28,331,372 of record NC_133356.1, on the reverse strand, counting down.
ATAGTTTTAAATTATTATTATTATATTATTATTGTTATTATCATTAACATTACTGCATAACCCACAATTGTGACACCAATGTGAAATGCATGCTTTTCCTCGCATGAGAGAGCTTGAAGTCCTCCTAGCACGTGAACTTGTAATGCAAGCGTCTGGGACTCTTCCTCGCACATGAGTTTGTCTTGCACTAGAGAGGTTGTTATGCGGAGGGATTTAAAGGAGCAGTGAATCAAAAAATAGATTTCACCTTCAAGAGGTCATTGTACTTAGACGAACATCCTGCAAGTTTAGTTTAAAAGTCCAACAATCAACAAACCAAGCATTTTTATCATATAACTTGGATTAAAATGGCAAGAGATACTACTGTCCTTTGAAACGCATTGGTCATTGCCTTGGTAACACAAGAGTTTAAAGACGGTATGCAATGTAAATAGTGACCATGTTTTGGGCTACTTTTTACCCAATCTATGTTTACTTTGCTTAAATAACACAGCTTCAGAGAGAAACTTGCAGCCAGGCAACAGATGCGTGACCAGTCCTGAGTGGCGGCGTCACTACCCGCATTTACGGTTATGGGCGTTTAACACGGCACTAGTGTCTAGTTCATCTTCAATAGAAGTCTGTCCGCACGCCTTGCTCGTGCACCAAAAATCCTGCCCCTTCTGCGGACACGACCCTTTTCACAACAGGTGGCGTTGAAGATAAATGTATTTGAACACAAAATGCTTCCACAACATGAGAAAAGCTGTAGACGCATACTGTGTGAAACGCCTATTAGACAAATGTGCCGAAATTTTGGGTCCGAGAACGGTTTGTAATCGTGCCGAAGTGGAAACATAAATGTGAACCGCTCCTTACCGTTCGAACAGGTACATGACGTGGAAAAGTGCTAAATGACACTCAAAACAGTGGGTCTCATCCACTAAGCATGCGTAAGCACAAATTTGTGCGTGAAATGTGCGTACGGATGTTTTCACAAACAAATGGTGATTTAACAAAAACTTCCGTCTCAAAAAGTCTTCTAAATGTACGCAAAAATTCAAGAAAACCTAAAACCACCCGTACGCAATAATCACGTATGCTATAATCAAATACTAGGCTATAATCAAATACTAGGCTATAATTATAATGTTTATAATAATGTTGATATATAAAATCTACATGATTATATTTTATATAATAATATTTTCTGTATTATATATTATTAAACATTATCTATATTATTATTATATACATTATATTATAGCCTACTAATTTTTGTCTAAGCATATTAAGAAGATGTGCGTAATGACAAATCTTCACAATTTCCTTTCTCACTTTTTAAATCTCTATTTGAAAGCGTCTGCTTAATGCCTAATGTAAACATTATGTAAATGTAATGAGAAGTCCAAACGTCAATCACTCGATTTTAGATACAGATGCGCGTATGTCATATTAGTGAAATTTTAACGCATCCAAGACTTCTTTAATGTTACTCTCATTGGTGGACAGCACTGGCTTCCTCAGCGACAGAAAAACCTCCCAAATAAAAAATGTAAAGCGAAACGGAACTTTACCGATAATAATATCATCATGAATTTCTTTCCGAGCTCTTTTGCTTCTAAGACAAACTGCTCTAACTTTTTCTGTGAACTAGCGATGCGCTGCGGAAAGCCCTTATATAGAGCTGGTTTGGCCGTGTTTTATGTAAATTACCAACCTCGTGCACGTGGCCACTCATGTAAAACACTCCAAATATACGAACGTACGAACAAGTATAAGAACAAACTCATGTGCGAACGCACGTGTTGTGAATTAGGCGGAAAGTTTCGTGAGTTCAAGTTCAAGTGTGCGTATAAATAGAAAAAACGCACAAAATTATCCTCTTCTAACAGCTTGCTGCTAAAACAAACTCTGATGAAGCTATTTGCAGTGAGAAATGCTACGTACCGACAATACAAACTTTTGGTCGATGTATTTTTTGGCAACATTAGGCTGGAAATCAGGTGACTCCAGGAACCTTAAGAAGAATTCATACACCAGCTGTGGGATGGAGATAGAGACAGAGATGATGAGGTTATAAAGCAGATCAATTCTTATACATCATTAATGCATCTGTAAGATCCTCACTGCAATAAAAACAACAAATTGACTTCGTAAGACCATGTCCTACAACAAAGTGAGCTGCTTTGCAGTCTATCCCTTACTAAGCAGCTGCCTTCAACCTAACATAGGACTTTCTAAGTGACTGAAATGATATAGGAAACAAATTGCACAAAATAATTTTTTATTCATCAATTTGCTTGATTCATAATCGTTTCTCTTGCTTGTATTCTTTGTAGTAAAAACATAAAAAAATACTTTTTTTGATTATGCAACTGATATAACAATGGAAACAATACAGTAGTTGGGGACAGAATGATGAAGTAACATCTAGGCTTAAAGCACCATTCACACCTGTAGATGAGGCCAAGCTGCCTCCAGAGTGGGTTCATCCTCTTCAGGGTCAAACTCTGCTCCTGTAGGGTTTGAGGAAGGTGGCAGAGTCCTGAACAGGTTTACAGAAAACTGAAAAAGAAAAACACATTAGATGTTAGATGCAACTGTGCGTTAAGAGTTTTTTACCTGGTTGAAGGAGGTTTACCGAATATATTAGGATATTACCAAATTTTTCAACCTTTTAGCTTTATTCAGAAAGGATAGTGGAGACAGACCTGTTTCTAGAAGTAAAGACTTTTGCATGTACTAAAACGGTTTTGCAGCGATAAGACAGTCAAATCTATCCATGGACCACAACAAAACCAGTTGTATGGGTCAATTTTTGCAATTGACATGTGTGCATTATACACTGAATTAATAAGGATTCCATTGATGTATGGTTTGTTAGGATAGGACAATATCTGGCTGAGATTCAACTCTTTACAAAAACTGGAGTCTGATATAAAATAATATATCTACAAAATTTTTGAAAATATCTTCAAAACATGAACATAATCTTTACATAATATACTAATGATTTTTGGCATAAAAGAAAAAAATATCGTTTCAAACCATGAAATGAATTTTTGGCCTTGCAAGTGACAATTGTGAAAATAGGGCATTTCAATTAGGGACTTTTTCATTGCCATTAAAATGAAATTACTGAACCGAGGCCTAAAAAAATGGTAATTTACAAGAAAACATGTCAGATGCACTTAGAGGGTTTTGCACCTGAGCTCTTTCCTTGTCTAATATCGGCATCAGTAAGAGAGGACATGGCTGATTATACACGTTTTTCTAAATATGACTATGTGATTAGTTATTCAGACAACCCACCAGTCGATTTTAGTTTGTTTTTGCACATCCCAACAATGCATGTATAAAAAGTACTTTATGCAAACAGTATTTGGTCATACACCTCTCTTGAATCCACGTAACCTTTACCGTCATATTTGCACGTAAAAATATCTTCAAAAACCTATTCATAATTAAGCATCATTTAACTTAAGCATTGAAATGTCATCCTTCATCATATCTCACTATGGATCACAGCATTAAATATGTATGACCTAAAAATATCAACTGGCTTTGAAGTGACGATCAGAGATAAGATTCAGATTATCGCCAAAATGGCTGAGGGGAAGGACAGAAGTGTTACTACAGGGAGATCTGCAAAGAGGCGGCACTTTGTTTTCTGACAAGATGACGCAAGGTGTCTGGACCACAGTCTGAGACTAGTGTCGAATCAGACCTCCAGACAGTGCAGGGGAGGGGACAGATATTTTCCACTAACACATCACTCGGAGACAAGAGAGCGGGACATGAGAGTCTAATGAGTTCATGAAAGAAGACACTGGGGATGTGAGGAGACGTGGTGTCTCTGAGGAGGTTTCAAAGCTGAATGGCTATGCAAATGCAACTGCTTTGTGTTCGCCCACGTATGTTGGTAAACAGCACACTTCCTCTTCACATTATCAATGAATGAATGAAAGCGCTAGTGTCTAGGCTTTGATTTATTACAGGTAATTACCCACAATTCTTTGGTGTACATTTAGGTCACATTTACATGACAAAAAATAAACATGCAAAATGTGAGAAATCTTTTCCATGTCAGGCCAGTAGTATGTTATGCTGTTAAGAAACACTATGCGCACATACGTATTTTCCAACAGATCGATAAATACAAACAATGAAGATGGTAAAAACATAAAGCAATTTTGTTTGGATGGATGATGAACTTGGTTATTATGACTTGGAGTATGTACAGGGTTCCTACAGGTTTCTTCAAGTTAAATTCAAGTCTTTTTAAGACCTTTTTAAGACCATTTGTATAAAAAATTAATACCCATTTCACGTCCCTACCAGCAAAGAAAAACTAAAATACTTAAACTTGTGTTCATTTATTTTTCCGATGTGAAATGGGTAAAAAGATTATAAGCCAAGCAAGTGTGAAAAATTTTTTTCAGTAGGCCATAGAAAGTTTGCCAAACAATGTAAAGTTGTTAAGGAATTTCTGAGATTTTATTTGATTTTTCCCACTTCTCCTTTGCCTGTTGCTGTGTTGTGTTGCAGTCTATGATTGTGGTGATCTTCATTTACTGAAGGTATCACGTGTTCGCAGTATTTTGTACTGTGACCCGGGACTGTGTTGCGTTCTCAATTATTGGATCCGCCACTCTTTATTTATACTACTTTATTAAACAAACAGAGATGCAAACACATGTATGTTCAAAAAAGAGAAAGGTAATCTAAGCCCTCACACCCAGGCAAATATCCAGATACTTAGGCTACATTGCCACAGACCCCTGCCATCCCTACCAACCTAGGTATATACTGTAGAGAAAAATGAAATTCGAAAATCAAAAGACGCCGACATTAATTTGGAATATTCAATTTCATTTTTTATGTTAAACCAAAACTCTTATTGAACTATCTAGCACTTCTTCTTGCTTTACTCCTTCTTCCTTTTCTTCCTGGCCACCTCCTGCAACGTATCCAGGGCCTTCCATCTGGCTGCATTCATTTATATTAATTTCACATTATATTTCATAAATCCAATCATAAATGAACAAAGCTGACAATGTTTGTCAAAGCATCACAAAACACTTTACTGTTTTTGCACTGACATATGAAGCAATACTTGTGTAGATGACCCCTTTTATCAAACTCTTTTGAATACAATAATATGTATAGTATATTAATGATAGAAAGTGCAGGTCTAGAGATTATAAATGTAATCGGTGTGTTATGGTTTATGTAGTTTTCTTTCCTTTTTTAGATAGAGCAGAAGCAGTAAAAGTGCCTCTTTTAATTCCTCTCTTGCAGATTAAAAGAGCTTAATCCACTTATTATTTTAGATTCAAAAGTCTACTTGCTGTCCCAGTGACTGCTGACTTTATATTAGAGCTTTGCGTTTTTTATATCTAGAGTCAGCTTGAGCTTTGCTCGTGCAATGGGCTTAATTAACATTCACATTGCTTTTTTGCTAACATCTTTGTGATCTTTGAGCAAACTTTTCAGATATAAAAAGATGGTTCATTAATAATAACATTATTAAACAAAGGGACGGAGAAAGAAAGTGCAGCGCGTGGTCGTGACTTTCAAACCAAGCCAGTTGTTATCGCAATAGAAACGGAGGCACGCAGCTTGAAACTGCACGTGAACATTAGCGCTGACTGACCTTGATCACGGCCGTTTTCCTATCGACTCGGGTTTTACACATAATGTTAATCGGACCCGGTCCTCCGTGAAAACCTCTATGAATACAACTCTGCTCAAGTTCAGAAACATGTGACGCTGAACTCGCTTCATGTCGCACCCAATTCATCGAGAAACAGAGAGCATGTGAACGTACAGCAGACTCATCGGGAGAGACACGATGTGCTCGCAACCAAAATGCCATTAATAATAAAAAGGCGCAGGCGCCGAAAAGCGATGTGTTTGCATCCCTGATTTAATCAAAATGTGGTTGACAAAGAAACTTTTAAGGAAAAATACAATATGGAGAAGTTACATACAGCACAATTTTTAAGACCCAGACATCAAAATATAAGACTTTTTAAAGTCTTTTTAAGGTATTATTTCCAAATTCATAAATTCAATGCTTTTAAGGCTTTTTAAGACCCCGCGGGAACCCTGTATGTAGGTTTGTTTTGGACAAGCATTGTTAAAGTCCCAATGAAATCAAAACTGACAATTTTTTTTTTAACATAATATTGCATCACAATTTTCCGTTTAAGTTATTTTTCATTCATGTGCCCTTATAAACTTCAATCAAAATCTGAAAATGTACTTCCACCCCCTTGTGGCATTCACGTCAGTGATGACGTCAGTTAGACGGCTCGGGTGGAAGCATCTGTTAACTCCGCCCCCTCCAACTGTAGTCTGCTGAATGAAACACCTACTTTTCTAATCCAATCAAAGCACAGTGGAAAACTCAAGCCACGGCCACAATTTTCCTTGTGTGATCAGAAAACACGTCACAATATGGAAGTTGATCGCAGTTCGGGGTTCTTCCGGTTCGCGTGTACTTTAAACTCAGTATCTTGAGTAGCACAAATACAGTCCAAAGGACGCCACTTGTTGTGATTGTCAAGTACTCGCACACTTCTGTAGACTAAACATGTAATACATACGCGCATGAGTGTGCTAATTTATGCATTTTTGTCATTTACACGGAAACGTTCACAATGATGTTGTTTGGTCAAAGAGGATGTACAGTGCTAGACAGAGGTGTAAAGTTTTAACATTCGGTCAAAAGTGAATGCAACAAAATTTAAGTAGGACTTCTTTCCTGTAACATATATGCATAAGGATGTGCATTTTGTCCATTTTTAATTTAAAGTAAACTAGCAAAAAACAAATACCAAAGTAATCTGGAATGGAAAGTATTTTTGTTAAAGCACTGTTTCAAACATTTATGTTGAAGAAACTATGATGAACTGCTAGATAGAACAGGAACACTGCTAGATTATTAACTCTTTCCCTGCCAGCAATTAAAAAAAAGTTGCCAGCCAACGGCAGGATTTTTTATGAATTTTACAAGTTTAATGCCTTCCAGAAAATGTTAACTATGGCCTCATACACACTGCATTTCAGGAGTGACAACAGCATTTAAATGCGGGAGTGAATCCTCTAAATGTTCGTTTCATGTCTGTACGGAACAGTGCGCTGTCTTGCAGTGTTGCCAGGTCCTTTTTTTGAGCATACATAGAGTTTTGGCGCTTAACCGTTTATGGCTTTTTGCTCATGAAGCGATCAAGTTTTTGATGTTATTAAAGTGTGAAGGTGGGGTCCCAATATTGTAATTAGGGCTGGGTATCGATTCAGATTTTCCAGATCGATTCAATTTTGATTCACAAGCTGTCAAATCGATTCGGTTTCGATTCTCGATTCAATTTTCGATTCCGGTTCTCGGGGCAGTTTTTTATTCTCGATTCAACTCAATAAATATAGATTAAATACAAATACTATACTAATAAAAAGAACAGTGAACAGCAGGTTTCAAGTGGGTAATTAATGATTAAAATCGATGAAGCACCTGAAACCGGCATTTTAAGCACTGAATTAATGAATGACAGGCTTGCCTCTCGCTCCTTGTTAACCTCGCGCAAAGCAAAAAATAGGGTGACATCTAGTGAAGAAGACTAGTAATTCGATTAACGTTAATCTTTCGTTTAATGTTTGCAGAAATAAATATGAAAGAAAAAAATCGATTCTGGTCTTTGAGAATCGATTCTGAATCGACCACATTTAAAAAAACGATTAATCAAAAAATCTTTTGCCCAGCCCTAATTGTAATCTTCTTTCAGTTTATTATTGTATTTTCCTTCTTCACTGTTTTTTAGTGCAAGATCTGGCAACACTAGTCAGCAAACGCTCGTGCCTCTGTCATTTTCTGCACCGTGCATACAGAAGACTTTTTCCAGGAATGTATTTTTACAGAAGAAAGACCTGTCATGTTCATGATGCACATTTAAGCACTTTATTAACTACTAGTTGTTCAGTTCGGTTATGTACACATTATGCAGAGTTTCTGTAAATGCGGTTGTCACTACCTGCATTTTGCGGGAGTTAATTCGGTTGTCAGTCCCGTAAATTCCTGAACTGTGTGTGTACAAAACAGGATTAAGCATTAAAAGGTGACAACCAAATTAATAAGCAGTGTGTATGGGACCTATAAGTATACAATATATCAACTGAAAAAAAACTAAAATAATTGTTAGGGACGGTCCTAGATTAGTCAAAACATTTCAAAATAATGTGATTCCAGATTTCCCATTTATAAATTTTATTATTGAGGATTTCTTAAACAGTGTAAAAATCTTGTCTCGTTCTCGTGGAATAAGTGTCTCGTCACACGTGTGTTGTTTGTCAACCAATGTTTTCACAGTCAGTATAAGCATCAGTTTCTACCTTACGTTATGTTTTATATCAGTATTTTCGTCATAGTTGAACAATATGATTCCTCCATGTCTCTTCACTTCAAATGAATTCTTGTGAGTCAGGTGAGTCACCCTGTACAGTGCAGTTGAGACATTTCTCAAGTATCTTTGTAATACAGATGAATCTCAGAATAGCATGAGAGGATAAATGTTGCCATGGAAACCAAATTAGATGGCCAATCTAAAAAAATCATTATATTTGAGAAAAAAGTTTCTTGAATACCGAATCGTAGTTTTAACTTTTTAGCTGTAATTCTTTTTGTTTTTGATCCTAAGAGCTGAACACTGTGTACTTTGTAACAGGGTGGGTGGTCATAACTTTTAATGCACGCTTTATGCTTATATACACAGGTACCATATAAAGGACACAATGGGGATTTATTGATTGGTGTGTGCTCAAGAGATATCTGTGCCCTCTCACCATTATGACAGCTTCAGGGTAGATGGACTCCGTGACCACATCGCGGTTGTGTGTGATGTACTCCACCATTTCGTTGAGGCCAGTTCGCTTCACCTCTTTGTACTTGAGATCGCTTAGTGGATCAGTCACAAAGTCGAAAAGCACACAGCACTGCCGCAGCTTCTGGACAAACAATTCTTCTCGGTCGATGGGCGGGGCATCTGGAATAAGGAGATGAATGACATCTGTCAGTCCTCAATCAAAGCCCGCAGGACAGTTGCGCATGGTTTAAACAGTTCCTATTAGCAGTTTCCCTGGTCCACCAGAGTTATATTTACACCTTCTTCTCACCTTGACTGTGAAGCTCATCTCCATCTGTGTTTTGTGAACTGTGTGCTCTGCATGCACCTGAGGAAAATAACACTGTTCTGCCAAGACAGCACACTGCTGCTGCAACTACATTTGGTCCATAATGGCCGATTCAGAGTTAGCTGACTAAGTACTACTGGTATTTTTCACTATTGAGGCGTGGCCACACAAGGCTTTCAGCATTATATTCAGGCACTGCAACAAACATGGTAATATCATAGATAACATCATAGATAATATGCAACATGTATATGCAAACTTCAACAATATAATTGGTTTGCATGAACTTGCGATATTGAGATATTTGCTAGGGATGCACCGAACATTTGGCAACCAAAATTATTTGGCCGAAAATAGCAAAAAAGTCAGTGTTCGGCCGAACGAGTAAAAATACTTTTTACTGAACAATGAGGTATTTGATGACATCATCAAATAGCAACATCGCAGAGTGAGAGGCGCGCAAATGCATTAAACATGTGAGTGAAAGCATTTTAAAGTGTCCAAGAAACACACAACACTACAAGTTTCCTTTATCATTTAAAATCAAGACATCCTGAACACCATGCAGCGTATGATAAATACACGGCAGCGGCGGTCCTGGGTATTTGTCTGCTGAATGCACAAGCACAGAGAACAAGAGACTTTAGCGCTCACCTCATGCAGGGTTCCTACACAATTTTTATTTCAAAATTCCATACTTTTCCAGACTCAAATTTCCAGACTTCCCTACAGATTTTTCCAACCATATTTTGTTCTGATAAATTATTTTAAAATTCAACTGCTAACAAATACGTTACATTCTAAACATTTAGTATTGGTGTTTTTTTATAGGATAGGAATGTAGCTAGACAGGAAGTGAGGTGGGAGAGAGGGTGGGCGGGATGGGGAAAAGTCCATGAGCCAGGACTCGAACTCGGTCTCCTGAAGCACAAAAGCGCTACATGGCGACGCACTTACCCACAATGCTATCGCCGCCGACAAGTATGTTGCACAAGTTAATTTATTATATACATTTAGAAATTCTTAATTTTATGTTTAGAAAACAAAATAGGGACAATAGTCTGGAATTAATTTTTCCATTCTTTTCCAGACCTGGAAATTACTTAAATCAAATTCCATACTTTTCCAAACCCCTAAGGAACCCTGCTTATGTCATAGATAAGAAGAGAAACGACAAAAAGCAACTGTAGTATGTAATAAAAACTTTCTAGAACCAAAAATGGCCTACAATGACAAACACACTTATATTAAACGAGAAATAGAACATTTATTAATGAAAGCTTTTCTTAGACCACTTTTTCCTCTGTCATCTCTTTTTCTCTCTTTTTGCTCGTACTTAACCATGAAACACAGGCACGCGTCCACTGCTCAACACACAGTACAATGCTGCATAAGCGTTGTTGCAAGTTTCATAGTAATGAATAGGATATTTTCATTTTGAGCGAGAATAGAAAATCGGTTTAATATCCGTTTAGCCAAGACTCATTTATATGGTCGAATGTAAATGGAACAGTTTAAGCCTATCTATAGCTATCTGATCAGAGAACAGGTGTAAAGGCCTTATAATGACTGCTGGAATCTTAAAAAAATATATTGTTAAATATTGTGAAATAAATATAGTAAAAAGGACACTCTGAAAATGTGCAATGGTGAGAAAATTGACAAAATAATTAGAAAAAAAAAGTTTTGTTATTCGGCCTTCGACTGAGTGTTTCATTTTATTTGGCTTTGGATAAGAATTTTCCTTTTGGTGCATCCACAAGGTTTGCTTTTGGTAAAGATGGCATTTGCCACCTTAGATGTTGGTTTAAGAGATGGACTACTTGGGTAACAAGAAAAGGGAGAAAGAAAGTCTTTTAAACTATGCTGGAGATTAAATGAAGAAACTGAAATCTGGGGCACAGAAGACAGCTTCAATGAATCTATATTAAACAGGATCCACAGAGAGCTGCTGCAGTGCTTCCTGAATGTCCTGTTCACACAACGGCACCCACACTCAATCTAATGTAGCAATTCCTAAAACCACGATGTAATGGCACCTCTCTCAAACCACTTTTATTGTAAGATGTTTCATTTACCTAAGGTTTTATTTAACTCTGTGCCCTCTGTCCATTTCTAAAACCACTTTTAGCTTACATACTCTAATTGTGTGGGAGTATAAAAACATACGTCATAACCTCTACACCGCTGACACTAGTGGCTATATTTCTGGAATGATTTAAGTCTGGAAAATGCTGTCAGAATATCTGCAGGCCATGAAACTTGACATCCTGCAGAAATCACTAAAAAAAGCTTTGAGAGCGATAACGGTGGATGGTAATGGGGATGAGGACGCTCTCTATCCAACAGCTTTTCAGCAGATGAACATTAAAGATGCCTTTTCAAAGCAATCTAATACCAAATAAACTAGTACACACAGATGAAAATATAAATCAGTAGACTATTAAGTAACGTGTCACATTATGGACTAAAACTATAGTTGAAAATCATTCTAAATGAAATAGCAAAATTCACATTCTAACTATAACAATAGAGATTAGGGGTGCACCAAAATTTCGGTCACCGAAAATTTCAGCCGAAAATGGCATTATCGGTCCGAAAATGTCAACCGAAACTGAATGTCAACCGCGCACCTCCCATCTGCGCGCTAGCACTTGGGTTTCACTCACGGTGATCAGTCGTCACCTACCCCTCCCCTTCGTGCTCAAGCAGGTATCACTCACGGTCGAGCTGTTTGCACGCGTCTGCAAAGATTAAGCATGTCTTGAAATGTAAACTTTAGAGGGAGTTGCGCTAATGTGTCTCATACTGTAATCCATTAACATACATTTGGCGAATAAAGCAACGAAACACAACGTAACGTTTTTATGTGGAGAGACTGTTGCGCTGTTTGGGATTCACCCTCCGTCTCTATGTGTGCGCGCGCGTTTAAGTGCCCTCAATAGTGCACATACGAGAGAGACATGTTTAAAAAAAAACAAGCAAACATAAAATCTCTCTGTTATTGACAGGGCACATATAAACAAAATTATCTCCGCAGTATTCTTTTTCTAATAAAACATTTGTTTATGTCTTAAGTGTATGTATAGATTACAGTAAGATTAACCTACTTAAGTCTGTGTCATTAATGTTAATCAAACAACCCATGACAAAGAGACAAATAGCTCTAAAAATATTAATATATTTAACATATCTAGTGCCAATTTCAGACCTTATTAATGTACAACTTTGTTCTTTTTTATAAATGCTTGCTAGTTCTTTATTGTTTATTAGATTTTTTCCACCCGCTTTTTGCTGATCCGAAAAATAATCTGATCTGTGCCTCAAAAACTGTAATGTGATCCCAACTGTGAGTTTTGTGATCCGTCACACACCCCTAGTACAGTTAGTACACAGTGATAGCCATAAATGCAATTGTATTAATAATTGGCACAATAATTTATTTCGGTGTTTCGGTTTTCGGCCTTGGTTTCCTTTTTTTGGGGGGTTTTCGGTTTCGGCCAAGAATTTTCATTTCGGTGCATCCCTAATAGAGATGCAAGGAACAATATCATGGGGATTGGGGATTAGTTTGAGTGATTTTTAAAACTACTGAATGATTAACCATTGACAGCCAATCAAATTGACTCGAGTTTAAAGTGTTTGCATATTTGAAATGTGTCACGCAGCGGTCTGCTCGTAAAAACCTCTAAACGTGTATGCTATTCTTGTTGCATTTACAATGACAGGTAAATTATTGCAAAAGTTTTTATTACAGGAAATGTACAATATTAGTTGATGCCATAAAAGGTCAATAATTAGTGCGACTTAGGGATGGGACGGTATGAAATTTTCATATCACGATTATAGTGACCAAAGTCATCAAGGTTATCAGTATTATCACGGTTTTCTTAAAATGAGATGGAAATGTTCAAAAAGAACTGATACACACACTGAAAACATTTTAACAAGTTTTATTTTTGAGCGTAAACATTAAATTAACATTAACATTGAGATCTAAGATGTATGTTTTAATGAACAGGACCTTAAATAAGAACAACAAATCCGCTCATAAACAACGCATTTAAACACAGTGCACCTGTTACTGCCTTCCGCCACGTCTTCTCGTGCAAAAAACAATGTTCCATGTGTGCTCCTCCATCAAGCTGATTCTGGCTGGACAGGATTTACTGCGAGTTTTCAAAATCACGGTAATCAAACACGGTTGTAATGATAATAAAATTTTAAATGATAATACTAACCGTCTGGACATTTTATTATAGTTAATCGAGAAACCGGTAATCATCCCATCCCTAGTGCGAGTGCTGCCACGCAAGAGCGAAAGTTGTTGTTATCGTCCGGTGACGTAGACGCTAATATAGTTATCGTTACTGTTTAGGAGATCGTTAACCCCTTCTGACCTAATTTTTCATGTGACTAATCAATGTGTAGGGATGTTCATTTCAGTTAATTTTCCCGACCGACAACTGCAATTGTTAACCAAAAACTAACCGTTAACTGATGCGATTTTAATATTAAATTGCCATCGAGTAAAAATTGATGGCTGTCTTTGATCCGGTAAAAACGAAAATGTTATTTAATTTGAACAGATCAAAACAGAACATTATACATTTATATTCATATTTTCATGCAACATTATATTTTCAAAAAACATGCAATCAGTCTAGAGATTAATATCCAAAGAGGGCAGACTGTCTCTTTTTCATCTACCACAGTGGCCATTTCTAAAGCAGGACACATTTCAAAAAGTTTTGTGTTTTCTTTCTCAGTTTGTGCACAAAGGGAGATGTTTATCATCTGGGTCTAGGACAGAGGTGATCAGCGAAGGTCTTGCCACTCATTTTGTATGTGCGGACATGTCTCCATGCAGCTTCCAATCCATACTCGAGCACGAACACACATACAGTACAAATGATTACTTTACCACACCTTTACAAATTAAGGATTGAATAATGGCAAAATGTCGGTATGCACATTTAGACAAGCATTGTGCTTTAACAAATAGGGTTAACTAATAGTATTAATCGGTTATAAATTCTTACCTTCGTTTAACGGTTAACCGGTCAATATGAACATCCCTTTCATTGTGCCTTATTTTGATTGGCTGATCAGGATTTTTATTGGTTTGAACCACAAAACATGTTATGTCCATTTCAGTGGATACAGGGTCTGAAGGGGTTAAAGTGTGAAAAACCCTTTAGATCTGTCTCTTATAATACATCACAAGTCACAGGTCTAGGATAAATATCAGTTTATAAGGATTGGTGGCTTTTCCTAATTATATTCCTAATAAATGGGAAACCAATGGAAAAATCCAAAGAGAGATACAAACAGTGAAAGCTATTGCAGGAAAAAGTAAACAGCTAGTGAATAAAAAAAGAACAGAGCACTGCCTCGGCCCACACAAAGCACACAATTTAGCGGCAGGCAGTCAAAAGTCTCACCATGGGCCTATTCGATTATCTCAAAGTCACAATCCAGTAAATCAAACTGGTATGTGACAGCAGCCCTGGAGCAGGGAACCACTTATTGCTCTCTGTACACAGACACAAATAGCACAAAGCACATAGTACCAGTTTAGTGACCATTGCTTTATGAGCCTTCTGTTTCTTTGAGTCCTACAGATGGGACGGCCCATATAAATGTGGCATTGACTGTTATGAGTACCATATTGTGCTATAAACATTAACTAGCTGATATTGCAGCTAACCACCAAAAAAGGGATCCATCAATCTACACATACTTTTGCTCTGAAGACTGACAGAATACACAAAAAAATTAGAGTTTGAATGTAAATCCAAGTGATCATGAATAAAAGCGTCCGGCAAATAAATAAATGTACATTTTCAAAACATAAGTTGCTCATCTGTAGCACTTTGGCAATGATGTGTTCTTATGCACATAATGCAGGTTTTATTTGCTATTAGGTGTAACACTGTTTTCATTTTATTTATCTATAAATTAAAACTAACGAATTTACACATGTCGAGCACTAACACAGGGTGCATTAGGGTAATTTTTTGAGACATTTTTTGCAGTTTTGACATATGAAACTTGCTACGATGAATCGGACCTTTATGATGCTTGACAGCAAGTCCTTTGATGTATTAGGTACTGTAGGTACTATGCTTACTTTAAGATCACTGTTAGTATACGGTTTTCTTCTCATAACATTGCATTTGAGAAAGCAAACCTATCTCAGTTTGAAACACAATTTGTTCAAAAGGCCAATACAGCAATGAACAGCGCAAATGTTATTGTAGTGATGCCAAATGAAGTAGGAACAACTTTAACCACATGCAAAAATGTCAGCTTTATTTTTGATAAATCCATCAAAACTACATTCATGCTAGAACAAAATATACACACAATTTTCAATACACGCAAATTACCCTAAAACACCCAATCAAACCAACAGACTAAAACAGTTCAACTAGGTCATCGACAAATACGATCAAAAAGTACTATTCATATTTTCTAAAGGCATCTCTAAATTTAGATTATAATGTGACTTCTGTGAAAGGCCCACCATAAACACCCACCACTTTTGAAGAGCACATGCAGTAACCTCAGGGCACAATGATACATGGCAAAAGTAGTTTAGTATAATCATTGGGTTAAACTGAAAGAACATTGGCATTAACAATTACTCTTCTGCTTTTATTACAGTTACATTATACAGCATTAAAGTCAGACATATAAACAGAGTATTTTAATTCCTCTATAGCTAAGTACTTTGCTTGCACTTGCAAAACTGATTTCTCACTGTCACTGCATCAGTACAGCAATAATCCATTTGAAATGATTTAGATTGAAGGACACTTATTTGTATATCTGTGCAAACATATACGATGCATACTCCTAAATATGTTTTGTTTAATGTCCACAGTATGGTTAGTATCTGGTAGGTAAAAATAATCACATCATGAAGGAGAGAGCGATGCCCTACAGCACCAAAGCACAAACAGTCATTAGAGTCAGAATGAAACTCTGCAGGCAAACCTCGAGTGACCTCGCAGCAGGTCATTTTTATCAGGTCATCTTCATGTTTAGACACATAGGCATGGATTTATGAGAGTGGGAATAAAGGTTATCAATATTTATATTTATCAACACAAAGTTCTGAACTGAACATGTTGTGCATTGCGTGAAAGGCATTGTGTGTCAAAAACAGTACGTGATAATAAAGCCAAATCGCATGCTGATGTAATTTAAATTCTTGTGCTGATGTAAACACTTCTTATGTGATCCTGCTTTATTATTACCTATTGTATGTTGGTATGGATTAACACTCGGGATGTGTATCGAGATGTGAATGCAAGAACGATACGATTCAAATCCCAATACGTAAAAAAATTGCATTTTAATTACACTGCAAAAAAAGACTTTCATCCTTGGGGCCCTATTTAAACGATCTAAGCGCATTGTCAAAAGCGCACGGTCTAAATGGGCGTGTCTGATGCCGCTTTTGCTAATTTAACCACGGGATAAATTGTTTGTGTGCCAAGCACACGGTCGAAAAGGGTTGTTCATATTCTCCTAATGAGTAATGGGTGTGTTTTGGGCGTAACATGCAATAAACCAATGAGAGTCTTATATCTCATCCCCTTTAAAAGCCAGTTGCGCTGGACATTGTAAACTGAAAAACCAAGTTTAAGAATAATATAAAAAAGCGTGTTGTTTTCATTTTTTTTTACTTATTTAATAAAACCTTTAAAAGCCTTTTTTCAGTCATAGAAGTACAAATTGCAGGCTTTTAATTGCTGTAAATACAATCATTATGTAGGATATCAATACAATATCATAAAATAATTTGCAAATATGCAAGAAAAGGTTTGTACTCAAAAAATACAAACAAGAGAAAGAATTTACAAATGTGCGGAGAGCCGAAGCGTTTCAGTACACGGACAGGGCCAATTTTTACAAAGCATTACTTAAAATATTTCTCATCTCACCATATCCACAGGTACAGAGTCAACATATACAATAAATCCGTATGGTAGCATTTAAAAAACATTTAAAATAGATGCATTTGTTTAAAGCAAAGCATTTATTTACTTACCAGGCTGCAGGTGAAGCTGCTCTTTGCGCCTTCAAACGTCTCATAATCAGTCCTCTTTTATGTCAAAGAGACTCAATAATAATCTTTTACATTTTAATCCTTTTATCTTTCATATTTAAAAGCATTTTTGTGCTGCTGCGCATTCATGTATGTGATAAGCAAACCCGCATTGTCGTCCCGTTTATAGGCGCATATTACTAACGCGCTCTTTAAATAACAAAAAATATTGTGCCATTGACTTTAGACCAGGTTTTTGTTGGTCAATGGCGTAGTCTATTTTAGTTAAATAGCAACGCGCCAACAATGCACCTGAACACACCTGGTTTTCATAAAAAACGCCCATGGGCGCAAATGAATTTGCCATTTAAACAACGTGGCGCTAAAAGTGAAAATGATCATTGCGCCGGGTTGAAACTAGCACAAGACACTTGCGTCGCTCATTGCGCCGGGTGTATGATAGAGCCCAAAGTGTTTTTGTCTTGTGTTCAGGACAAAAATCGAATTATACTTAAATTAAAGAGCACCAATGGTCGGATTCATGATTTTACATTTCCTTTGGTGTGTAAGTGGTACAAAAAGTACAAACCCCAAAGTAAACGATTGCACAAGTTATTGTCTCCAACATAAATCTCTTTTACAACAAACACACGGATTGTAGGCAACAGTTTACTTCCTGGGACTGGTGATGTAGACAAGAAAAAAAAGGGGGTAAGAAAAAAAAATCTAACTTTTTTCTTAAACACAAGAAACAAAGAATTTGTTTATTCTTAGACTTAAGAGTATTTTTAGGGATGCTCCGATCGATCGGCCGCTGATCGTAATCTGCCGATAACGGCATTAAATGACGCGATTGGCACTTGCTAAATTTGCCGATCTCAAGAGCCGATCTTTCTGTTTACTTTTGTCATCATAGCGTTCCTGATGCGGCTGCAATTAGAAACCATTTTACACGGTGCGAGCATTTTGTAACCCCTTGCTCATGTGTGACGTGCAGATTTGGATTTCTCTCTCTACCTTTACAGAGATTTGCATATTTTCTATGAGGACGCGCGATGCGTCTTCACATCCCTATCAAACAGCGTATACAACACATATCTATCGCGGACAATTGCATCCTCATGCCGAAAGTTTATTACTTGCATTCGTTTTAAAGTTTTGAAGGTTTAAACTTCCATTTTCCTCACAGCTGCTCTTGTTTGTGGACACCCGCCGCACGCGTACACAGCAGCCGGTCATCAGTGCACGTGAAGAGAACGATCTCTCCCACGTCCTAAAGCTACAGTATCCTAATTCATCTCAATAAAATTACTCTCTGCTCATCAGTGAAAAACTGTTGTACTTCATACGAATGCGTGTATATTTAATTCATACAGTAAAGACTGTAAAGTGTTTTATTTTAATTACATTTAACAGACATAAACCTTTTTAAAGGCATATTACATTTCTCTTTGCAAGAAGAAATATTTGTTGTGCTTATTTTTTTGATTCTCTATTAAAACAATAATATACCTAATTTACTGTTAGTTTCATTTCTACAAATGGTGCAAACTCTGCTAGATTATAGATAAAAGATTTCCATTCCACTGCCATCCTGTGATCGGTAGCGATCGGCAGATCATGATCTTGGTGATCGGTAATCGGTGATCGGCCACAAAAATGCTGATCGGAGCTTACTCTTCAAGAAAATGCATCTTAATTTAAGAATATTTAGATATTTGTACTGAAAACCAGACAAAAATAATAAGTAATAAAGTCATTTTTTTGCAGTGTAGCTACCTAAAGTGTGTCAGAATCGACACGCACATCATCAAATCATGATGATGTATTGGCGTATCAATATTTTGAACACGACACTAATTAACATCCTGAGTGCATCCTCTCTCTCTTTGTAAATCTAAGAGTGTTAACCCATTTTCCATAAATTTAATATAAACATTGTAATTGAATTAGTTGTAACTAGATAACAGCTGGATAACCACTGCATGAATCTGCCAAAGTAGCATTGTTCTGAAACTTAAATCATTTGTTATGATCAAGTTATTTATTTTTAAAAGAATGTAACCAATAATTTTTTCTCAGCATTAAAATGTTGTGAAATCTGAGTGATGTGTCAAATGAAAAAATGATGGTTCATATTTTTTATGCGGTTCATATTCTTATTCAATGGACAGTGTTTCTATTGCATAGGCATCAGTGTGGTATGTTGAGACTGCACTGCTGCAGGCAACCATCCCATGATACACAATGTTCTTCACAACACATCTGGGAAATAGGCAAGCATTTGTTCAAAAGCCTGTTAGGGCTGAAATAAACTCAAGGAACAATAATAATTTTCTTTGTAT
Organism: Paramisgurnus dabryanus; assembly: GCF_030506205.2. Lineage (NCBI taxonomy): Eukaryota > Metazoa > Chordata > Actinopteri > Cypriniformes > Cobitidae > Paramisgurnus > Paramisgurnus dabryanus. The sequence continues at coordinate 28,311,797 of NC_133356.1, read as the reverse complement.
ATTCCAATATAATATTTAGCCACATATATTTTTTCACAAACCATTTTCAAACATGAAAAATATCACAGAGAGACCACATAAATTGTAACAAATTCTAACACAATTTTTGAATCAAAGGCGTTATTAAAAAATCAATCTTATCTGTCCTAAAGTCCATTAAACTCATTGTGAAAAAAATAGATGTCTAAAATAGCTAATGTGATGTTGCAAAGTTTTAATGTTATGTGTATCACTGATCTCTAAAGCTCACTCAAAAACGTAACTGCAAAACTTATGTAATCCACTTGTCAAAAGAAACTTAAAAGTTTATAGTTCTCTGCAAATCGATCTACTTAAAAATCCATAATATACAGACATAAATAAATTATGCATATGCATGCCGTTGTCTACATTTTGTCTCCACATCAGTGGATTATAGGTCGATACTAATATTTCTAAACATTAGGTCAACATTCAATTCGTGCCCACATAAAACCCACACATACCACACAAAAACGGGAAACATGGCTGATGCTAAAAAAAATAAATGCATTGGGTGATTACCATTCATTTTAAAGGAATTCCTAGACTAATGTTTGTCTTGACTGAAGCATAGGTCGCACACAAAGACAGGAAAAGCGAAACTTCCAAGCTTCCTCTGTTTGTTTGTTTTGTGGACATCCAGAAACTGTGCCAGACAGCCAGCAGCAGTGTTGTCTAGGCCAGAAACAAACACACAGAGACATTGTTCTAATGCATGTATCTGTTTGGCATCCTGCATCGAAAGGTGAACAAACGTATAATGGTCAAGGCTCCAAAAGACCGCTCATGACGCACTGAATGGCCGGGAGTATTTTAAGATGCATGAGATTAAATGGACACTATTGTAGAAGTGCATGGAGGCACAGAACAAAAACAAACTTTAACATACGTTGTACTCCTTTCTTACGCCACTTATAAAAAAGATTTTTCACATAACAGGCCTCGACAGTGCGAGTATTTCACTTAATCCGCACCCACAGATTTCCCTCGAACACAAAATAAACGGATGCAAAAAATGAATTTAGGAACATGTGTGCAGATGTGCAGAGACGCAAACTAGGAATAAAGAAATGTATCCAACCTGAAATGACCCAAATCCGACATGCATAAATATTTTTTTAAAGAAAGCCGACCCGAGACAAACCTGATCGCTCTGGTGCGATTTGCTATCACACTGCATGTTTAGCACCACGTTAACCCCTCAAGTAAACCGCGCCAGGACCAACTAGTCACACGAACCAGGCTTTGGGGGTCAAATGGTTTGAATAGCGTGAGTGTGCCCGAAACTCACTCAAAAGTTCAGTTAAGAGACTCTCCTGGGGCCTCATTTATAAAATGCTACGTAAAAACCATCATATATTAGATCTTAGACAGTTTTAATTAATATGGACTTTGCCATGGATTTTTGCGTACGCACAGTTTACAATTAAATCTGTGCGTATGCACGCTTTATAAATGAGGCCCCTGGACCCTACATAACAAAAGTCATTTAGATTCTTAGAAATAAACTATCATTTGAATAGCTACTCTAAATAAGATTGTAGTTAATAGCAAATATTGAGCAAAACTGCATTTGTTAGAATATCTTTTTGCCTGGAATAAAAATGGTTCTGTTTGCATATTAACTGGGTAAAGTTTTCATTGCCCCATTTAGTTCAGACACTTGCTTTTCTGATCCAGTTATGAGTTGTCATGGGCTCACACTTCCTGTATAGTCAGACAGAAATGACTCTCTCAAACCGAGAAATAAGAGTATGTCCGAATACCACAAGGTGGTAAACACTTTCATGTTAAAGAGGCCCTTCCACATAAAACTGTTTTTACTTGTATTTTTTGATATGTGTTAGGTCCATATGTGTTTGTGTTGTGTCGTGAATGTGAAAATTAACTTCCACCTCCTCTGTCAGCTCTAGCCACTGAAAAGAAATAAGCGGAGAAATCAGGTCAGTTAGAAAAGCTTATCAGTGTGACGTGGAACTGATCGAGGTCATTAATATTCATGAGCTCTTCAACTTGAGACCGCGCCCACATATTACGTGTATTTGAGTTAGTTTTCATAACAAGTTACTGCAAGGATGGCTAAACGTTAACCGTACCGTATTCGGGCCATTGTTTTTCGTCGAGAGACATCATTCCTATTAAACGAGGGAATCATAACAGTTGCTACATGTTTGGATGTTTAGAAGAACGCTGGATTTGAAGAGAGACTGCGATTAAAAAGCAATGCTCCTCTATCAATATTGGATCCGGACTAGGGATGGGCATTCGATTAAGTTTTCTTTGTCGATCGTCGGGAAAATTAACGATCGACTATCGATTAATCATTAATATTTTTATAATAAAATTTGTTATTTAACTTTTATACTTAAAAAATGCAATGAATACAAATATACAGCATGTTTTTCCTCGATGAGACCTTTATTACAAGATCAACTTGTGGCAGACAGTTAAACTATGTTTCAAACATATATGTGCGTGCATGTGCGGTGCTCTAAAGCAGCGGAACCTGCAGCTGCGAGCCAGCGTTCTTAAACAGAGACCTCATTATTTCCAAAATAAAAAAAAACAGATTCATGTTTAACATTAAATTAAACAAAAAACATAATACTTAGATCTGAAAGGTTTTGTCAAAATGTAACTCAAAATTATTCAAGCCAGAAGAAAGTGCAAGATATTAGCCTTCTTAACATTAGGCTATAACAAATTAGGCTACTTAAAGCCTCGTGAAAAATAACTAACTTAAAGTAACTCGCATAAAACTTCTGCACCAGTCTACTGATTTTTTTTGAGAAATAAAAGCATTTTTTGGGGTTAGACGCGACCGCAACCCATGGTGACCGTCAGTCCAGCCGCCGCCGAAACACCCGCTCCGAGGAGACTGACCGGGGATGCACAGGTACCTCAGCGCTAACTTGGCTTATTCCGCATACAGAGTATGTGTGAAACAGCGTGCGTTTTGTGAGCCCCATTCACCATTGTTTAATTATACTAACATAGTCTTTTAGTTTTTATTTGTTGTAAAACAACACAAATTTACTATGGTCTCCAACTCCACAATATACCATAACCATGGTATTTGTAGTAAAATTGCGGAAATACAAATCGTTTTAATCTGCCAAAAAAAAAAAAAAAAATCATTTTCACAATGATAAAATCATGGCTAATTTTCCTAAGGTAGTAATTACAAAATTATATATGTTTTAAAGACGGAGATGCGCACCTGTCAATCTATTACATAACAGAGCGAGGCCAGAGACAAACGTGCTCATAAACGGGAGTAATATGGAATAATGTGTGCATCTTTGAATAACTGTAAGTATACATTTCTTTTAAATATATTTTGTCATATAAAGTTTTGAGACATGGTCTAATAATGCTATTTTCACTTTAATTGCTTATTTAGACTTATTGTGCGGGTAACAGCGTTTTTGACGCATTTACCTCAGAGATTATTTTAGCAATATTGCTTTTTTCCGGTAATAATAATACAATTTATATTTCAATCCTGTTTCATTGTCTGTTTATTCATTTCATTATGCTGTTATGTTAATGTGAGGATATTTATTTGCCATATGAAACGTGCCGTTATATGAATACTTTTGTATAATATTCAAATATATGCGGAATAATGTGTGCGTCTTTGAATAACTGTATGAATACAGTTGCTTATTTTTGTCATAAAGTTTTGAGAAATAATAAAATTGTGAGGATTTATTTCCATATGAGACGCTTTTTGTCGTTGAATACTCTCGTTTATTATTTGGAAATCATATACATACATAGTAGGAAATATATAATGCGGAAGGGTAGACTTGCAAAGTTACTCTGCTTATTTTTATTTATGATATATGTGGAGATAAATAAAGCATTGCAAAACTGCTGATTTGATCCATTCAGATCCTGACCACCAGGATAGAGATTTTAAACATCCTTAATCCACATTTACTAGTCTGTCAAATAATATCTAAAATATATTGTTTTGTGGAAAAAAAATGATGCTTTGTTCTATTGTTTATGCGGAAAAGGGTTCACAGAAAGTGTCAATCACATGAACGTTTTATATGCAGAATAAGCGGTCAGCAGCGCACTGCAACGGGTGCTTGACGGATTTGCCGCACACATACGCAAACGCACTGCATAAGGAGTATTTGTGAAACAGGAGTTAGATAAAAAAAATGCATTCAATTAATTGATAACAAATTAACGTGATCGACGAAATTCTTAACAATCAATCATCGATCGTCGATTAATTATGCCCATCCCTAATCCGGACGTAATGGTGGCGCAGCTTGTGTGAGTAAAACACTTTAGTACTGTGTGTCACTGTGGCGGCCGGTGTTTTCTCTTCCGAGGGACGCGAATTCATGCTGCACACTCTTTGAAAGGGTTTATGATAAAAGACACTCGTGTTTGTGTGAGTAAAACACTTTAGTACTATGTGTTACTGTGGTGGCCAGTGTTTTCTCTTCCGAGGGACGCGAATTCATGCTGCACACTCTTTGAAAGGGTTTATGATAAAAGACACGCGTGTTTGTGGGAGTAAAACACTTTAGTATTAACGTTATGTGTCACTGTGGCGGCCGGTGTTTTCTCTTCCGAGGGACGCGAATTCATGCTGCACATGCTTTGAAAGGGTTTATGATATAAAAGACACGCGTGTTTGTGTGAGTAAAACACTTTAGTACTATGTGTCACTGTGGTGGCCAGTGTGTTCTCTTCCGAGGGGCGCGAATTCATGCTGCACACTCTTTGAAAGGGTTTATGATAAAAGACACGCGTGTTTGTGTGAGCAGGGTTCTTGCAGGTTTCAGCAAGTTAAATTTAAGACCTTTTTAAGACCTTTTAAGACCATTATGAGTAAAATTTAAGACCAACACGACACATTACTAGAAGCATTCAAATGATCTCAGAAATTCTTAAAATGTTCTATTTTTATTGATTCAGTTAGAGAAAAATATCAAATGAACGCAGTTTTAAAACAGATAATCAAAATACATGGAAATACATTATGCTTAACTCTATTAGACCGCGAGTGTTGGCGCCGACAAATTTTACCCATAGCCCTTTAGAAAGAGACTTCTGACAATGGAAGCCCAAAAATGGCTCATAGTGAGCCATTGAAATACATTGAGTTAGAGGCAAAGAGCTGTGATTTTTCTTAATTAATAGTCAAGAAATGCATTGATTTACAATATTTATACATCACACTAATATGTGTAAGTAGTATTTTTATACAATTCTATCAACAATGTTTTTTGACAATTAAAATCCACTAATATTAGATCAGTTAGTATGGTCAGCTGCTGGTTTGTGCCTAGTTTTACACTGCCTCATACAACTTTAAAGCTTTAAAATGCATCACACTCTGTAGTACGTAAGCTTATAGGGGAGGTTTCCCAGACAGGGATAAGAGCTTTCCAAACTTGAAAACAATTTGCACTGACATATCTTAAAATACATCAAAATCCACACAAGTAATGGTTTTAGTAAGGCATGTTTATTAAAACTCGTTATGTCATATTTAAACTAAGACCTAGTCCTGGTTTAAGCTAATCCCTGCCCGGGAAACCACACCATAATGTTTAATGTACAACTGACTGTGTGATGTGTATATATCTTGTGCCTGTTTATAAATATACAAAGAACAAAAGATCACTTTCAATTATTATTAATCCCTAAAAGCATTAATATATGCATTTTATTAATACAAGTTATTAATAAATTAATGTATTGCATTTAATTGAATACAGAATCACAGAGCCAAAAAAACACTCCACCCATACGTTTTATGCATAAATATGCACTTTATACCACCATCAGGTTTAATAGCCTCTCTTATTAAACAATAACGGATTAATCTGCATTAAGAAAATGAAATTTACCATTAAAAGGCTGTTTGATATGTGTTGCTAACGTTATCCACTAAGACCGTTTCTCAATCCGAAGGCTGTAGCCTCCGAAGGGTCGCATTTCTTATTTCAGAAATGGTCTTATTTCAGAATATTAACTTTGAAATTAACTTTAAAATATTGATTATTATTCTTAGTTAATCGTTAATTGTTGTAATATGCTTATGACTTGCGAATGTAATGCTCAGTTAACTCAAATAAACCAGGCGATGGTGAATGCAGCAGCCTGCCTATGCGAAAGGGCTCTGATCTACCGCTGTTCATTTAACCTTAACTCCTGAAGCATTTGCGCAATCAAAAAGTTTGAATTGTTTCTAAAAGAAGACAATTGCACTTTTTTGAAATATATGGTTTATTACGGTACTTTCTTGCTTTACGTCTGCCAATCGATGCTGTTTGTGGAGAGCTGAAGGGAAAGCGCGTTAGGTTCAAGTGCATCGCAGCAAAGAGCAATATTAAAGTCTAAAATATAAAACTGTGTAACACTAAAGTTGACACGCTGTTGGTGGCTCGTGACTCGACGGCCCGACTGTTTAAGTTGATTTTCAATAAAGCAGCATTGATTTTTGTTCGCTTCTGTGTCCTCTATGTTTCAGAACCTGGCAAATGCTCAGGTAAGCCACGGGCTTATAAATTACCCCAAAAAAGATTTTTGCTTATACAAAACTAAGTTTAAGGATTGTTTCTCGCCAAACCCACAGTATACAGTCAGATCACAACACCTGAAATATAGCTTATGGCACGATTTGCGTGGATTATGACAAAGTGCGGAACGTTTCTTTTTAGAGACCCACCATCATACACTTTCTGCCTCCGCCACTGATTAAGTTAGTTCTTCAGCGTTTTAAATTACCATTTTATTTTCTGCGGACAACGCTTTTTGGGAATGAAAAGAGGTAAGAAATTTAAGACTTGGGTAAATTAAATGTAAGACCTGGGATAAAAATCTGGGTGTTTTTAAGACTTTTTAAGGCCTTAAATTTAACATTCTGAATTTTAGACTTTTTAAGACTTTTTAAGACCCCGCGGGAACCTTGGTGAGTAAAACACTTTAGTACTATGTGTTACTATCAGTTGCGGCCATTGAATGTGATAAAAAACACGTGTGTGTTTTTGTGCATTCGTTACACACGCGTCGAAGAGTTTATGTAAAAGACGTGTGTGTGTGTGTGTGTGTGTGTGTGTGTGTGTGCTGCTACATGCACATCGAAAGGGTTTACGATAAAAGACACGTGTACGTTTGTGTGTGTGTTTTTGTACGTGGGTTTACGATAAAAGACAGGCGTGTGTGTGTGTTAGGGCTGTGCAAAAAATCGACTGCGATTATCATGCGCGTGTCATCAGTAAAGCCAGTTCCGTGATTAGAAGTAAATCGCCATCAGCTGCTTTCAGATGGAGCAGCATTTATTACACAGACCCGTAGTTCACCGAGAAGCTAGGCAAAAACGCATAGAAAATCGGAATCAATTTTCCTCGATTATGAACCCGATTTTGCCTAGCTTCTCGGTGAACTACGGGTCTGTTTAATAAATGCCGCTCCATCTGAAAACAGCTGATGGCGATTTAATACTAATCACCGAACCGGCTTTACTGATGACACGCGCATGATAATCGCAGTCGATTTTTTTGCACAGCCCTAGTGTGTGTCAAAAGGGTTTATGATAAAATATGCGTGTGTAAGAAAGACACTGTGTCTTAAGACACTAACTTAACATTAAACTGATTACACGAGATTAAAATGAAAGTTAGTTTGAACGAAAAACTGTTATCCAATCATAGCAGTGGGCGTTTACTTCCAAGTCGTCAATGCAGCCCGCCCATTAAAACGGATCATTTCTCTAACCAGCCTCAAAATCAGGGTACAAAATAGCTTATTACTTATTGCTTTTGATGTTTTTGGATGTAAAAACCATGCAAACGTCATGAGTAGACCTCAGACAACAGTCTAAAACAATAAAAACGCCAGAGGAAGGGTACCTTTAACTACTTGCAAATAGACCTTTTGGAATACAGACACAACAAACAAAATAAATCACAGCGAATGCATAACTAGTTGTGTGTATACTGTATAAATTATACACACACTGATGAGCCAAAACACTTTGACAAACTGCCTGATATGCTCCCAAAAAGCCCCAACCCACTGAGGCATGGACTCTACAAGACACTTAATAGGTGTCCTGTGGTAGAGGTAGAGCCAAAGTGGATTGATAGTGCTGATTAAGCACATCTCACAGATGTTTTACTGGACTGGGGAATTTGGGAGCCAGAGCAACACCCTGAACCCTTGAACCATTTCTGAACAACATGTGCAGTGTGCCTTATCCTGCTGGAAGAAGCCATTTATATCAGGAAACATCACGGTCACAAACGGCGCTTTTCCATTGCATAGTACCCCACGGTTTGGTTTGTGTCGGGTCAGCTTACTTTTGTGGGCTTTTCCACTGGGTGCAGTACGAAGTACCCGATACTTTTTTTAGTACCACCTGGGTCGGGTTCCAAGTGACCCGAGCTGATACCGAAACGTGATGCAAAAACACATAAGATCACTGATCACTTTATCTTAGTGCTAGCTTGCGCTGTCTCGAGCAAACATGTTGTCATCTGTGCTCTGTTATAAGTTCCCAAACTCCCTTTTAGCGATGAAAAACATCCACAGGTTGAGAATCAAAAACCAAAATTTTTCCAGACTTTCAGTTTGTGGCCGCACATTCGAATCTAATTTTGTGGTGGCCAATTTTAATTTTGTGGCAGACTGAGAAATAAATAAATGTATGGGAATGTACAATGACGCTCTCACGTGTATGATGTCACAGCAGTAGGCAGCGCAAATATAACGACACGCCTATAATCCCTCCCACTGCGAAGTGATACTAAACTTGATGGAAAAGCTAACCAAGCCAAAGTGAGGTGAGCTGACCCGACCTGACCTAAACCAAACCGTTATTAAGGTAAGTGGCACAAAATAAATTTACATCCACATGAAAGGCCAAACCCAGGGTTTCCCAGCAGAACATTGCCCGGAGCATCCCACTCCCTACACCAGCTTGTCATTGTCACACAGTGCATCACTTCCCCAAGGTAAAGCACGCACGTACATGGCCATTCCTGTGATGTTAAAACAGGACTCACAATAAAACACTGGCTTGTCAATTGAAGGTGCCTCATCAAAGGGCATTCTGACTTCTGTACAGTTATGCAGTTTCATACAAAGCAGAATGCATTTGTGTTACTTTCTGTTTGCTCGGGCAAGACGAAATAGCCTTTGTTGCCCTCGTACATCACTGAGCCTCGAAGACCCAACACCCTTCTTTGACTACTATTGGTAGTAAAGACTCACCACTGCTGATCAGGAGCAACCCACAATAGTCGGGGAGCCAAAGTCTCAAAAATGGGTTGAACCTGACATGGTCTGCCATACGTAACTTTTTATTTGGGTTATTTTCTGTTAACTTTGACCCCAAGAACCAATAATTGGAGGGTCTGCTCTGCCGGAACATTGCAAAAAAATGTGGCCATTTTAGTGTATGCACCCTTTATATTTTTATTCAGAAAATTGTGAAAAATTATTTTTTTCCTCAAATCCTCAGTGGGTTGGGTAAGCTTTCAATAAATGCATTCCAGATACACAGAACACATCTGCTGACAACATCCCATGAAACAATAACTCTTAAAACACATTTCTGCATCAATTTAATGCAAAAAAGTAGGCGTTTTCTCGCTCTTTCCAATATTTGTATCTTTACTTAATTGGCAACCAACTATTCTCCCAAGTTATGACATACAAGTCTTGTCATTTCAGAGATACTCTAACCCAGTCACTTTGCAATAAGAAATGGCCCTTGTCAAAGCCCCTTAGATCTTTATTCATGCCCATCACTCCTGCATTCAAGACTTTGGTTATGAGAATTATTGTTTGCTTACCATACACTGACTTTAATATGTGGCCTTGTTAGATGATGATAAACGATATTCGCTTTTCCTGTGAGTGGTGATAATGTGCTGGCTCAGGAGTGGATATATATCCATCTCTCTACGCTGCAGTTAAATTTTGTATTTACATCCCATTGCCTTATCCCTCGTGTATAAATATCCTCTTATCTAACTCTGTAGCATCCATTACCATATTTTGTGTGTATTACTGTAGTGCTTGTATACGTTTATACTATGTCTGCACTGTAGGTTACTAATTGTACCTGAATTTTGCTTCTCTTTTACCATAAAGTACGGAAACTGACAATCAAGATATCGTACTAAGAATTAAGAAACATTACACACAGCTCTGTCACAATTAGCACCATTCATTGTGAGATGTCCCATGCACACAACAGCATATCATTTATGAGTCCCAAGAAAGAATTAGAAAAAAGGCAAGTTTTAAGAAAACGAAAGCTTAGTTTGTAGTAGTTTTTACCTTTGAGTGAGGGGAGTTTCTGCAGCTCTCGGTTCTTGCTGAGGTTGAATCGTGATGAGCTTTGTCTACGTTCCTTCTTTACAATCTGTGGCCCACCTGAGTACTTGATTTTGTTAAGCTGAGTAGGAGGTGGAGTGCTGTTGCTCGGACGCTTGCTGGCTGTCTGCTGGGCCTGAAAAAACACAATGTTTAAATTGAAAATGGTCATATTTAACAATTCTATATACTATATTATACCACTTTTGTTCACAGGTGGTCAACTCTTGTGTTGATGAATAATATACACAGAAGAAACAAAAAGTGACCCTGCCTGTGAAAACCAGGCTTAAGTCATATTTTGTGATTTACAGTTTTTTTACATAACTCAAAATAATCCTACATAAATGTAAATATAACCTTGATTTCTTTAACATTGACCATGGTCATGGTCGATGTGAAAACAATTATTGAAATCAATGCTTTGATGCTCCTAATCTCATCATTAGCTGTACTGGCAAACAGGACTGGGACCAATTAAAATATCTTAGTGGTGAGTCAGGTAAACGGGCTGTTGGGCTTACTGGAAATCTTGGACTATGCAAAACGTGTGGTAACAAGCTCCAGATTTATAAGCCTTAAATATAACAGTATATAATCTCATTCTTATAAAAATAAAAAAAATATCCTCTGTGATAGTGCTAAGAGCATGACAGGTCATTTGTGACCCTAGACAACAAAACCAGTCATAAAAGTCAATGATATAAATCATCAAGCTGAAACAAACTAAGCTTTCCATTGATGGGCGGTTTGTTAAGATAGGGCAATAATTGACTGAGATACACACTTTAAAAAATCCAACTTTAAAATGTTCTTTTAACAAAGATAATTAAGTAACTTGAACAAAGATTTTTTTTTTAAGAGCGTCAATTCATTATTTTGTGTTCACTGAATGAAAAAAGCATAATCATTCAGCTAACAAATATTATTTCGTTGACTGGACTTAGATATATAAGTTGTTTTCCAATTTGTTCACCCAACTTGCCAAACTGAGTAATCTGAACAAGCAATTAAAAAAATCCAATGGGCTGAGTGGTTCCCAGCATGCATTGCGAAATGTTAACTTCTTTGGTTAATTTTTACTAAAAAAGATGACTGGATTTATTAATGTTGTTAATGTTGGTTTTATGTTGTATTTAGAGTTATTTTGAAAGAATTATGTTTTTTCATTGTTACCATGATTAAGAACTGTGTGTTCAAGCAAGAGCTAAGTCAATTTTAGACTTTGTTTAGGAGACCTGTCTGTGTAAACTCCCACAGTTAAAAACATGCAGGTTAGCTGAATTTGGATATACTTAATTACTCTTTACCTAACTTAGTCACTAGTTGAGTAAACACATAAATTAGCTTATTGCCTAATCAGTTTAAGTTGGTTCAACTTTTTGGTTTAAGTTGACATTGCTCAGTCAATTGAGTTAAGGTGAACTACATCATCCAAGAGTTGAGTAAACTCAAAAAAGCTCTGCAGCAAGTTGCCTTAAAATTTAAGTTAAGTCAACTTTTTATCTTTTACAGTGCAACACTTTGAAAATCTGGAACCTGAGGGTGCAACAAAATAAAAATGGAGAAAATCACATTTAAGGAAGGGATAAGTTTAAGCCAGGACTAGGGCTTAGTTTAATTAGAAAATACAACTAGTTTAATCAAACATGCCTTATTACAAACATTACTTGTGTACAATTTGAGGCAAAACAATGGCCAGTGATGTATTTTAAGACATGTCAGTGCAAGTTGTTTTCAGTTTGGGCAGCTCTTATATTCTTTTTAGTCTTGGACTAGTCTAATCCCTGTCTGGGAAACCGCCCCATAATGTTTTCCTAATGAAGTCCTTAGCAACACATATTACTAATGATAAATTCATTTTTGATATATTTATAGTAGGAAATGTACAAAATATCTTCATGGAACATGATTTTCATTTAATATCCTAATCTGTTTTGGCATTAAAAAAATTTTGACAATGTATTGTTGGCTATTGCTGCAAATATACCCGTGCAACTCATGACTGGTTTTGTGATACAGGGTCACATTTGCAAAACAGTATACACTCTAGTATATAATTAGAGACATGTCTCACAATAAACATTAATGCCATAATAGTTTCATCAAAGAAAAAAAAGGATAATTAATCATTATTTTTTGGCATTTCTTCTCATATTAGACACATTGTTAAAAAAAATATACAATCCGTTTCACAGATTAAAGCACATGATCGAGCTGTCTCAACTGAAAATAACTTGCACGTACAGATATTAAAATATGCCAATGACATTTTTTGGTCTCAAGACACACACAATTAACATCTTTTCCTAAAGCATGTTTATAAAATATGTTTAAACATCTTAATTTAACCAAGGCCTAGTCCTGGCTTTAGCTAAGCCTTGTCTGTGAAAACAGGCCTACAGTAAGTGTTTAGTTATTACAGTAGTTCCTTATATTAAACAAAGAGGAAAAAGAGTGCGAATGTGAGTATGAGAATGTTTGATGTAACATAAGTAGCAGGTTTGTGCATAACCATCATTGTCATCATGATAGTCCTGGGGGTTGACGTTTACAACCAGCCTAACCTACATATCTCCTTATTACCATATCTAGATTATCAATCCACATTAAACATTCTACTAGCCTGAGCCCCACTATCAAATAAATGTGTGTCTTCCATGCAAGATGAGTGACACTATTTTAACCATAGATGAAAAGTACAGCATTACTATAAAGCCTTCCCAAACAAAACAGCATAGTGCAACTTACTTTAAAAACTGAACTTATTTAGACATCAGGATGCATAACTAAATTAACTACATAGATATGTATAACTAGACACGACATTCGAGCGCCCCATATATGTAGACGCATCCACTATTTTAAAACGTTCCTGATGCATATGTCACTCACTTTAGTAGTTTGGTTGTGAATCTTGTACTAACTCAGTACAACAAATTTTTTAAATACAGTAACTTTTTAATGCAGTGTTTGGAATGGCTTTTGTCTTGGTGTATTGTGCAAGCAGTTAAAATGTTTGGGTCTACCCAGCAGCACGTAACATTTGATAAATATACAGTAGTACGGTTGTTGGCGCACACTCAGCATGCTTGTTCTCGGGCTTGGCAGGGTTGCCAGATTTGCATAAATCAAATCTATCCCAATTACCTTTTCCCAAACACCAAATTTTTACATGTTCATGTAAAACTATACCCAAAAATGTTATAAAAGCAACATGTTAGCATGTGAGCTTTCCAAAATTTCAAGTTCCCCCACAGATAAAAGCTTATGTAACTGGCTCATAATATTTTTTTGAAGTTCAAAAATAAAAAGGCTCGTAAAAGCAGGCACTGTCCAAGCAAACAAAACAAGGGTGTGTAATTAGCCTTCCTCTGTCTGTGGGACATGTTGAAGCCTGCCCATGGCATTGCAGCGCTGGCCTCAGTTACAGGGGTTGCATGACTGAGCCTGACTTAAAATAGACCAAATCAATAAACCTCACAGTGTGTTGCGTCAGACCTGCTGCCCACTGATTTGATCCATCAGTAACACTCCCGCTGAGGAACACTGATATCTGAACTCCTGACAGGACTACTGGGACTACATGCTATTACATCACAGTACCACCATACAACTGGATGGGTACAACTAAATACTTGCAAAAATATTAAATTATCTAGCGCATTACTGCTGTGTTAAGCCATATAAAGGCAGCATCAAGCAAAAAAAGAAAGTAAAAACTGGCTGCTTTTTCTTCAACACGTCACATGTTTCTTTGCAAGGGTCTAAAAAACAAGTTAGACTGGATGTTGATACCACAGCAACAATAATAAGGAACAGAGTAACAAAAGTGTCCATTGAACTGAACATGCAGGTCTAACTAAGTTTCAACAACTGCTTGAAACCATACCTGTTGAAAAAAGTGAGAATATTTTTTGTTCCCCATGTAATTACCCAATATACAAATGAACCCCGTAGGACAAATCGGAGCCAATCTACATATAAAAATTGCACCTTAACAATAAAGCAAGTTATTAAAAGCACTTTCGTGTGATCCTTGGGTTTCTGTCCTAATATTTTTTTGTTTCCTTTTCAAATATTTTCTGAATGCTTTTGTATACGTTAGGGATGGGGACCAGTCGAGTGCTCAAATACTCGAACGTGGCATCGATGATCGATCACACAAAAAAAAACAATGATAGTGTGGGTTTATTTATTTATTTTGTGATTATGGTACATTTGGAGGTCTGGTTAGTGTTACAAGTGCCTGTGGTAGTAAAGACTGGGTGCGACACAACACAGCTAATCATAATGATAGCAAAAGACTTTTAAAGCATAAGCTTTAAAACATTAAGCAGCTTTAACTAGACGCGTTTTAAAGCGCGCTGTTATGGTGCACATCCACAACGGTAGTTAAAGTTTCTTTCCAGTACATAACTTAGTTAAAAGTCTTGCATTTTGTGCCGATAGATGCACGTTGTATAATACATTTATGTTGCATTAAGGCGTCATATTATGTGGGGTGCATTATATAGAAAGCGCTTCCGTTTGTGTTTATTAACTCTTTAGTTTCACTTCATCACGCAGCTATTCCTATTAGAGGTTTCTGTAAAAAAAACATTTAATTTATTAATAATATAGTATATGTTCATTTTTCCATCATAGTTTCTTCAAAATTAGGACTTATTAAGTGATTTATTAAGTGTTTTTAATAAAAATATTTTCATCTCCGTCATGACGCACCCCTTTGATTGCACCGCCCCCAATTAATCAAGTACTCATTTTTGAGACCTATGGATTAATCGATATTTTAAAAAATGACAAGCATGCACATTCCTAGTATACAGACAAAATACTTGTTATTGAAAAAGTACTGTCTGGGACACAGTGTTATTGACTTATTTTTTATAACATGCAGGCACATTATGTAGAAATATAATTTAAGACCCACAGTTTGGTAATATAAATGATTATGAATATTAAAAATACATAAATAAATAGAAATAAATGAAGTGCAGTCCAATACAATAGTGTACTGTATATTGAGTCCTGTTAACATGATTTATGATATTATGGCATAGTACCTAAGGCTGCTTGAAATCATAATCACGGTTATTTTGGTAAACATAATAATTACGAATATACAAGAACACGACTACACAGTGACTTTGAAAACATGCATTTATTGAACCTTATTATTAAGTTAAGTGTTGCAATAGGCTACACGTCAAAGCAGTGCTGCCTTTAGAAGGGTTTACAAACACATCGGTCCAGCGGCATGCAATTTAAATTTTAATAGCACAATAATGGTTTTACCTTGATTATCTTGTTTTTGTCATTGTTTGAATCAAAAATAAAAATTGAAAATGATTAATTGCACAGTCCTACTAGTACCTTAGACCAGTGGTTTTCAAACTGGGGGCCGGGGCCCCAAGGGGGGCCGCGAGATGGTGCCAGGGGGGCCCCAGTTTTATGACATTTTATAAAATACATTAATTTATCATGAATTCTGTGTAATTAAACCTAAAAAATAATAAGCCAACTAACCAACAGCACTACTAGGTACAATTTTATATGTTTTGTTTAATTAAAATATTACATTTGAAAACTGTTTTTGTCATACATTTTCTTTCGGGGGGCCGCGAAAAAATGCACTGTACACAAGGGGGGCCGCACGCTGAAAAAGTTTGGGAACCACTGCCTTAGACAACTTTACTATGATCTATTTTCTGTGCATACACTGCAATTTCTCATCAAAATTACATTGTAATGAAAGATTATTGAACTTGGAGCAATTTTGCTTTACTGTGCAAATCTTTCTCTCGCTCTCATTTTAACTCAAATGGGGAAGCAACAAGGCATTTATACCTGAGCAATAAAAAAATAAAGAACTTGGACACAGAAAAGCAAGAACAGAAAATCAAAACTGGTAATTATTGGCAAATTTCATAAGCTACTGCTATTAAATCAAACACAAGCTGTCTAAACACATTTTAAGACTGGATGTTCACAACTACCGGTAGCAGTAAGACCCTTTGAAACAATAAAAATGCAAAAGAGAAATTAAAACAAGAACCAGAAATACACAGCACGTACATAATGAGAGAGTTATTGCATTTGCAGTAAGATATCACTGGATTTACCATCCTCAGCAATAACAGCTTGGGTGTACAATGAATGCTATGCTCGCACAGCCAGAGTTGCATTTCTTATAAAACTCAGTAGTCTGGATCTCATCATTTTCCATATATGCAAAGTTAAACAGAAAATATGATCCTGGTCTTAGATGCACTTTTGCATTTGAGCTTCTTATATATATACACACATGTAACATACTTAACATAGAATACAACTTGAGATTAGGATAGCAACTAACAATTATTTTCATAATCAAGCGATTATTATTATTTATTTATTTTCGATTAATCAGATAAAATCCTAAATATATACTCAATTATATTTTTTTCTTATTATTGCGAAATAAGGAACAAAATTATGGTATTTTCACGTGTAGAAGTGTACTTTTAACGGTGCAAAAGCCACACACTACTACAGAGTTTTACTAATATATTCTTTTTGACATTTTAAGCCTTAAATAAAAAACTTTGTGCAGATTTTAAATAGTAAAACATCTTTAAATGTCAAAATATAAATTTACATAGGGTATCAGTTCTTAAGGGATGTGTTGGTGAATTTGAATTTGGCACTGATAAATAAACTTATTTTAATCTTCAACTTTAGACCTTGATTAGAATTAATATAATTTGTTATAAACAAAATAAATAAGCCATGATAAGAAAGGAACACTGTATTTTCTGGACTAGAAGTCACACTTTATTTTATAGTTTGGCTGGGCCTGCTGCGACTTATAGTCAGGTGCAGTATTAAATAAATTTTAATTAGAGAGACAACATTACCATCTACAGCCACGAAAGTCCGCTATGTGCGCCTCCTATATTAATGTAATTCAATGGATTCAGTGATGTGAATTGACGAGTCTGCGAACTTGATGCGCGTTGGCTTGTTCTGTTCATTTAGCAAAATTAGCCTTCCAGGGATGTTCAGTATGCTATTGTGTATCATATAAATAACTGTTTGTATTATGTTAACGTACGAAAATCTATTCAGCCTGCTGTTCTGTGTGCTATTGTTTAGTTGAATAACTTGCCTTTCCTGATTAAATGTCTGTTCTTGAGCTTGAATTTTGTGAAATCATTCTCTAAATAAATGCAATGTATAGTCCAGTGCGACTAATATATGTTTTTCCTCTTCAAAACCCATTTTTCACTGATGCGACTTATACTCCGAAGCGACTTATATTCCAGAAAATATGGTACACGCATTGTTACAGTAATAAAAACTTGAATTTCCCTCTTACTTTAAACCAGATGATTAGTTTGTGATTCATTACTATTTTTATGAAAACCCAACAACAATTTAACAAATACAAACTCACTAATATTAAAGGATGAAAGGAAACCTTTTTTAACCAGCACTCTTTTGCACTTTTGCTTCCATCATTGTCAAGTCAGGTTGCCAGATCTGCTTAATAAAACCAGTCCAATGGTCATTCAAAATGAGCCCAAAAGCATCCCAATGACATTTCACAGTCCAAATACAAACAACTAATAAACCAAATCCTTCCATCTCATCCCTAAACCGTTTAAAAGTACCCCAATTCAGAACTACATTGAAAGGCTGAGGAACAAGCAACGCTGCCTTAACCAAGCTGGTCGCTCGGTGGAAAGAAGAAGCGCCAGACAAACATGCAGCTTGCGTTGTATGAAGAGAAAGTGCCTGACTATAAGCGCAGCTGTTGCTGTGTGAAATAAAAACCTGACTTTAATTCTAAGCGCACTGCTTAGACAGCGGTTGGCAAAAAAAAAATCATAATCGATTATTATCTATTTTATCGATTCTTGTTGGAGCTCTACTTGAGATGAAAGAGATACAACACAGATCAGCAAGAACAAAGGCAAAAGCTGCCAATAAGGATTGAAGCGATTACTTCACATATTACTATGCATAATTAATGCGGTCTTGCAGAAGGTACAGACATTGAATTTTTAGGCTTTTTGTATCACAAAGAACAAAAAAACACAGCTGCAACACTTAGGCTATGTTCACACAGCAGGCGAAAGTGGCCGAAATCCCACTTTTTTGCCCATATGTGAGCCTAATCTTATTTCTTATGACAATCTGAAAAGCACAAATCAGATTTTTTCAAATCAGACCCAGGCCACGTTCATATGTGGTCCAAATTCAGATACATATCTGATGTATTGCAACGGCCATTTCATCCAACTTTTACGAGCAGCATCCATGTTTATTTCTGCAAACACAGTGCTTTGCGTCTAATGTCACGTCGTCTTATGCGCATGTGGGTCACTTTAGGGCCATATATGGTTCACACATGAGACTGATGGAAGTCGCATTTAAACGATAATGTGAACAACAGCACAAAAAAATCTGATTTCTGCAAAAATCTGAACTGAGCATTAAGACCTGCAGTGTGAACTAAGCCTAAGACAGCAACTATTAATTCCAATAATCAACCTCACGTTGAAACACTACTTAAGTAGTTTTATACACAATGTTTTTAAATACGTTCATTTTTACCTCGTCCGAATTCTCAGTTCCAGCATCCTTTCCGCTTCCAGAATTATTGTTTTTTGTGCTGCTTTTTGCAGATTTGGAGGGTTCCTGCAAATTATCACAAACAGAACAAATTAACACACCTCCAGGACATTTCCATCACTTTTAAAATCACATTTCAACATATCAAAATGGGGCCTTATGGAATGGTCTGCACATAGGCCAATTCATGCTGCTTTCATTGGACACGGCTGCTATGACAGGTGTTGGCACATAGCAACTACTATCTGATTGACATGCAACTGAGTAGTTCTGGGAATGACAAACGATTTCAATTCACATCATTACATACACAACTTGTACATTTCGGTATCGAGCGTTTATATAACGAAGCCCACAGTTCATCCACTACTTGTGTCCACTAAAACACTGACTCATGCAGGGACAGGAGACACCTTTGACTATAGCGCTTATACTGCAGTCTGACAACTAATAACGTTACGCCTTTTAATTCACATATTAACGCCCATTCATAATCTTAATCAAGAACTGATTTGTAAAGCAAATATCGGGTAATGTATCTAACAACGTTTCTCCACACACTTGAGTGTTTTTTTTTTTTAAAACAACAAGCCATGTTTCGCTCAAGAAATCGCTTTGCCTTAATTTAAATGTGAATGAACACGTAACTGTCAGTTTTTGACTGAAGACACAGACACAAATGCGCCCTTAGCGGGCTAGCGCGGCCTTCGCTAACAAAATGAAGACCAGCACAACAACTCATTCATAAACTAATATCTCATGCGCGTTCATTACACAGAAACGAGGCGTTGCGGAGTTGTCAATGTAATGTGTACTTTACCTTCTCCTTTTTTGTTTTATTCGGCATTTTGCAAATGTTGTCTTTAGCCGTGCCTCCGTGATAAGGCTTCCCTTGCACTCGGACTCTCGCGCACTCTGTTACCTCCAGCTCCCCGCGCCCTCCCGTCACCAGCAATAATCTGATTGGTTCAGAAAGTCCCAAACCACCTAGTAACAGCGCAGCGGAATTTTCCTATTGGACACTCCGCGCAGCAGACAGTCTTGAGCTTTCTGGACTGGGTCCTGGCTGCGACGAGGAAAGGGACTACAGCAGCTGCTCTTGACGACTCTTATCAAGCGTGTGCTGACATTAGAATTGATTGTGGGAGTGATGCGTGTGCTGGTGACATTGACCGTCAACATGTCTGTATGTCTGAACTAACAGGTTCACCCTACACCCCTGTCTTTTGTTTTATACAGCTTATGTGGGAGCAGCTGCAGGGGAATGTCATAGGACTGTATTAGATTCATTTGCACTATTAACAATTCCTTCTTTAATGCATGATATGATTTTTTATAGCAAACTGTTCAATGCTTTTAAAGAGCAGAAAACGTACTGTTTTTAAGCAGATTTAGTGTTAAACACTACATTATATAATACTCATAACATTGCAAAGTTTTAAAAATTCTATTTTATGCTGAATTCCAGTGTTTGTTGTTTCATTTTATACGATGGCTATGGATTTGGATAGGACGTGTTATTACATTTAAGTGCAGTACATTTGTATCTGTTGGCGTAGCATCTACCGCCATCTATTGGTTACTATTGTGATTTCGGGTGTGGGGCATTTTATTTAATGTGCGTTCAGTGGGGGAGCCAGAGGGGTGTGTGGGGTGGCACTGGCCTCCCCTGGCATCTGACTGGCTACCCCAAAATAAATGCGCTAGTTTCACTCCATCCAAAAACTCGTTTTTCCCGACATGTTTATTTCAGCATGATGCAGTGCAGCACATTATTAAAAACAAATATTAGGAGATTATTAACATACGTTAAAAACACTACATAAATAATTCACCATAGGACTGTATACTGTAAAGTATGTGCTTATATGCTGTATATGTATATAGATTGGCCTTTATTTTTCTGTTTGCACTGTTTTTACAACAAAACTTAACACTGTGTTTTTTTTCTTGAAGTGATATTTTTACTGTATGATGATTTGATTAACTGTGGTTGGACTGGACTGACATCAAACTGAAAAGGGGAATTTTCACAAGAATGTTTTAAGATGTCAAATAAATCTTTGGTCCCCAGAGTATTAGCTCAAAATAACATAGATTATTTACAAAAAATTTGTATAATTGCCACTTTGTAGGTGTGAGCAAAAATGTGCCGTTTTTTGGTGTGTCCTTTAAAAATGCTAATTAGCTGATTTGCTGCCATTTGCATGCCATGGTTGAATTGTGCAGATTAAGGGGCGGTATTATCCCCTTCTGACATCACAAGGGGAGCCAAAAATCAATGACCTATTTTTCACATTCTTGCAGAACATGGTTTACAAAACTAAGTTACTGGGTTGATCTTTTTCACATTTTCTAGGTTGATAGAAGCACTGGGGACCCAATTATAGCACTTAAACATAGAAAGAGTCTGATTTTCATTGTATGTCCCCTTTAAATAAGTTCATGTTCGCGTCTTTATGGCTTATGACTGATAAATACACATACACATTTGTCAAAATAGAATCATCTTAGTATCATAGTAAACATTTGGTTATGTCCTAACCAAAAAAATATAATTGCATTCAGTCTTATAAGCCTAATAAACAGAATTTATCTCCGTCACTGAAGTTGATTAAATAACAAAAGAAGAAATCAGGCACTGCTCCTGATTTCTTTCCTTATTTTGAGCTCTACTATTTGAATTGTGTTTAAGGTTTATCATGGATTTTAGATTTCCTAAACAAATTTTATGCAAGTGCAGTTAAAACAGTAATGCATGAAGTTCAGTATATGAATACTTATCTAATGAGGGGTACTGTGAAGTAATCAGAAATCATGAGATTAATTTATGTTTTTAGTAAAGGGATACACATCTTTTCTTTTGTGGACTATGTTCCCCCTAAAGTAGCCTTGGCCGCCCCATTTCAATATTTTACTATGTTCTTACCTCAACTAAGCATGGTGACACAAAATAAAATGTGCCTTTTTTAAAGCTTATTACTGCGCCCGAGGTCGAAGTGCTGCAAACTAGGTGCTTTTCCACCGTACAATATAGTTCTCATTTTTATCCGCTAAAAAAATTATGTTTTTTTAGTGCCATCATACTTACTTGTGTAACTACTCGTGTAACAGTCTTTAAATAGGGAAAACATGGAAGTGTTTGGTGGCTTCTAAATTCATCCCAGTTTGGATCCTAAGAAACGAATGGGGCTAACACATTCACAACACGCTGTACAAAGATTAAGTGCATACATTGAATAAAGATAGGTATGTATTAATTTGTCTAAGTTGAGGTAAGAACATAGTAAAATATTGAAAAACAGCTGTGTTTTCCTTTAAGTTTCCCAGCATTGTTGTAACTATGTATCCAGATACCGTTAACATTGAGGTGTGAATAAATATATATACAGTCTTGTTCAAAATAATAGCAGTACAATGTGACTAACCAGAATAATCAAGGTTTTTAGTATATTTTTTATTGCTACGTGGCAAACAAGTTAACAGTAGGTTCAGTAGATTCTCAGAAAACAAACAAGACCCAGCATTCATGATATGCACGCTCTTAAGGCTTTGCAATTGGGCAATTAGTTGAAAGGGGTGTGTTCAAAAAAATAGCAGTGTCTACCTTTGACTGTACAAACTCAAAACTAATTTGTACAAACAATTTTTTTTTCTGGGATTTAGCAATCCTGTGAATCACTAAACTAATATTTAGTTGTATGACCACAGTTTTTTAAAACTGCTTGACATCTGTGTGGCATGGAGTCAACCTACTTGTGGCACCTCTCAGCTGTTATTCCACTCCATGATTCTTTAACAACATTCCACAATTCATTCACATTTCTTGGTTTTGCTTCAGAAACAGCATTTTTGATATCACCCCACAAGTTCTCAATTGGATTAAGGTCTGGAGATTGGGCTGGCCACTCCATAACATTAATTTTGTTGGTTTGGAACCAAGACTTTGCCCGTTTACTAGTGTGTTTTGGGTCATTGTCTTGTTGAAACAACCATTTCAAGGGCATGTCCTCATAGGGCAACATGACCTCTTCAAGTATTTTATCATATGCAAACTGATCCATGATCCCTGGTATGCGATAAATAGGCCCAACACCATAGTAGGAGAAACATGCCCATATCATGATGCTTGCACCTCCATGCTTCACTGTGTACTGTGGCTTGAATTCAGAGTTTGGGGGTCGTCTCACAAACTGCCTGTGGCCCTTGGACCCAAAAAGAACAATTTTACTCTCATCAGTCCACAAAATGTTCCTCCATTTCTCTTTAGGCCAGTTGATGTGTTCTTTGGCAAATTGTAACCTCTTCTGCACATGCCTTTTTTTTAACAGAGGGACTTTGCGGGGGATTTTTGAAAATAGATTAGCTTCACACAGACGTCTTCTAACTGTCACAGTACTTACAGGTAACTCCAGACTGTCTTTGATCATCCTGGAGGTGATCATTGGCTGAGCCTTTGCCATTCTGGTTATTCTTCTATCCATTTTGATGGTTGTCTTCCGTTTTCTTCCACGTCTCTCTGGTTTTGCTCTCCATTTTAAGGCATTGGAGATCATTTTAGCTGAACAGCCTATCATTTTTTGCACCTCTTTATAGGTTTTCCCCTCTCCAATCAACTTTTTAACAAAGTACGCTGTTCTTCTGAACAATGTCTTGAATGACCCATTTTCCTCAGCTTTCAAATGCATGTTCAACAAGTGTTGGCTTCATCCTTAAATAGGGGCCACCTGATTCACACCTGTTTCTTCACAAAATTGATGACCTCAGTGATTGAATGCCACACTGCTATTTTTTTTAACACACCCCTTTCAATTAATTGCCCAATTGCACAGCCTTAAGAGTGTGCATATCATGAATGCTGGGTCTCATTTGTTTTCTGAGAATCTACTGAACCTACTGGTAACTTGTTTGCCACGTAGCAATAAAAAATATACTAAAAACCTTGATTATTCTGGTTAGTCACATTGTACTGCTATTATTTTGAACAAGACTGTATATATGTTTTTAATAAGTCCTTGGTGTAAACAGGTCTTATGCCATGGCTTCTCAAGAACTCATTGGAATTAAATCGTAGAAGCAACAATTGTAAAAGACCATGCAAGTAGTGCTGTGCGGCTTTAGCCAAACAACACAAATCAGACACAGTATTTCCTTTACAAGCTTTTATTTAAAACAAAAAAAATTCATTCAGTTTGATTGCAGACATGAATGTCTTATATTTTGTTGTTTATCATTTAATCAGCTTTCAAATATTAACTGTCATCAAGTTATTAAATCACTTGTGTCAGCTAGGGTATTTCTAAGAATAATTGGAAGGAAAAGTTGTACACTGAGCTGTCCCCAAAATATTTTCTTCTTCATCCTTTATTTCTTTACGCCATTCCAGCATCTATGGCTATATTCAAGGTGAGAACAAGTTAATCCATACACAAGTTTTATTTAGACAAGTTGATCCATACACAGGTTGGGGGAGGGTTATTTGGCATCTCCAATTTGCTTAACTTGCTTGTTTTTGGCCTGTGGGAGGAAACCGGAGTACCCGGAGTAAACCCACGCTGACAAAGATGTTCGCTAAGGGAGAACAAACTCCACACAGAAAGGCCACCTGACCTAGCCGAGGCTTGAACCAAAATATTTTAATGAATGCACTATAAATAACCAAACACTAGTCGAGGTGTAGCACTTACCTTTAGGGACCACAGAGGCTTCGTTCATGCTTTTCTTGCAGCAGATGCCAGTTTTAACTGTTACATTACTGTCATTTAAACAACATTCAACATTGTGTAAATTAAGAATCTACATGCACAGCAAATGTTCGAAAATTCATAAGATTTAAATTAAAGAAACTACACACAATAAATTAATTAGTAATGTAACACATATCTCTGCATTAATATGTAAAGCATTTATAACTCAAATCTAAAGATATGACAAAGTGTGTGCTCATAAAAAAGGTATACAAAAGTGTAGCAACAAGAAGCATGCCAATGCAAAGCAAACGCAACGAGACGCTGATTTATTTATGCTAAACCGAATTTGTGCAGTTACATCAACAACATATGGTAACTTTATGAACAGTACCAACAACACAAAATTCGATTTTGTATATATATAAAAAAGGATAAAGGAAACCGGTACAGAAAACTCCTTGATAAAGAGTACAGTATAACTACAAAGGCCAAGCTTGACATTTTCTGGCTAGCATTGTGAATACATATTCATACATTCTTGAAGCAGAACTCCACACCAATTCTCTTCTTTGAGCCTGGATCTTTCTGGCTCCTGTATTAAAATATCTTTATTCATTTAAATGGAACAAAAAGAAGCATGTGGTTTTAGAGTCTGAGATGCACATCAAACAAATTCATTATATATATTTTTTACATTACCTTTGTATTAAAGGAATGGTTTCTGCTGGAAACAGATTAAGGAACAAATAACTCAACACAAGGTGCTTTCAACAAGAATATAGTGATATCTTGACAGATTAAGAATTCATTACTTGATGAAAGTTTTCATTCTCTTCACTGCACCCACTTCAGAATGAATGCTTTTCAGGCCACGCATTCACAAGCATTACCTGCCAAAAGGTTAAGAATAGACATGAAACATTCTAACTGGATTGAAACAAATGAAAAGAAACTTTGAATTCACTGTTATTTATCATTTACAGAGGTAACATTTACATCCCTAAACCTACTCTTGAAAGGTCCTTTACAAAGGCTCGAAACTGAATTCAAATGTGTCCAAGTTCAGTTGCTCAGTTAAAGAACCTGTAAGGGGGGAAAAAGACATGGGTTCCTCAGATTCAAGTGGGTTTTCCTCAGATTCCAGAGGTTCAAGAGAAATTCCCTCAGGTTCCAGAAGGATTACGTCAGGTTCCATAGGGATTACGTCAGGTTCCAGAGGGATAACGTCAGGTTCCAGAGGGATTACGTCAGGTTCAATGGAGATTACGTCAGGATCAACCGAGATGATGTCAGGATCAACCGAGATGATCTCAGGATCAACGGAGATGATCTCAGATTCAACAGAAATTACCTCAGGTTGCACGGGGATTACCTCAGGTTGCACGGGGATTACCTCAGGTTGCACGGGGATTACCTCAGGTTGCACGGGGATTACCTCAGGTTGCACGGGGATTACCTCAGGTTGCACGGGGATTACCTCAGGTTGCACGGGGATTACCTCAGGTTGCACGGGGATTACCTCAGGTTGCACGTAGGTTACCTCAGGTTGCACGTAGGTTACCTCAGGTTGCACGTAGGTTACCTCAGGTTGCACGTAGGTTACCTCAGGTTGCACGTGGGTTACCTCAGGTTGCACGTGGGTTACCTCAGGTTGCACGTGGGTTACCTCAGGTTGCACGTGGGTTACCTCAGGTTGCACGTGGGTTACCTCAGGTTGCACTGGGATTATCTCAGGTTGCACGTGGATTACCTCAGGTTGCACGTGGATTACCTCAGGTTGCACGTGGATTACCTCAGGTTGCACGTGGGTTACCTCAGGTTGCACGTGGGTTACCTCAGGTTGCACTTGGGTTACCTCAGGTTGCACTTGGGTTACCTCAGGTTGCACTTGGGTTACCTCAGGTTGCACTTGGTTTACCTCAGGTTGCACTTGGGTTACCTCAGGTTGCACTGGGATTATCTCAGGTTGCACGTGGATTACCTCAGGTTGCACGTGGATTACCTCAGGTTGCACGTGGATTACCTCAGGTTGCACTTGGGTTATCTCAGAATCCAGCGGGGTTATCTCAGATTCCAGCGGGGTTATCTCAGAATCCAGCGGGGTTATCTCAGAATCCAGCGGGGTTATCTCAGATTCCAGCGGGGTTATCTCAGATTCCAGCGGGGTTATCTCAGATTCCAGCGGGGTTATCTCAGATTCCAGCGGGGTTATCTCAGATTCCAGCGGGGTTATCTCAGATTCCAGCGGGGTTATCTCAGATTCCAAAGAAATGCCCTCAAATTCCAAAGGGATTCCCTTAGATTCCAGAGGCATTGATTCAGATTCCAAAGGGTTTTGCTCAGATTCCAAAGGCATTGCCTCAGATTCCAAAGGGTTTTGCTCAGATTCCAAAAGGCTTTTCTTTGTGTCCACATTATAAACTTCCACCTTGAGCCTATCCCCCTCAGATATTTCTATAGTTTTAAAGACTTGCTGTTCATTAGACTCTTCCTCTTTTTTATCTTTATCTTCAAATTGATTTTCAGGCTCAATTAGACTTTTAGAGTTTGAATCCTCTGACGCCTGTTGAACTTTTAAGTCTTCGTTTTTATACGGTTCATTACTTTGTGAATCTTCAGAATTTTCATTCATAGGAGCATCTTTGCTCTGTGCAACTGTTGAGTTCTGGTACTTGTGGGGTTCTTCACTCTTTGCAACTTCCGTGTCTTTGTTTTTGATAGATTCCGGACTCTTTTGGGCAACTTCTGAGTCTTGGTTATTGGGAGGTTCTTTGACCTGTTCAGCATGGCTTTCAGTTTTTTCCTTGTAGTTGGATTCATTACATTTAACAGTGGTCTTACTTCTTGAGTCATTATCTGGAGGTTTATAACCAAAGTCTTGTTTGTCGCCAACAGTGGTATTAACAGAGCTTTTAACAGTGGTACTGCCACTGTAGAAAATGTCAAACAAATCTTTTGCTTTTCCTGCTGCAAGAGTCTTTGGCTTTGCAGTTTTCGGAAAGGGGTCTTTAGAACTGGAAGAAAACTGAGGAGGAGGACGAAGAATAACAGTGAGATTCTGCTCCCCCTCAGGGACACCAGGAGCAGCCACATCAGTATCAAGTGTAAAAACAAATTCACTGGACATAACAGGTTTAAGCTTGGTGTCATTTTCAGGTTTTGACGCTGCAGTGGATGATGAAAGTGGAACACTAGTGTCAAAGATATCTATGGGTTTTGCAGAGGGGACTTGATGTTTTAATTGTACCTCTTCACCACTAAATGCCTTTGAGATGAGATCTGCTGACAAAGCTGGATGATTTTGAGTCTGACTTCCCGGTACAGGTGGTGCCGGTTTATTCTGCACTCCACCAAATGATTTCCTAATAACCAAAGGACTAGATGGGGGAGGTAAGTTAGGGTTACTTTTATTTTCGTTAAAAGCCAGCCATTCATTGGAGGGTGGGAGCACAGGTTTTCCCGATAATTTCATTGCAATAGACTTTGCCGCAGCTATAGATTTGGTAAATGGATCTTTGTTTTCCACTTTAATCTCATCTTTAACCTCATCTACTTTTGGAACACTTTCTTCGTCTTCTTTCATAAACTGTGCTGCCATTCTCTCAGCCTCCTTCTCCAGTGCGGTCTTCTGTGGCTTTTTGCGAGTGAACTTTCCAAAGCCGGAACGAGCTGCACTCTCCTCATTCTTTTTGCGAAGTTTAGCCAGCAAAGCCGGGCTCGGTCCACATAAGATTTTAGGTGGTTCGGCTTTAATGTCTTTAGCATTGGACGACTTCTCTTTGCTCTCTTTGTCATCTTTGCTAAAAGCAGCTTTGCCCTTTTGGTCCTTTTTATCGTCACTATCCTCCGGATCTTCCCATTTTGATTTTGGCCACTTGACCCATTCCTCATCTTTGTATTTTGATGACTTTTCTTCAACCTCTCGAGTATATTTGTACTTTTTTTCTTCATCTCTACCATACTTGGGCCTCTCATCTTCTCTACTGTATCGGTCTCTATCGTCATCCTTTCGGAAGCGATTTCTGTCATCCTCTTCCCGATATCTGTAACGGTCATAATCATCCTTGTTTCGGTACCTGTCCTCTTCATACCTGGATCTCTCCACTTCCTCTTTCCTGTACCTATTTGTATATTCCTCTTCTTTCTTGACTCGGTGTCTCTCCTCTTCTTCTTTCTTATATTTTGCTCTCTCTTCCTCTTCTTTCTTTATTTTAGCTCTCTCATCATCCTCCTTATATTTTTGTTTGAAAGCATCCTCTTTTTTAGATTTCAACCGCTCTTCCTTGAATTTGTTCTCATTCTCTTTGATATTCTTGTACTCTTCATCCTTGCTGTAGTGTGGTTTTTCCTCCTTTTCCACACTTATCTTTTTTTTCCCATCTTTGCTGTGTTTGGATTTCTTCACATCATCTTGATCGCTGTCCTCGCGCTTTCGTTTGTGGTCAGAATTCTTATGGCTCTTTATTCCAGCCTGACGATCCAGGTTTCTCCTTTGTTCATAGAGGGGATTTTCGGAAATTTTACCCTGTTGAGAAAATCAAACACAAATGAGGTAAGAAATCATTTGTTTAAAGATAAAAAATGTAACGTTAACAACTTATTGTCCAAAAAAACTATTTTGTTTGCTTTTAATCCCACATTCCTAAACACTTAATAAAGAATTACTAAACGGATATTTAGAGAGGTTCACTGACATCCATATAGCAAATGTGCAGCAGATTAGCACACTGTTAGCTTACCTTGTATAAACTTTAAAAAAATCTAAAAAAGCTACCCCAGTTAATGTAGTAAAAAATCACTTGGGGAAAAAGGCAGCAAAACATACAATAAACTAAAAGGAAAAACAGGACATGGTGGGATTCAAGCACAAAAGTTACCTTCGACAAAAGCAAGGTGAACCTCTTACTAAGCTATATATAATAAAACAAGCTAGTTACCTTGTATTTCTCATTGTGAATATGACAGGTGACATGAGCTTCAGCACAAATGGGATCGCCAAAAAACGCTTCACATAGCTGGCAGAAGAATCCTCGCACAGGGATCAAAAACTCTGAACCTAGAACAGGTGGCAAGAATTAAATCAATCTACCAGCCACCAAACCCATTACATACTATTAGTAGTTACCTATGACCTCCGCCAATGCAGAACCCAGTGAAATAAAACCACACTTTACATCACTGCAATCAAAAGGTCAACTATTAGTGATAGGAATCATGAGGAATTTAATGATTCTGGATCAGATTCTAAATGAACAACCAGCCAGTAATAATCTCATAAGATGCCATATCACAGATTCAATAGTGGGACAGGAAACACTGAGACATTTTAGTATAGTGTTCAATTAAAAACGGCGAGAGAAAACAGATGCTCAAGTACCATTAACAGAACCAAGCATTATTAAAAGTACGCCACCTAAGGTGCTTGGCTGGTTTTCAGGCTGGAAATCCAAGCTAAAAGCAGCCAACCACGACTTAAACTGGTTTTAGCTGGTCTTTTCAGTAGGGAATACCCTTAGAACATCCTGCATCCTAACCCCATTATCCCTACACATACATATTTTAACTGATAAATACTTCACTTAAATCCATGAATTGCCTATATTCCATAACAGCACATACTGAGATTTACCTTTTGCTGGCTTTGATGTCTTTTCTCCTGTTCCGTGTTTCTTGTCACCCTCTGATTTTGCCCAAGGTCTGTCATAGGGATCCAGAGTCTACATGTTTAGGAGAGGAAGACAATGGATGACTGCAATTGTCTATTGCAATCAATGCAATATACAGGAATAAGGCTGCATTAACATAAAAACATAGCTTATAAGATCGTAAGCACACACCTTTCTGTGTACTTTGCTGTGCAAATGCATGAAAAAGTCAAACATTGAACCACTGGTAACATTGCAGTTTTTACACCAGTGATTTCCTGCATCGTAGTACTCAAATTGTTCGCCAGCGGAGTCCATTGAATGTCGTCTTGATGGAGATGATGACTTGAGTTTTTCAGGTGATGCTCCTGATGGGGCAGCCTAGATTGGTTTAGGGAGTAGAAATTAAGCATTACTTATAAAAAAGGGAGAAAAAAGGGGAAATAAAGTACTGTTGAGGTTGTATGAATCTGCAAAAGCTTTTTAGAAAGATGAATAATGAAAAAAAATCCTGATTCATCATTAAAGTTGTTGTAGCAGACTTACCTTTGTAAAACACTCCATCTGTTTTTTCCCAGTCGTGGTGAAGTTACCCATGGGTTTACTACTTGAATGTAATTGACTGATATAAAACGAGTGACTTTGGGTATTTCAAACCTAAATTTGAAATGCCTTGTATGTCCAGTTTACGTCGTATGAATACATTTACTCGGTAAAACAACAAAATCATGATTTATGTTAAAAAAAATTATATACATTTGTAAAGTAGTTTGAAAAAGGTTTATGCTAATTTAGGTTTTTTATGCTTAAGGACAAAGGACAACCTATTTACTACTATTGTCTTAAGCAAAAAAATTTGTTTTTAAAGATCAGTATTTTTGACTGACTTCTCTAAACTGCAAATGGATTTAGAATTTACATAAATGCAGCTGCATGGAAGATTAATGCCGCCTTCACATGCGATCATAAATGTTATAATTCTCACTTCCAAAGTCGTGATTACGAACTTGCTGTGTTTAATTGCTTTGTTGTAGAAAAGAAAAGGGGTCGCCAGGACCACAGCAGGAATCTTTCTCTCATCCTTAATTTTTTAATTTTAAGGGCGGGCCATATGGGGAAACATGACATCAGTGCAATTTTTACTTAAAAAATACTCGTATTTACAAAAATTCGGATGGCACATGAAGGCAGCATAAAACACTTAATGCTTAAAAATCACTTATTTAAAACTAATTTTCTGACAGCCATGAAGATTACATCTGCATATAGAAATAAATAATCTCCTTATAAGACAGCTTAGCAAAAAAAATAAAACCATATTAATTTTGCTAAAACTCTGACCAAATCATTTTCCATACCTTTATAAGTTACATCTGATGTTTTTTAATTTCTTTAAACCCAAAAGTAGGTCGCACACCGGCTTCTCGCCTGGTATGCGACCTCCTTTACTGTGCAAACCTCTGAACAATGCCAATGAACTACTATATTTAAAATGACAAACATTGCAAGCTAATATGCATATTCATTGGCTTCATGCACAGCCAAGCAATGTGCTTGAAGAAATATAAAGCCATACATTTTTTTTAAACTTCATTATTGTGGTGTATGTGTAGTGAAAGGTCTGACGACCAGTGAACTGTAGATGACAAAATTTTTAACATGACCCTTTCACACCCCTGTCAGTGACACTTTAGTACAAGGTATACTATAATAGTATAAGGAAAATATCATGATTAATAAATGCTATTAAGAATTAATTAATTATTTAATGTTAATCTGCATAAATTCACATTCATATATTAATAGCTCAGATGCAAAAACCGCTAAACACAACCTCTGTCAAAAATTAGATATTGATATTGACCGAAAGCTCTCTCGGCACGCATTATACATTCATCTAATCCACTTAATCACGTCCTTAGGCCATTCAGAAATAACACTTTGTTGACAGAATCCATTAAATGCCCTTAACCCTGGGTTATCCTACAATGTGAAACCTCAGATTATGAATACCCAGGGTTATCTTTTAACCCCTGGTTAAGTATGAACAGTGTGAAACATGAAACAAATAACCAAGGATTCTGTTAACCTGGAGTTAACTATTTTCAGTGTAAAAAGCCCTAAAGAGTACTTGGACCTGAATCCTACCTGAATGTGGCAGCCACATGTTTCACAGCACCCCCTAAGGCAGGGATGGGCAACCTCGATCCTGGAGGGCCAGTGTCCTGCAGAGTTTAGCTCCAACCATAATTAAACACAACTGAAGCAGCCAATTAAGGAACTAAACTCTGCAGGACACCGGCCCTCCAGAACCGAAGTTGCCCATCCCTGCCCTAAGGTGTGGTTCAGTTTTTTTTTCATTTTTACTTTTAAAATTTTGCTTTAATTATTTGCAATGTTTCTAGCTGCATCTTTTGTGAATATGTCTTGTACAAAAAAGAGGGTTTTGCAGCCAAAGACAGTAAATTTTGAACCAATGAAATGACAAAAATGGCATGTGTAAAAATAAGGCATTTCAATTATTGACTATTAACCTTTTCACTGCAATTAAAGTAAAATTACTGAACCTAAATACAAGAGTCTGTTAAAAAAAATGCTTGTTTCCGAGAAAGCATGTAAGACCACTTAGCGGGTTTTGCATCTGAACTTCATATTTATAAGTGATGAACATTAATTGACAATGAATAATGTATTTATAAATGTATAAAGATTAATAAAAGCTTAAAAATTCTGCTCATTATACCTAACTGATTGTAACAAAATGAATACAGTTTTGTAGCTTGTCTTAAGTGTTAAAAAACACATTTTGCCAGCCTATTTACAAAATCAGGAATAACATGCCACTCAAAAAATTATTGACATGGCAATGAAATGCTTGACTTTGAAAATGCATTAAACCTTTTATACCTTTCCTGTGACAGCATTAGGAACTGTACCTTATTGGACGAGGTGCTGGTGCTGGCCCCTGATTTCTCTGGGCTTCTGGTTGACTCTCTCTTACTCTGCACACGGTCTGCAGAGAACTTGGACTCTTTGTAGTCTATACCAAGGATGAGCGCTACTTTGACCAGCTCTTCATGTTTTTTATCAGACTCTCTCTCTTCAGCGCGTAGTTTAGAGATTTCGGTCATTGCATCTTCCTGAAGCTTACTGAGGTCTATAAGAACAGGGTCCTTGTGTCCATCTTTCTCTCTGCGCTTCTTTCTCAGAAGCTCCCCTGTATTAACAAAACAAGACCGTTACAGGGCACTCTTATGGCACCTTTTCTTTGCGCATAACATTCGGACACGACTGTTGGACTTCGCCCCCTATTGGTTGTCGTAATTAACTTTTTAATTTAATCGTAAATCAGTGCCAACATGGGACACAAGCTCATTTTCAGTAGAGCATCACACGTGTCTTCATTCTATGAATATTCACCATTGTGGAATTAATAAATTCATGCAAATTAATTAAACAATAAACAGCTATGAATATGGACCACAAATATTTTTTTTTAAACATATATAGGGGTGGGCGGAATGACCAAAAATCTATTACACGGAATGAGTCATTTTATTTCACGGAACGGAATATTTGACGGTATACATGTTTTTCAGTTTATATTGTTTTTTGATTATAAAAATGTACAGAAATACACCACTCACTATAGCTTTTAACTAAATGCTCACCACAGTTTTAAAATATGAGCAATTTAAAGTTAATAATGTTAAAGTGAAAATGCCCAGAAGATAACAACAGATAAGTCTTGATTAGACAGAATTTGTTTTTAAATGAGTTTTTAATTTTATAGACTATTGAAGCTATAGTATGGCTTCATTGTATTTTGTATTTATGCATACATAACATTAAACATTTGCAATATGTAAATGAACAGGTATAAATATATGCAAAAACCTACTGACAGGATAAATACCTGTATATGAGAGAAGAAGCTCTAGATATTATAAATGTGACAAGTGCTATGATGTGATGATCATAAAGTTTGTTTTAAGGTCTTGACGCCCTTTACTTTCTATTAGACCTTAACATTTGCATCTTTCTCATCAAATATGTTTGTATAAGTAAATGGCGCGTCAAACTACATCGATCCAGCAGCGCACGTGTCACTGATATAAACGCAAGTTTTATCTTAGCTTGCTTAAAGTTCAGAAAACTTTACAACTATTAGCATTATGTGCGAGAAGAACTCTTTATTTGGCGTCCCAGCTCCTTGCGCTTGCCTAGAGAGACCTCTGCACGCGAGAGACCGTCCGGCTGCTGCATGAGGAGATGAGGAGAGAGAGAGAGTGTGAGAGAGCGCGCGAGAGCGAGCAAGACAAGAGTCTCGCTGTGTGACCCGCGGTGGATTCACTGGCACTTATTATAAAAATTACACAGATAACTCGTTCATTTTTTATAAGTGAACTATTTTACATGTTTCTCCGTCACACTCAGTCTAACATGCTGGAGGGCAGAGTTAGCCACGCCCACTTATTTGCATTCCGCGGAATAGACGGAATAGAAAAATCTGTTACGTCTGACATTTTATTCCGCGGTAACGGAATATACCGTCATACCGCCCAGCCCTATATGCCAATAGAAGTCGCTCAAGGTCTATTTTTAACACATCCAAAGGTTTTGGA
The DNA here is from genome assembly GCF_030506205.2 of Paramisgurnus dabryanus. Lineage (NCBI taxonomy): Eukaryota > Metazoa > Chordata > Actinopteri > Cypriniformes > Cobitidae > Paramisgurnus > Paramisgurnus dabryanus. Next base: position 28,276,838 of record NC_133356.1, on the reverse strand, counting down.
AATCATTTGTTGTGTGCAATGGAAAGGCAGCATTAGACATATTAATGGTAATAGTCGACTTTCAAAGAGAAATACCTTGTTGCCTCCTTAATGTCTCCACCTCTTTCATTAGGTTTGCTTTTCTCTTCATTCGTATTTCTTTATCCTCTTTTAGCTTCTCAAGTTCTTCAAGGACCTAAAAAGAATTGTATTTGGTGCTTTAATTTCTTTATTACCACATAATCTTTACAATTATTAAGGTGTAGTCTAACAAATGAGAAATATTTAGTGAAAAAACAGTTGCATTTTCCCAAACAGTTGTTTTTTAATCTTGATTTCAACTAGATATCAGTTGGCTGGCTTCACATCGATGTTCTCCATGAACAAACCCAACACATGAAATTGTCACAACTCATTTTGAATTACCTTTTGTTTTTGGCTGGCAGTATTCTTATCTTCCATAGCTCTCCTCTGACTGTCACTGATGATCGGTTTGGAGGCCACAGCATCTGTTTTAGAAGGTACTGAAAGGACAAATCAGGCCAAAGTTGACTAAATGTCATCTGTAAAGTCTCAAGATTTTAACAATTACTCATAATGAGAACTAACCTTTTTTATCAGTGTCCTTTCCTTCACTTGTTCTTGTTGCAATCACTTTAAGAAAAGGCCTCTCCATGCTACGAAGATTGTAGGGATCCATTGGATTGTGAGGGGGAACTGGCATACCTGGAGGTGGATACATTGGCCATCCTGGTGGCATGTACGGAACATAATTGCCATACGGATCATAACCGTGGGGAGGGTATTCGGGTGGCATAACCCCATGCGGTGGTGGCGGAGGATATGGCATTGGATGTGCTGGGAGGCTGGGTCGTGGAGGAAACACTGGTGTCCCGGGACCCGCAGTAGGTGTTGTAGGCCAGACTCCTTGTGGAGTGGTAGGTTGACTCTCATTCTTGCTCTGGCTGCGTGACGGCGAAGACCTTTTTGGTTCTGGTGAAACTGGCTTCTTGCCGCTGCGACCTGAATTGCGTTTGTAGCTTCTACTGCGACTTCTGCTCGAGCTTTTGCTTCTGCTTCTGCTGCTGCCACTGCTGCTGCTGCTGTAACTCCTGCTGCGGCTCCTGTGTTTTCGTTCAGACTGCCGACGGACAGGAGTCTTCTTTACAGAGCCTTTACCGTGGAGGCGCTCCTGAGTCCTAACGGCCATCTTGCTGATCTCAGCCACGCCCAGGTCCAGACCGATCGTCTTCAGCAAGTCTTGTATCTTCTCGTATTCTTCCACCTCCTTTCTCACCTTCACATCCTGCGGGCCAACCCCAGGTGGGAAGTCAGATTGTTCCTCCACATGTTCCTCAGGTGTGGCCACAGTATGACCTTTGTCAGCCTGTGAGTGATTTACATTATCATCTTCAGCACGACCAAACATGTAAGGTGTGGTGCTATGTTCTCCTCTTTGTACATCATGAGACTGCGGAAATCTTGTGTCTGGAAAGCTGGAATCTGTAGGTGTGTCCTTAGTGGGTTTTATCTGGTTGACATCCTCATCCACTTCATCTCCATAAAGAAATTTTTCCTCATCTTCAATATCAGTAAGACTCTTCTTTACATTCTGTGATTGCCCTACCATCTCTGCCATCATTCCAATAAACTCAACAAGATCAGACTTTTCCTGTCGTCCTTCTTTCTGGTGAGGGAGGATTGCGCCGATTCCACCTTCTTTGAGTGACTGCAATTTGCCAAGAAGCTCTTTAAGAGCACTGCTATCAGAGCATTTTCCTAGCATGGATGCCATCAATTCTGGATCCATTGTTTTGGTCAGTGCAGAGAGAAGCTGCTCCGCCTCATGGGAAAGACCCCCATCTGGGTTTGCTCGAGGGGAATCACTATTCTAAAATGCATAACATGCAACAGCAGGTTAAACACGGTTCAAATATTTTGAAAAGGCATAAAAGATCAGATACAAACATGATTATTGATATATGTCTTTCCCTGAGCCAATGCTGTTGTTTTGATGTTTTAGACTTTTTTGCTTCCTTACATTTATCTCTGCTGTGAATTGGAATAGACAGTGTACTTTTAAAATCCCTAAAAAAGGTTTAACAATATTAAAACACTTTAACAGCTTAAGTATTCATCAACAATTGGCTTGAGAAAGAGTTGTACATCTCCAAATACGTAATAAGAGATGGTTACCTGCGCAACCATGGGAGAATCTATATCGGAGGAATCCATCCTTTTCTTCAAAATGGACTTTGCAGGTTGTACAAGAGTATCCTGTATTTCCTTACGTCGCCGTGCCTTCTCCAGCTCACTAAAGTCCTCGCTCCCCTCACCTGGTCTGACACTCCTGCTGTAATGACTCCGACTGGAGCTCCTGCTGCTGCTGCTACTGCTGCTGCTGCCACTGTGACTGACGCTTCGGCTCCTACCACGACTCCTCCCTCTGCTCCGGCTCCTTTCTCGGCTGTGGCTACGCTGACGGCTCTTGCTCCTTGCCCTGCTCCTGGCTCTACTTTGTCTGCGACCGCGGCTTCCACTTCTGCTGCGACTTCTACTGTAGCTCCTCCCACGGGCTCTGCTCTTGCTACGCGCCCGACTCTTTGATCGTTCAGGACTCCTGCTCCGACTCCGGCTGCGTGGTCGACTTTTGCTGCGCGGATAACCGGGACTAGGGCTCCGCCCCCTGCTCCTGCCGCGACTGACACTGCGCCGCCTTGAACCCCTATCGCTGTGGTCATCATAGCTTGATCTCCGTGGAGAATAATACGGCTTCTTATAATCTCCAGCACCGTAATCTCTATTAACAGACAATTTCACAAACAGCAACAGAATTGTAAGGGTTGCCGCTTTCATATCGGGTAATGTCTTTAGGCTCAAGCAGAAATCTTTCAACAATTACACACTAGCTTCTAGTGCGCTGTGGTATATGATAATATTTATACCGCATTATCAACTATACGATTACAGTAATATTTATAATAAAAAAGCCACACTCTCTGTCTTTTCAACACCTATTGTTACTTTTCACATTGTGATTTTATTTGTATAAACACTTTTATCTCACTTCTTCTACACATATTATTGCCTCCATATAAATGGTAAAAAATGGTAAATGGACTGCATTTATAGCGCCTTCATAGAACAATATCCATCCAAAGCGATTTAAACATTGACTCACATTCACTCACACATTCATACACAGACGGCGGTGTCAGCCATGCAAAGCGCCATCCAGCTCGTCTGGAGCAGCTGGGGTTAGGTGTCTTCCTCAAGGACACCTCAACACTTGGTCAGGTGGAACCGGGGATTGAACCACCAACCTTCTGGTTTGTAGACAACCTACATGAACCACTGTCACCCCACAACATATAATAAATCGCTTTACTGTTTCCTCATTTTTGTGAGTCACTTTGTATAATAACGTATTATTCATAAAATGGGCTGCGCTTGAGTGAGGTTGCAGCAGATCATTTATATTTAGAATAACCAATGGCCTGATAACTTGATGACAAGGGTGTGACGGCCAAAACCATGTTATTAAAATATTTTTAAAAACATTTTTTATCTTAAAGAATGTCTAAATACTAATTAAAAACAATTGTTAACAGTCTGTGTTACACGCCCCACCATGTTCCCACACAGTGAAAAATACAGAGCGGAGCAGACACTGACAACGCGCTGACATACAGGACAGACCAGGTTACTTCCGGTTACTTTTGAGATTAAACATATTAAACAAAGTCTCACCTTCGAAATCATCTCTTCCTTCTAGTTAATTTATAGCATCAAATAAACATGAATGACCATAAGAAGGAATGTTGTTTTCATGGATTAAAGTGAAAAAAATTATTCTGACTGAAATTTTTTTCAGGCCAAGTCATATTCCTTGTAAATAGGCGATACCAATAGCATTCTAAAGGGAAATGTTTTTTGCCATTAATGCCATATTAAAGTCTACTGTGGCATTTATAGGGTTGCCAACTGCTATGAAATACAGCAGCAGTGCGAGTATGTTTTTTGTGAATAAACAGTGTTAACACTTAATTACAACATATGATATAGGTTTATTAATAGTTTGTTAATTTACAGCTTTACCTTTAACACAGTCCTTTAATTGAACCATTACCTTTAATATCTGTCTAAAACAAAACACTTGTGACTCCTGCATTAAGGGTTAAAAACGTTATCCCGTCATGTTAATCTACTTGTTGTGACAAACTAAAAAAAAATTATTCTGTATGTAGTTTGCAGGGCATTTCAGATTAAGGTGAAACAGCTAAATAACTCCCTATATAAAAAGAAATATGAATATCACCACCTTTAATGAATCTTAGTTATTTATTAATTGTAAATCTTATTATTTTTGGCATTTACTTATACATTTTTTTAAATCAAGGTTGAAACTGTTAACATTAGTTAATGCACCATACTGCATTACTTTAATCATCTAACTAACATCAATTACTTTAATGACATAAACATGAATTAATAAATGCTTGTATACTCTATATAACATGAACAAACTATGGAAAATATAATGCATTTAAAAATGTGAACAAATACAACTTTTTCATATCATATTATTCAGTACACATAAACGAATAATCCAGGGTCTGTTCTGTTCACACAACAGCTTACAGTCACAGCTCTAATACAGTAACGTTATGTATGAATATAAACCCTGAACGAGCAACTCGAATAAAACTTGTGTACAATTCGCACAGGATGCCTGTAATCATAGTGACAGTTGTACATTGAATGATTGTACCCTTTATCAACAAATTATTATCTTACAATAGAGGCAGAGCTGAGGTGCTATTTTGCGACTTGCTTATTCCCCTCTTCTTCTTCTTCTCTTATTTAATGGCGGACTGCAACTCTTAATCGTGTTATTGCTATTTCCTCACACCTAGTCGTTTCCATGTGATTCTTTATACTGACACTTTTTTGTATTTTGTAATGCTTATTCCCCTCATACAGAAACAGCACATTTAACACTGTTGTTATTGTTTCAATTTAAAATCACTTGTTTTTAAATGCGGATACATGTACAGTGTTTCCCATACATTGATTTATTTGTGGTGGCCCACCACAGAATCAACACTGGCCCCCACAAATAGAATTTTCATCATTCCCATTTACATTTTTATTTCACCATTTAAAACAGCTTAATTCGGCTTAAAATATAATTTGATATATAATACAGATCAAATACAGATACAGATCAAAGAGTAGAAGTGAAACATATTTCAGGTGCCAACACTAGATCAAACTCAAACACAACATGATGACGTCACATATATGCTAATAAGCGGGTGACGTCATCACCACCACAGTCTCCTCAAAATCCTGTGGGAAACACTGCATGTACAAACGTCAACATTTCTTGACCATGCGCACATGCAACTGCAAGAACTGAGAGGTGGATGACATCAAAGTACTGTGAGAGCATTTCGGAAGCAGTCTCGTCTAATGAGTTCTCGGTTCGCTCTCACGGGATTTTGATGTCATCTGACTGCCTCTTGATTCTTGTGGCGCCAAGTGAAGTTTACCCATGAGTTTAACAAACTCGTTGTATCAGCCACTGGTTAGATCAGCGTAGCAGTCAAAAACGATCGAGACAAATCAATTACCCCCAAAATACAGGACCCTAGGCTTACTGTGCAAAGACACGTAAATTACCTGGCTGTTTGATTTTCTTAGCCCACGAACTGAAAGGCTTGCCAAACTTCCTCATTTCGCTAAGTCAAGTTAATCTCCATTGGTTTTATACACCTTTATCGATGTCCAAAACATCGGATCCTTCCTGCATTACAAGTATGTCCATGCTAGCAGAAATAAAGTTTTACCTCAGCTTAACGTGAGATACAGCCAGAAAACCCGGAGTGGATCTGGTGCGTATGATTACAGAACGCTTACAGTGAAGAGAGGAACGTGATTTCGCTCCACTCCAGGCTTTGATCACATTCCACTTAACAAGGTGAATACACTGCGTCTTTATGAAAAGTTAATTTAATAATTTTGCAACTGACGGAAATCCGTCGTAGACTCGCTGCAATCGACGGAAATCCGTCGCTACGACGGAGAACTTTAATCCATGTGTTTTTACCGCGGAAAGGCATCAGTACACTTCGCTTTTCAGGTTCAAATCCTCCCATGCTAATCTACTAACTCTCCTAAAAGCACATTCACTGCTAGTTGTCTTGCTGTTAATTTTAAAGTAAGTAGCTAATCAGTGTCTAGTTTATTCAAACGCCGGTTTCACTTTGCAAGCGTGACCACTGACCAGCGCGTATGTGGAGAGCGTTTGCCGCTCGTGACCATTGTGCTTACACCGGCTGCGTTTGCAGCGCATACTGTGCAGTTTAAAGGGACACTTCACCCATTTGCATTAAGCTTTGTATAGTTAGAACCCCAGTCATGTTTTTTAATGGGAGGCATCAGTTCCTCAGTTGCCACTGAGACAGGAGAAATACAGATTTCAGTGTTGCACTTCATTCTTTCAATGATGTAAAAATCATCATTTTGCATAATTGAAAGCAGGAAGTCCAATATCTTTGAAACTACAAACACCCCTTTTCTCGGTCAAATAGGCATCAAATTCAAAATTTATGTTACATTTTGACTACAAATATGACACACTTTCAATAAAGATTAATGTTTCTATGGGTGAAATGCTCCTTTAATAACAGTATAAAAATCTCAAATTTACAATACTTTACATGCATTTATGAGCAAAACTTCTTAGCATAACGCTTTTTAATCCACATTGTGGTCCATGTAATGACAGATATAGACACAATTAAATCTGTTTCTCTGAAGATTATTAAAATAGATGATAGAGAGAGTACATGTTAACGATATGCAAAAGGTACAAACCCAGGGTTTCCCGCAGAAAATTTGTTAGTTAAGGTGGTAGGGTTGTGTGGGTGGGTGGGGCCGGGGGCATGGCAATCAAAGGGGCGGGGCGTACGCGTCATGATGAAAATATTTTTATTTTAAACACTCAAATAAAACTCAATTTTGAAGAAACTATGACAGAAAATGAACACATACTAGAATATATATATATATGACAAACTAGTTAAGGTGGTAGGATTTCTCAGCTTAGGTGGGCCGCCCAAACTGAAAAGTGCTGCGGGAAACGCTGAAACCCCAAAGTAAACGATGATGCGAGTTATTGTCTCCAACATAAATCTCTTTTCTTGGAACAAACACACGGATTGTAGGCAACAGTTTACTTTCTGGGATTGGTGATATAGTAAAGAACGACATCAGGGACGTGCACAGACATTTTGAGGGGCAGGGGCTCAAGTGAAATAAAGGGCACTTCTCTTCTTTTTTTTTTTAAACAAAAAGTATATATATTAACGCAATTCTGACTTCCTTTTTAAAAAAAAATATTAAAAAGGTTAATTAATTTTATCTTCCTCAAACTCACACAATTGTTTAATTTTCAAAAGATGTCTACAAAATAATCAGTTCACACAGACACCATGGTCTCCTTAGTAGTCTAGGTTTATAGAGCAGCAAAGGAATCCATTACACAATGTGCATGTTTTGAAAACATTAAATTACACATTAATTATAAATTTGTTAAAATGCTAAAAACAAAGTTGTGACTGCTGAGTTAGCGCTACATGCCAATAAATGCTATATCATATGCTAGCGTTTAGCTGATTAGTTGTTAGTTGTTACTCAAAATGTATTTTTGTCTGATAAGGGCTCAAAATATAAGGTCTGTTTACTAATGTGAGCTTCTGGCATGAGCCTCAGAGCAGAGCAATCAGAGCAGAGCAATCAGAGCAGAGCTCAACATTATTATTCATGACCCTTTCAAATAGGGCAAAAGTAGACCATTTAATTAAAATGTCAAATTCTAGGGTTGTAAATAGACATGTAAAAACGTTTCTGGATAATTTTTGCACTTAATAAATATAAAAGCAACATACATTCTATGTAATTGTCAAAGAACAATTTAACATATTATGACAACACATCCTATGGCACCTTTAATCTTAGGTTTCATATTTATTAGGGTTACACATGTCAGAAACATCAAATATAGATTAGGCCTATTTTTTTTTGTATTTTATATTTTACTTTTTTGTGATGTCAGTGAAAATTCAGACTGGGCAAGTAAAATACTGAACCATCAGATTTCTTCCCAATCTACTCCAGCACTCCAGTATAACACATTATACTTATTTAACAGCCATTACAAAAAACGCAAACAAAAAAGCTTACTACTGCAGTTAGCAATTATTTTATTGTTTGTGCTATTATTTTCTGAGCAGTCCAACAATGTCCCTGAATCGTTATGTGTAACAACGTGTCCCATATTTTGTGCATAAAACTGTTAATATAAGAATGCTTTCTTCCTCACACACTTACCGGTAGCCTGCCTGCATAATCATGCACATGATCGCGTCTAGGTCGGGCTGAGCTTTGGCGCTTGAAGCGCGAATGATACACCACGAGTGTTGACAAACCAATCATAAAGCGAAGTAAGTTAGAGAGGCGGGACTAAGGAAAGGTAAAGCCAATCATATTAGCGATGTGAATTTTGGAGGCGGGACTCATCTGTTAACCGTTTGTGTGCCACAAATAGCGCTATTTTTTATATAAGAGTTTAAATCTCATTTAAATGATTTCTGAATAAATTCATGTTAAATTAAATAAGCAACAAGTAAAAAACAAAAGAAACAGACAGACATCAGTTGTTATACGAATAAAGATCATATTATTATTATTATTTTTTTTAAAGCACCCCAGAAAAAAAGGGCACTTTCTCTCCAGGAATAAAAAGGGCAGGTGCTCAAGCCCCCTTTGATGTCTATGTGTGCACGTGCCTGAACGACATTATAATAATTCCTCCTGCTTGGACTCACAGCCTGTAAATTAACTCCTGTTAACATTGCATTGTAAGTTCCGAATCTTTCAAACATGGTAAGGAGCGTCACTGGCCAATCAGGGACACAGCTTTTTTCAAAAGGCCGAAGCAGCAATCAGTTTTCCAACTGATATTTGGACATCTAACATAATCTCAGTGAGCTTGACTGAATCTGAGAGCACTTTATTTTGAGATCTTTTTAAATAAAAGAAGATCATGTAATTTAATGCAGTTTGGGTAAGTGAAAGGTTTAATAATTTATTTTAGTTTTTTTAAGAAAAGTTTGTATGTTTGTTTGTAGTCTATATGCTGTAAATTATAGTTCTAAGAAAGAAAATCAGAAACTGCAAAAATTGTTATCGGCAGGTCAAACCAACATAAGTTAAAAAAATGTGCAATCTCTAGCAGAAACACAGGTCTGGTAGAACCAGCAGTGTACCTTTTTTTTTGTGCTAGGGATGTGACAGTGAGGGAATTTTCCCACCGGTTAATCGACGTGTGACGAACCCACTAATACCAGTATCACCGAGTGGGGAGTGGTGGTTTTAAATTGATGATGGTTATCAATGATAGTGCAGCTGTGCACACTTTACTTTCACTTTTGAAGTAGCTGCAGTTATTTGAATGCAGTGCTTGAAGTGGTACTTCTCTATTTTTACCTGGCATTTCTGACTGTGCGTAAGGCTACCCATCCCAAACTTTAGGCACTTGTTTTGGACTGAGCACCGGACAACCTGCACTTTTTAAATGAAATCTCACACCTGCTGCCATTCTGTGCTGTGACTCGCGTTCGGCGCGTGCATAATTGAGCATATGCATTCAGTTCTTAATTGTAGCATATAGGGGCGATGCACAATCTTGTAATCTGTGAGAGACTAAACACTGACCATGTTTACATGCACCCCCATAATGCGATTTTGGCAATATTGCGATTATGCTTTGAAAGTATAATATCATATTAAAAGCGCGGTATGCGTCCATGTAAACACTTTAACCACATTTATACCACACTAACTGAAGTGTGCATGTGTTTCAATCACGCACCTTGAGCTCAAATTCATTTTAAACTTGACATTAGGAAGTTTTCCCTGAACTCTGTCAACAAGACTCACAACAGTCTGCCTTCATCCAGAAAGAGCAGCATATAAAATTGTTACAGTGTTACGAGTATCAACAAACTAGAATTTATGCTGCTAATCAACATTATTTCAATGGAGCGGAGTGTGTTGCAAAGGATGATAAATTCAAGGTTTTACAGAGAAGATCCATTGGGTCCGTTTGTGCTTTTAAAAATTATTTTATAACACACAAAATCTGCATAAAACTGTACGTAAATATACGTTTTAAAACAATTGTGACCATATCTGTGAAATCCAGAGTAGGACTCATCAGTATCAAAGATATGGTTATATTTTCACAGAATGATGTAGGATGATTTTAAATAGAAAACACACACAAAATATTTTAGCTGGGATATAACATGCAGATTCATAATATTGTTAACTGGTCAAGCTTAGTCAGGTTTGGTATTGCTTGTTTGAAGTTCCTTACCGAACATAGGGTGCATCTGCTGGATGGGTCAACTCATTTCCAACAGTTATGACCAGACTGTGATCAACAGGGAGACCACCACGAGGAGGTGATGGACTGTACCTCTGTTTAGGAAAATGGGAACATAACTAGCTTGTACACAAAACAATAGATTACAAACAGCACACACTTTACCTGGTGTAATAAATGAATATGTAAACTCTGTTTCCTGACCAGAAAGAGGGGTATTGCATAACGTCCACTTAAGAGTCTTAACTAGCATCTGCTCATTTCCTTTGTTATTAATACGTTAATACCATAGTACAGTTAGCTTATCAGAGGGTTTACCATGGTCTAACAAATCATGCTAACTGTAATGTGTATGTATGTGCGTGTGTGTGTAGCAGTGTTTTGTTTTTACTGCATACCCTATATGATCCCTGAGGTCGCCCTTCTCCTCTATATTCACGAGGCTCATCTCTCGCACCCGGTGAGGGATATCTCCGCCGTGGAGATGGACGCCGGTAGGGATCCGGGGGTGAGTGATGTCGAGGCCCAGGACGGGGAGCGAAGCCACGAGACGGCGGAGGATGATAGCCGCCTCTGTGCGGCCTAGCACCGCGATACATTACGACGCTTCGGCAGTTACTCTATATCAGCATCAAATTCGTATTATCCGACCGCAGTTCTCTTCAGCAACCGATAAATATGCAAGCAAAATAACCCTACAAATAATCTCAGAGACAATACAACGCATTCATTACACAAAACCGACAACTCGCTACATGTTAGCTTCCCGCGCCGCCATTGGTCTACGTTAGCGGGACGTGACGTCACGCAGAGAAAGACCAATCAAGAGCATCGAGACAGCATCAATGTTCTCTACGATCAAAGTACAATTCAGTTTACGATTTTTTTGATAGCGTTGTTTATATTTTGCAAGAAATTAAACTTTGACGCTCGAACTTATCTCAATGTTTATCAAGAGTGCCTATTAGTACGGTCGGCCTACACTTTTCTGAGACATTTTAGTCCAGTGGCTTGACGGAGCCATGCGCTACTTTCACTCTCACCAATATTCACTTCCCGATGTGCCCGCATTAAAACATTTAAAGAATTTAACCGTACGTTGCAAATACTACATAATGATTTTATCGTAGGCTGGAAGAGTGTGTATTTGTCTTTCTGTGGACTGAATAAAGTCTATACTTATATAATATTAGCCTAGATTGGCCTTTCTTTTTCTGTTTGCACTGTTTTTTTATTTACAACAAAACGCAACACCATGATATATTTTTGAAGTGATCTGGATTATAATTAGATTCATTGCGTTAGCCTTGAACTTGAAAACATCCGGCTTAAACGCACAAATGTCCATATGTCAAAATAGCGGTCTTGTGAGTGAAAATCCTAGTACAGTGGTTCCCAAACTTTTTCAGCGTGTGGGCCCCCTTGTGTACGGTGCATTCCTTCGCGGCCCCCCAAAGAAAATTTTTGACAATTTTTTTTTTCAAAAAATCAACATTTTAATAAAAAAACTAAATTAAATTATACAAAAAAGTAGTGCTTTTGGTTAGTAGCCTTATTTTTTTAGGTTTAATTACACAGAATTCATGATAAATTTATGTATTTTATAAAATGTCATAAAACTAGTTCCCCCCTGGCACCATCTCGCAGCCCCCCTGGGGGCCCCGGCCCCCAGTTTGAAAACCACTGTCCTAGTAAATAATTTATTACTGTCTTAAACGAATGTAAACAGCTGAAGTCTCTATTAAATTACAAAAGATGAAGAAGAGAAATTCACTCACTGTTCCTGACTGACTTAACTTCGTAAAAAAAAAGATTAATCCATATTTACTTAATAAGGTTATTTTTGCCAAAAATCGTTTATGTTGAGCTCTGCTATTTGAAGTAAAGATAGTTTAACTTTTTTATCATGAGGTTTAGATTTCCTGAAAATATAAGTTACTGCAGATATTAGATCACTAGATATTAGATCTAGTGCTGGGCAAAATTTAATCGCAATTAATCGCATACAAAATAAAATTGTTTTTTTTTCATAATATATGAAATTAATATATAATAATTATTATGTATATTTAACCACATACACATACATATATTCATTTCAGAAATGTTTTATTTATATATAATTTTTATTTATTTATATATGATATAGAATCAAATAGAAATAAATATATAAAAACATTTAAATGTTTGTTAAATACATACATGAATGTGTGTGTATTTATATATACATAATAATTACACACAGCACACACTCATATATTATGCAAAAAAAAATCATTTTTATTTTGTATGCTTTGCCCAGCACTAATTAGATCATTTGCTTTATTAACAGACAGTAATTTGATCTAAGAGTTTAAAATTCACCCACAATTACAACTGTGCTATTATTGCCTATAGGAATATTGGAATATTTAGGTACTGTGAAGTAATCAGTGATTATGAGATTCATTCATGCTTTTTTAAAATTACTTATCGTTTTATTTCATGGACTATGGAAACCCTAAAGTAGCCATTTATTAAATTCTAGGTCTGCCACTGATTTAGTCAGTTTGATAAATAGAAATAGGGCAAAAAGGAAATGATATAAAAACTTTAGAATTATTACACAGAATTGACAATAACACACACAAAAAAATGAATGTTAGCATTACTGTAAACACATTAACTCTAAGATTGTGCTCAGATCAGGGGCGAAGCCAGACATTATGGGGGTTTAGCCCAAATCTAGAGGTTCCAAGGCATGGTCCCCTGAGGATATTTTTCCCCATTTATGGCCACCGTACACACTTAAGTGTTGTCTGTATTATCATTTTGAAACTGTTACATAACACATTTTTGACAATGACACCTATAACTCTTTTCCAAAAATAGGCAAAATATGTTTGCTATAATCCAGTAACTAAATTACACAAGATAATCTGGGCCGCTCTAATTTCAGATCAAAGTTCCTCAACAAAGTAAATGTGGGCTGTAGTACCCTCTAATTTTATTACATTTTCCACTTTTATTTTTGAACATAACAAAACAAAAGAACATTTTAATAGATTTATTTTCATGTAGCAGACATTTACTCTGGTAAATGTTTACTATTTTGCCACTATAACAATTTTGACTTGACTAGCAGTACACCTTCTCACCTCCCCTTTTTCTTGAAGCACACTCTCTCTCTCTCTCTGACGTCTCCCTCATTGCACAATTATCACATGTAAGAGATTGGGGATTCACATTTTAAAACTGTCTATTAATGCATTTCTGATGTAAAATGTCTCTTTTTAACAAATCGTATATCCAACTATAAAAAAATGGATATTTGCTACGAGCATGGCCTTGTTTCAAAGCATTCAATTCAATGTACTTTAAATGACAGTGTGCAGCAGAGCAGGTAGACTAGATCATAGCGCTAACACTAGCTGTTAGCCATGCAGATAATATATAAATTGACACAATTGAACAGTATTTACATCACATAACTATAAATATACACTTTCACATCCAGTGTAATAATGAACATTTAAAAAAATGCATTTACTGTGGGGAGATTCTGCATATTAATTTGCCCATTTCAATTTCTCATTCGTTTATACTGGAGTAGGGACTTCCAGAGTTTATAGCTGATTGCCGCCACCTAGCGTACTGGATGAATTCATTTTAAAACTTTCAAATGATTCGAGGCCTGAGCCCCAGAAGCCACTACCACACCCCTGTCTCACACCTTGTTTTTTGTGATTTATTTACAGAAAATCATCCTACATAATGTAAAGAACATTGTGTGAAAATATCACCTTAATATCTTTAATATTGATTAAGGTCAGGTGTAAAAGATTGAAATCAAACTTGCCTGTTCCTATCTCATCTAAAAGGTCAGTCGACCTCATACATTTATATAACACTGCTGCAGCAGACAGTGGCGCCCCCAGGATTGTTTTCATGGGGGGGCACAAAGGGGCCAGCACAAATCTTAGGGTGGCACAATTAAAAAAATTATTATGCCTGAATCTAATGGTCAACAGTTTTCCCTTTGCTTTTAATGCTACTTGGACTATAGTTATTCTTATTTATTAGTATATGATTTACTAGAGACAAATAAAAATTGCAAATAATTTAAAGATCAGATGGTGGAATAGTATTAATCTATCAAAGATGAGTATCAACCGATCACCGTTTGAATTGTGTATTTAAAATACATTATTTTATTAAACTATACAATGAGTTATATCCAGTGTTATCCAGTTAACATACTCTAATTAAATGAGTGACATACTTTAGTCCTTAACACGTCTCTAGTCTTAAGTTTTCTCGACGTGGGCACCAATCTTACCTCTCTCCCTCTCTCTCTCTCTCTCTCTCTCTCTCTCTCTCTCTCTCTCTCTCTCTCTCTCTCTCTCTCTCTCTCTCTCTCTCTCTCTCTCTCTCTCTCACACACACACACACAAAGACGCGTTTGAAGGTAAAAGCGCGTGTTTTCGGCAATTGCGCAGCCCAATTCGCGTCATTCGCATCCCCCCTTGCAAGGACGCGTCTGTCTGATTGCGTCTTTGCATTGACTTTGTATGTAATCTACTCGCGCAAATCGTTGAACTTGCGTTTGGTGAGTATGCCCAATAATGAATGGAAACACATTATTCCCTTCGCGGCACCGCAGGCAGCGAGTGCACACGCACAAGCGCAGCAGGTACACTGGCAAGAGTAGAGCGAGACCTTCAGCCTATGTGCCGGGCAGGGGCGTCATGCACCATTTTTTTTAAGGGGGCACAGTGCGCACAGCTCACAGAAATTTGTGCATACACAGACATCAAACAAAATATTATAGATTCTTCAGTCTTTTCCATGGCACTTACATTTCTAACAATCTGAGCGCCCCATGCTTTCATGCAAAAACCTCCAAAATAAATGTGTTGACTAACTTTTATATGAAATACTATTCAATCGGAATAATGACATATTGGCATCATATTTACATCTGAAACGGCATGTTTTGTTTATTTACGTTTTGTTTAATGACTTTAATTGTGTCATTAATGCATTTTGCAAAACAACTGCATTATCCTATGAAATTAATGTAATTTTAAATCCATAAAGTATATAAACAACGAAAATGACATAAGCTTTAGCCACGTGATTGGTTTTAATGTTCAATAACGATTTAAAAAAATATGTTTAGATAAAATTATTAGAGGAACGGACTTTTGCATTAAATGTTACCTCGTATGTGAGCATGTGTGATTCCGCGCCCCTGTGCCCGTGAACTCTGGCGACCTTTGCCGTTGCACCAAGAAGATGAATCTAGAAATCTCTACTAATATAACATCGAGACGGTCACATTTTAAACTATACATTTTCTACACAGAGGAGGTTAACTGCACATTACCGTCCTGGGGTTTGGAAATGTTGTGAGTGTTTCTTAGACGTTTTAATTCCTCAGAAAGCCAAAGGCAACAGCAAAGCTCATGAGCGCTCTCAGACGCTGATGACGCCAGAACAAAGAAATTTAACATGATCAAAACGGCGAAAATCTCCGAAAAGTGACAAGGATGCAGCACAGAATTGATTATATTGCGCATATTAAACAGATTAAAAGACAAGTAACAGATTAATGGATGCTTCTGTGAATTTGAGGTTGCATGCAAAATCCAGTTGGCTCAAAAACGGAGGGTCAGTTTGAATGGGCATGACGTCTCTGGTGCCCCAGCCCAATTTAAACCCTGACAGTGATTAAGCTTGGAACAATATGCTTTATATAACCTATAATTAACTGAGTTTTACTTACTAGTTTGTGAGTTTCTTCTGTAATGCATCCAATGGCTGAACAGGAGCGAACAGGACGTCACGTGTACGTCACATGGATGGCAGTGCGGCTGCGCATACTCACGGCTTTGCGGGTAAAGGTGAGGGGAGGGGTTAAGATCGTATTCTATTTAACACATTATACAAATGCATATTTTTTTTTACATAGTGCTTTTAGTGTACATTTTAATGAATACATATTACTACTATTATTTAAATATAAAAATCTCAACAAAATTTTTTTTTTTTAAATCTCATTCTGTTTGGGGGGGCCACTGGGGGGGCCAGTCACTTTTATGGGGGGGCCGCGGCCCCCCTTGGCCCCCCCCTTGGGGGCGCCACTGGCAGCAGACAATGGATGTGTACTGTTAGCTAAGCTGCAAAAGGCAGGCATCCAGGTAGTTAAATTATGAAAAGGTTGTCATAGAAGTCCATCTCATAATTTTCCCATCGGCTGTAGTTGACCTAGGCTTCTGCTGTGGTCATCATTATGGGGCACATGGCTAAGCATCTTGCAGAACTGGAGCTGTTAGTCTCAGGTGTCTGAGAATGAGCCATGGAGGCAAAACAGGCTGATATTAACACAGACTAGAGCTTGGCATATCTAGATAGATGTGAATTTGTTACAAAACTAATCAATCATTACATAATATCTTGATTTTTGTTGTTTTAGCTTATTGTTTTTAAATGTGCTATAGAAATAAAATATGACTTGATTCCAATGCTTTTCTAATTCTAGTTTGTATCCATTAGAAAGGCATGATCTGATCAAGTTGCACTAAGGATAATAAATAAGATGGCTCTGAGATCAGATGTTTTTTTTTCATTGTTTTTAAACTCCATCCAAAACACAAGCACAAAAGTCAATCAGAATAATTCCTTTTATTTCACAACAGACATGACACATTTCCAATTGGTTCTAAAATACACATATGATTCCAGGTTCTTAGTTACCTTTGTTAAATGTCACTTCTCCGTTTCTCTTAAGTTCTGTTAGGAGTGTTAAATGACACTCAGAATGAGGTAAACATTCTCAACACTTTTTGAACAATAAATGCCCTTTCCCCATTCCAGCTACTAAAATAAATTGGTTGATAATCATGTAGTAAAACATCCATCACTTTTCCTAGAAGTTACAAATATAAAGTATATTTTCAGCACTTCTTGTACGAGTCCTTTCTATCTTATCCTAAAGTTTATTAAAAAGCTTAAGGCACATTTATTGTAATTTGATGTAATTTCTGTATAATTAAATATTTTCCATTGAAATATCTATAAAATGTAGCATCTAATATAAATGACATTCACGACAAATACTTACCCCAACAAATTCACACAGAAGACTTTTTGGGATTTAAAGTTATTCAATGCAAGGAGATGTCAAATCAATCAATTTGTGCAAATCATTTTCAAATAGACACAAAATCAACGGAGTCTTCTTACATACATGTTCTGATTCCAGTAGATGGATGTTCATTGGATGTGCCAGACCTATATCAAACAACCACTAGACATCAAGACAATTACATTTGTAGGATGAGAACAAAACATTTAGATGAAGAAAGGTTATCATGTAGGAAGATAACAATGACAGGGTTTCTGTCTCCATAGACAATGGCGTACTGAAGTCTTATTAACAGGTCCAGAATCTGCAAACTTTTTCTATATTCTGTTCTGATTCGGGGAAAAATTAGAATGCATCACAGCATGGTAAACTAATTTAAGCAGAATGCTTCTTAACTAAGTGTATAAATAAATTAGCAAAAATATAAAATACCCTCTCAAAAATGCTTGGTTATTTTCAACCCAACCAGTGTTTTTTTAACACATTGTTGGGTCAAATATTAACGTCTGCATTAATTTAACCCATTGCTGGGTTTAAAATATCCCAGCAAGTGGGTGGAGTTAGACTAAAGTACACTCTAGTGGCAGTTTCCCAAACAGGGTTAATACAGGACAAGGCCTTATTAGTTACATTAGGACATTTAACCGGTTTTTACAAACAAACTTTACAAAACTATACTCGTGTGCATTTTAAGACTAAACAATGGCACTGATAAATGATGTCAATGCAAGATGTTTTTAAATTAAGCCAGCTCAAACATGCATTTTAGGGATGGGAAACCATCCCTAAAAGTTGCTTAAAGGTGCCAAAAAATACATTGATTCAATCAGTTAAATTGTTCTCTGATGTCTACATAGAAGGTATATACATTTATTAAGTACAAAAATTATCTAAAGATGGTTTACATGTCCATTTACAACCCTAGAATTAGCCCTCAGAATGAAATGGTCTATTATTACCTTCTCTTTTAAAGTCGCAATGAAATTGAAATAAAAAAAACTATATATTTTTTAATATTATGTTATTATTAACAAATGTGAGCTTCATTATTTTAAAAAAATGTGTGTGCGCTCATAATCTTTAAAGCAACACTATGTAGTTTCCATGTAAAAATGACTTACAGCTCCCCCGTGTGGTTGAAAAGCGCAACAGTGCCTGGTACCAGACACTCTTCTGCAGGCAGGGGGAGGGGCGGAGCTGTGTTTCCTACCCTCCACTGCCACTTTCAGAGTGTGCTTGTAGCAGCTAGGAGGCTGCTCAGGTTGCAGCAACAGTACAATTTGTCCAGTTAAAAGTTGTTCTATCACTGAAATAATTTTAGAGACATTTTTTAAAGGTAAAAAAACTACATAGTGTTGCTTTAATAAAAAATGCATATCTCCTCCCCTCCTCAAAATGATCTCTCTTCACTTCCGGTCATAAGTATGGCAGGTGGGGGGGGTCCGGGAGAAGATCGCAGCGATTAGCAATTAGCAACACGACCGAACTTCAAACGATCCAATCAGATCTCGAAGGACAAATTCAAATCCAGCCCTGCCTTATTTCATCTCAAAATCCGTTTCATTCGAATATACATCACCACGGGGAAAATAAGGCAATGGCTACTTCAGTTTCATGGCGACTTTAAAGGGTCATTAATAATAACGTTGAGCTCTGCTCAGATTTGCTGTTTCTGGGAGCAGTTCAGTTCAGAAGCTCCGTGTTTGTCTAAACCGACCTTATGTTTGAGTCTAAACAATCATGTTTGAGGGTCATTACCATGTACAGAACTCTTATTCATCTAAGCCTAGGTAAATACGGTTTTACATTCTACAGCACCTTTAAATGTCCTTTGCAGGGCTCTAAAAAAAACACGTTACGTAACCGTTAAAATAATAAAGGTGCTGTGTTGTGGAAAACGGTTCTGTAGACTATTAAAAGGCAATAAGGGGTTAAGAACCATTGACAAAGATTCTCTGAGAACCAAAAATGGTTCGAACTTCAAGAATCCTTCCTAGTATGCATATTCCATGTGGATTTCGTAATGAGTGTTTGTTGTGTTACAGTGAAGTATGCAAGACTTGGTTTTTAATTATGCTTCAAAAGTAAACCTGCTCCTACATGCCAAGAAACAAAGGTACAAAAGCTGTCACTGGGGCAGAACCCTGTAGAAAGTTCCCAATATGTATTATTTAGGTACATGTGTACACTTTTCCGAAGTATACTGCCTCAGTGACAGCTTTTGTACCTTTATTTCTGAGGGTGTAGGGCATTAATAAATGTACCTCATACGTTAATAAATAAATACTATTGTAGACGTTTGAATATTAAACATTTTTACTGGAAAATAAAAAACTTCCAACAATGATTTACTGCAGGTTATTTACGTTGTGAATTCTTGCAAATGGATCCTTATTTACATATCAAATCTCACACATGCATTTTAAAACATTTAAATTAAAACGCACTATACTGTCCAGTAATGTGATTACATTGTACGATTTATTTGATACTAAACAGAACATATAAAACAAGAGATGTAAAAAAATTAAACATTTTTTACCAATTCAAAATGCATGCATTAGAAAAGTCTGATTACATTGAAAATGGTAAATAGGCTGTTTTTACAATCTACAACAACAGCACAAACTTAAACAATTCAGTAAACAAGAGAAACATTAAATGAATGAACAAAAAAAAATTTGATTTTAGGAATCCTGAACTGACGGGTCAGACTCTGCCTTTTTCTCAACCTCACTCTCCCACTTCTCCAGAAAATCCTGCAGGTTCAGATTAAAGGTGTCAATGCCCTTACCAGAGAGGTGAACACCATCTGGTCTATAGAGTCCTAACTGTGGCTTTATGTTGTCATGAAGCACAGCAGAGCCACCAAGTTTAGACAAAATGTTATGTATGCTGTCATTAACGGCCATGCGAATAATGTCCATTTCTTTGTTGTCTCCTCTATCCCTCCAGGACTGTCGTGCGAGGATGTCCGACCACACCAGGAGACATTTGGGGAATATGCTTTTCAGCGAGGTAAGATCTTTCTGCACAGTCTCAATGAAAGTCTCTGGAGCAGTTGCGCTTATGTCATTTCCACCCAGGTGAACTATGAGAAGGTCAGGTTTGGGCCAGTTGTCTTTGAGCTGGAGTAGCAAAGGTAAGAGCTGTTTCCACGTCATGCCCTGCACACCCTTCCACCAGATACGGACACTGTTGCGGTGCATGCCCAACTGCATACCGAACTCGGGTGAAGTTGTTCTCTTCTCAGCCCAAAACACCAGTGAGTGGCCACATATCCACACATTCTTTATCTCATTGGGGATGCTTTTTCCTGTGTGAATACGTGACAATATAGGGTATACATTAACTTCAGAAGACTTGGGCATTTATTTTACAGTTCGAAGCATAACATTGTTTCAATCTTTAAAATGATTTTTAAAGCCACGAAAACCTCCATGGCTTGTTTACTACATGCTTACACCTCAACGCTTACTTTCCATGCACACGACATTCAGACGTGACGGTCGGAGTTCGCCCCCTAGTGGAAGTCATAATAAATCAGTCTGATAGTAAATCAGTGCTAACATGGAAAAACATTGTGAAAGTGAAATACATCACTTCCGGTCGGCAGCTAGCATGCAGTGGTAAAATGTTTAAACAATTTTAATGCATCCAAAGTTCGTATCGGATCCAAATTTTTTATCTGCAGATGATGCAACCTGTACGTAGCCCTTGTGTGACTAACAACTTGTGTACAGTGTAAGGTAACTTACAGAAAGTTTTCACAATCCATTTATTAATTCTAAAATCTATGCTACCCCACGCTGTTACTTCATGATTATTGACACTAAAGTTAAAATTGGGAGTGATGATGTAGTAAACAATGTTTTGAAACATTGTTTATGTGTTTTCGCATAAATGCCCTACGTTAACAGCCCTGTACAACTAAAATGTGCATCTCTTTCCTGCTGTTGAATCTCTAGTTCTTAAAAGGACAGTTTCTCCCGAATATGAAAATTCTGTCATCATTCACTTGCCATGTTGTAAGAAACCCTTTTCTTTTGTGTTCGACCAAACAAACTCATAGTTTTAGAAAAACATGAAGCTGAATGAATGATGCTAGAATTTAAATTTTTTCACAAGAATTGTCAAGATTCCAACACAACATAATGATCCTAAACATACCGCCAAAAGCATAGGCAGAATTTGGGAGGCCAGGGGGGACACTGCCCCCCCACCAGAGCCAATTGTGATTTTGTCTAAGCTATTATAAAATAAAATTAAAAGAATTCAGATTTTATTTGTCTTATCCTAATATTTTAATGGGTAGGCCGAATAACCCAAGGCTAAAATTGTTTAAACCATATTTAAAAACACTAAGCTCTCTTGCTAATCTCAAAATGTTCGTTCTGCGGTAAACTACACCTTTAAGGTTGCACATTATCTCAGGAACTGTTTACACCTGGTATTAAGATGTATTTTGGTCGACCGGATCACAAGTTGACGATGCTAAATACAGGTGTAAACGGGATGTAAAACATTTTAAGCTCATCCACTGTCAATAGTCGAAAACTGGTTGCTTTTGTGGTGTAGACACTCGTGTGGTCGAATGTTAACAGCCACAAAAGAAGTCTCCACTTATTGATCTGTGATGTACTGAGCACCATGTTTTTACACAGTGTTCACTTTAGGCTTTAATTGATCAAACTAATGCTGCTACCCTTCGCCTTTCCTTTTTGTTTTATTTTGCAAGCATGTGAAAGTTGCGAGAGCTTATTTCATCAATTACTATGCATGTTAGCATGCTAACTAACAACACAAGCAGCCGCTAACAACAAGCTTTACTTGTGATTAGATTAATCAAAACGCATCTTAATACCAGGTATAAACAAAGCCTCAGAATCTTTTAGTGAAGGTTAAAAGCTAACAATAAAATTAAAACTAATTCTGTTTGGAAAAATATAATACACAAATAAATATACTATGTTTTTAAGAAAAATCTACATGTGCTATAATGTGTCATTTAAGATTAGCTTAGCCATTTACTGAATATAAATAACATAGTAGCATAGCATACATAAATCATGCCACATCAGAGGGTCTGTTTTCAATGTACTGTGTATTTCCTACTCAAGAAATGCAACACTTTAAAACAAACTGGCCTAAAGAACTAATCTAGACTGATTTCTTTTTACATTTATGCATGTGCCAGATGTTTTTTTCCAAAACAACTAGCATTGCATTTTCTTTGGAAACTGACCTCCTCACATTGCAAGCACCATAGGTGCATTCTCGCCATATTGTAACAACAAGATTTCAACGTGTAAAATCATTCACGTCCTCGTAGAGCTCGTAATTACAGATTGTAGATTAGGAGTTTTCTGAGAGCTACGACTGGTACTACGTGATCGCTTCAACCTAACGCGGAAGCACTTCCAATATGTTATTATGCTACGGAAATGCATCATTCTCAGTCCGAGGACGTGATCTAGTCGTCAAGTTACGTGTTGTCAACTATAAAGTACGGCAATTACAATACGGCGCAAACGTAGCACATGCTCTTAGCTACCGGAAAATACTGTGCATATACCTGCTATCAAGATAAGAACCCATAAAGCTCCAAACTTAGAATTCTGAAATTCAAAACCCGAACTGATAACGACATTGTTCTGGATGACCTAAAACTAGGCATGTAAGCCAAAGAGGCTTGCACTGTAAAATAAATAAGAGCCTAACGGCTCTGGAAATACTAATACCTGGAGTTGAACTTTGTTTTAGTCCACGTGCTCGCAGGGCTTCCATTTGCTGCTCTTTCTTCAGCTTCATTCTCTGGTTAAACTGTTCAAGCTGCCCAAAGCACAATTACATAAGAACAAAACTCACACAATGGTGATATCAGTGCATTTATCACAGGTTCACAATCTTTCATTAACAATGAGCTTATTTTCCAAAAATGTGGTTACATCACAGAAGTGTAAATTGAGTATAACATAACATAGCATTGGCATCCCTTAACAAAAATCACAGAAAATGATCCGATTCCACATGTGAGAAGTTTGAGGAAAGATGTCATACCCTTTTCTTCTGTTTCGCCTTGATGTCGTCCTCTGTTATGGCAGCCACTTGGTTTTTCCCAGCTTCCTCCTCCTTCGCCGGAGTCGCGCTTTGGAGATTAATGGTACTAAGAACTCTATTACTCGTACTTACTGGTTGAATATTACTCGTACTTACTGATTTAACATCAACAATTTCTATTGTTTTGAGGCACCTAACAGGTTGTGTGGAGGAGACAACGTTAATGGGTTGTCCTACAGGAGGCCCATAAGAAACTGGTACAGGTTGAGTACCCAAAGGATATGAATTATTGACTGTTTGTGTGGTGTACGAACCATAACTCGTAGTTGAGGGCACTGGTTGAAAACCAGCATAAGCTGAATTAGAAGGTGGAGGCATAGTGCCATATGGGAACGGAGAATATTGTACTTTGGGATTCTGACTGCTATCCGCAGAATAAGGAACACTCCAAGGGTTTTGTTGATTACTGTAGTAAGAATACTGTGAAGCCGGACTGTTGGGAATGGTTGGGTTTGGTGGGGGATACTGGGAACCGCCAGCTACAACTGTGGGTAAAACGTGCGAGGATGGAGGTTGGTAGGAAACTGAAGAACCTGTTGTCTTCTCAGATGATGGAGTTGAAGGATTCAGCATATCTTCTGCCGACTTTGCATTCATTATGGTCCTTTTAATGCTTGTTAGGTCCACATTTTCCACTTTGTGTGGGTCTTTGTCTTTAACAGAGTCCTTGTAGCTCATGTAAACCCTACGACTAGAGGACTGAGCTGGAGAAACCGATCGGAAGCCTTCATTGTCTGAGGAATCTGCCCTACTACTTTCACGGTCGGATCGGCTCACGGATAGCTCTCGGTTTACGTCTACAGAATGAGATGACGAACTGTGACGTTTTACTGTCTTGCCATACAACCTTTCTCTTGTCCTGTCTGCTAATTTGCTAACCTCTCCTGTGTCTAACTCTAGTCCGATTGTTTGAAGAAGACTCTGAATCTTTTCAAACTGTTCTTTCTTTTCATTTATTTCCTCATTGCTTTCTTCAGACTGCTGACGAGCTACACTTTGGGCAAACCTGCTGTCAGGCATCTCTCTGTCCTTTATGTAAGAGTGCTGAACATTTTGATCGACACTCCGGTTTTGTGCAGGCCGACTACCTTCGCTATACAGATTGGGATCACTAGCATAATCTATTTGTTGTGCTACACGCAGATTATCATCATCATATGGTGGTTTGTATTGTTCAGAAAACCAGTTTGGTTCTGCTCGCTGCACATGCTGAATATCTGAAGCCATTTGATGACCAAAGGGAAGCTTCCTCTCAGTATTTTCTGTTGGCTGCCCACCATACTTTGTTCCAACAAGCCAAGAAAATCCACTACCATCCTTCAAAGCTCTTTCATGAGGCAAGAGGTCATCTTCAAATTGGGTTTCAGTCTCCATTGGGCTTTTAACCCGTTTGTGGACCGAATGTCTTCCCAAGTCTTCTCTCACAGGAGGGGGCTCATTGTTGTCGTCTTCATCTTCGAAAGGATCATAAATATCATCCATGAAGGGTATTTTTCTATCTAACTGTGGTTGAGGTTGCTTCTTTTCACTCATTAAATCAAGACCCTTTCTAGCCTCTTGAAATAGCGAGCTTAAAATACCCTGGTCAGCCTTGTTGAGAGCACTTAGAAAGCGCTCCATTTGTGTGACAGTGCGTTTCGGATCTGGCGGTGAAGTCTGACTTGTTGAAGGGCTTTGCCTATAAAGATGGTCATGAGGCGAGATCCCCCTGTGCTGGGCCTCATGAGAACTGCTTGGTTTGGACATGCCGAGAGGTTTTTGTTCATGTAAAGGTCTTGGATTGGATGCTTGCGTAAGTGACTTTGGGACAACAGCAGGCTGGTTGAAAGGGGATGGTTCGGCCACGTGTAAGGTTGCTGAAGACTGATTTATGACTTTGTTGAATAAGCCAAAAGTATCGGAACGATTGGGCTGTAGAATAGGAAATAGGGAAGCTGCTGCAGACTGAAAAGCTGGTTTAGTAAAAGCCGAATTATCTTGACTAGGCTTGACTTGACCATATTCGTCAACGGAGGCCGGGTCACACTGCAAAACATAAAATGTGAATTACAAATGATAAAACAAACTGATGCTGTACAACTTTCTGTATTCATTCCTTATTACTGCTGTGCAATCTGCGGCTTACTGTATGAATCATGCAACTATTTTTACCCTCATCCTCTAAGACTTAAACAGGTTGTTTTGACACTACTTGAATTACCTTTAACTCACTATTGCACTACCAATGTCTAATCATTCGCTACGTTTATATGCACGCTCATAATGCAATGATTTTGGCAATATTTCGATTAGACTTTCCCTCAGGAAAACAAAATATTTTTTTCTAATCACAGCAAACACAATCATATTATAACATGTGGTGCATGCCGATTTAAAACCGCAATAAGCAAGCACATAAACACTTTAATTGAGTCTATTCTTTGAAACATAATCGAAGTGCGTATGTGCTTTTGTCACACAAAAGGTGTATTGTGTAACTTTTGGAAGGATCTCTTGACAAAACTGCAATAAAATGTACATAACTATATGTTTGGAAAATGAACTATAGTGTTTTTATTACCTTAGGCCTAGAATGAGACTTTCTATCTACATACACCACAGGCCCCCTTACATGGAAGTCGCCATCATGTTTCTGCAGTAGCCCTAAACTGTTTTATAGAGAGCATTTTGTCATTATGTCGTCTCACATGGCGTGTTTGTCCTGTGGCGGACGTAGCTTCTCTACGCTTTTCAAAAGGGAGAGGTGAGCTGTGGACTGAGCCGCTGGTTGCAAATCACAATCTTACCACTAGACGGCGCTAAAAAAACTACACATGCAAATCACAATCTTACCACTAGACGGCGCTAAAAAAACTACACACTGGATCCTTAAGCGCAGTAGTAAACGTAACATTAGTTTTTTTCCCCGAACTCTGTCAACATTACCTGCTGATGGCAGTCTCTGCTTCTTACCTAAATAGCACTATCAGCATAAACTCTGCTACCATGCTTGAAAAAACAGCTTAAAGTGCTTAGAGTGCTAATCTATAAAATATACTTTTAAATAAAATAAACAAACCTGAGAGATGAGAAGCTCAGAGCGTTTCTTCAAAATAGACTTTTTCGGTTGAGCACTGGATTTGACGTTGGAGCTCCATAATTTTACTTGAGGTAGTTCAAACTGGTCATCCATTTCCAACTCAAATTTGCTTTTCACTGCAGGTGCATTCGATACCACTCTGTTTTTCTGTTCTAAGGCAATTATAGCTCTTTTGCGTGCTATAGACTCACTGAGTTCATCTAACTCCCTTTTTTTCCTAATCAGTTCTGGGTCCTTTATTTGGGGTGAAGGCATCTTCTTGTACTCCTCAGAGCGCAAACTCTTTTCAGCGTTCCTTTCCATTGTAGAGTAGTCAGGCGAGTCATAAGGACCAATTATTTGAGAGTGTATAGAGGTGAACGGGACACCAGTGCTCTGTATGAACGGAGCCGTTTCCTTGCTTGTGGAGGCCTTTGAGAAAATACAAGAGATGGAGTGAGATATCAAAGACAGCATAATGTTTCAAAATGAAAATGAGGGGTCTGATTAGAAACAAACCTGAAAATGAGGATCGGTTTGAGGATCAGACTGCTTCTTCAAAATGGACTTAACTGGTTTCACTTCAGGCATCCACAGGTTCTCGCAACGCGCATGCTGGTAATCAAATGTTTTAACGCCGTTGTCTTCGTCCACCTCAACCTCAAATTTTTTTGCATTTAGCTCCATAGCGACAATGGCTTTCTTACGTGCAATCATCTCATCGAGCTCCATCAGCTCTTTCTTTTTCTTCAACAATTCATCATCTACATCATCATCTTGGACTCTTTTCTTGTTGCTGGCGTCTTTACTGCTGGTTTGTTTTTTATACCGATCATCTTTGTTCTCTGGGCTCCGGCTTCTCTTCCTAGCACTTCGACTACTTCTCTCTCTGCTTCTGCTTCTGCTTCTACTTCTACTGTTACTGCGTCGATGTTTTTCTCTGCTTCGACTGCGTCTGTTCCTGTTGTCTCTCCTCTCACGGCTGGAACTTCGATGTCGTCTGTAGCTGCTTCCTCGGTCTCGGCTGCGGCTTCTGCTGCGACTGTGTCTGCGTCGATGGGTATCCCTGCTTCGGCTGCGACTATGTCTGCGTCGATCTGTTTCTTTGCTTCTGCTGCGACTACGCCTGCGGCGACTACTGTCCCTGCTTCTGTCTTGAGCCCTATCATCTTTTGTTTTAGCTTTATCTTGTTCCTTCTTCAATTCTGCCATCAATGTCGTAGATGGTACCGTCCCATCTTTTCCAATGTTTGGATCGCTAAAGTTCAAGAAATTGTCAAGATGAAATCCATAAAAGGTATTCTTATATACATACAGTATATCTTTTAAAAATAAATCTTAATTAAAAACTATATAAATATATATAAATCCTATAAATAACTAGAGTGGAAATCAATTACAATCATAAAACTACAGAACTAAGTACAGCGAGTATAACTTAAACCCTTTAAATTAAACAAAAACATTACAATTACAAATACATTACAATTCAGTTTTCTTTATGCCTGAAAAAACTACACCACGTTTATCCACTAAACATTTTAAAACATTTGGGATTATATTCATACAAATGCTTCACTCGAATTTTATTTTTGTTCAGCATAAAACTTTCCTCAGTGACAGATGGGGAAAACAAGTGCTACGTTTTGTGAATGTTCATTGGGACAAAGTGACAAAATAGCAAAAATCACATTTATATTTGGCATTGAGAAAAATCCAACCGAC
Source organism: Paramisgurnus dabryanus (assembly GCF_030506205.2). Classification (NCBI taxonomy): domain Eukaryota; kingdom Metazoa; phylum Chordata; class Actinopteri; order Cypriniformes; family Cobitidae; genus Paramisgurnus; species Paramisgurnus dabryanus. The sequence continues at coordinate 28,248,371 of NC_133356.1, read as the reverse complement.
TATTTGTCTTCAAACTAAAATACCTCGGCAAAATATTTTGAGACCAATGCTACGTTCAGACTACACAATATTAACCTGACATTGCCACAATTCATAAAAATGGGCATCAACACACACAAAAATCAATTGTTTTATCTTGTATACACTATACTAACAGCTAAGTGATGCTTCACAAAGTCTCAACAGAAAGACTAGCATGTTTAATTTTCATTTGCCCCTCCATTATCAATTGTCACATCTGTGATGCTGACCAATAGGAACCACAACGGCACTTCTGTACACAGCTCTTAAAAATGGCGAAACAAAAGAGAGCAATGGTATTGGTGCTGCTAGGTGGAATTATGCAATGGAGCAAGCCATACAAATTCCTAACGCTGGAATCATCTAGTTAGGACATAGTGTGACTTGTTTTTTGTCTACGACACAAGAATTTAGTAGTCAAAAATCGCATAATCTGACACATCAACACACGTCATACGAGTCTAAAATATTGTGTAGCCTGAACCTGGCATTAGTTGATCAAAGCCAATCTAATGATGTACTAACATGAACTTCCTCAGCACATCCTAAACTAACGGGCTAAAATGATCACCTTGCTCATGATTTACTTACACTGCAGTCTTTGATTCACCGCCTTTGTCTTCTTCACTGATTCTGTCCTTTGGATCCTTCAATTTGATGGTCATTTTCTTCTGCTGGCAGCCAAGCAGATGTGGTAGAAACATCCACGTTTAAAGATTAGCCAAGCCATAAAACGGTGTCCAAATAGTTAAACTATTTATGGTATCTACAAGGGGCTGCACTGACTAGTCGGTCAACTCTGTGTTTTCCATGCATGAAGACTGCAGGTGGACAATTCCTTTGTCCACAAACTGCGTCTCACCAGCTTGGTTTCATTTACCCTTTGAATTGCGCAAATTGAAATTGCGAATTGAAAATATGGCCAATGGAAATGACGCGTTTCCACTGGCCATATTTTTAATTCCCAACGTCAATTTGCGCAAACCAAAGGGTAATGGAAGCGCAGCTATAATAGCGCTGTGAAAATAAGAATCTGTTGTGTTTTGCATCCATGCAGCCAGTGCAGCTTATTTTAAAGGTATAGTGGAAGCTTTTCCAGAATTTTTTAAAAACGCTCCTCTACGTTAAAAAAGAAAAAATGCACATGCGCAACACATTACCTGTTCCCGAGAGGGAACGCCTATTTACGTGTGCACGAGAGAGCATGCATGAGCCTAGTTCTTCTCATCGCTCTGTTTACAAGTTGCTGCCGGCCTTATACATTGAGATGTTTACTGTGTCTGCGCGGTTTGTGACTTGTGCCAAGGCTAGCATCACTAATCATAGCTTACATCAACTTTAAATAGCAGTGATTTTAAATGGATTTCTCCAAATAGCATGCCAAACTTTACCTGTTGAGTAGAAACGCGACTGAGGCATCATTGAGAAACCCAACCTGTGTGAAATATTCTCCCAAAAACAATCTGGCCTTTCTCTTCTTGTCATACAATTCTTAAACACTTTTTCTCTTGCGACCCTCAGACATTTTGAAAAAAAAAAAAACGGTGGGAACGCAAGCTTCAATGAATGGCTGAAACCGTAGCCCACCACACATCTACACCTGTAAAGTGCGCATGTGCAGAAAGTGAACCTAGGGACGAGCAGGTACGACGGCCTTACATAAACATATTACCAGAATGATTGACAACTAAGATGACCAATAGTCTTGATGATCCACCCAGAAAAAGAAAATCTTCCGCTATACCTTTAAGTGTTTATAAAATTAAAACCTTATTAGATGAAACCACACGCCATATAGTGCCGCAGGGATGATGTATTTTTGTAGGCTAACCTAGAAGTTAGCAGGACATTGGTATTCTCACAAAAAAGCCCATTCATTTTTTTTCTATAGATTTGGATTAGCGCAAAAAATAAGCTGTGTGTTTAACAACATAAGTTCATGACACACGTTTTGTCCAACAAGTTAGTTTTCACAGATGAACACAACGTTTATGAATTATGAAAGTCAAAATTTAGCTTTTTATATTTCGAGTAAACGCATTTACACTTCAAAATTAATAAAATTTGTATTCATCTTGTGAAGATTTACTTTTTGGACAAAACAAGTGGTTTAACTCTTTCTTTAGAAAAACTGGTTCCTTGCAAATGATGAGTTTTTACGGCAATCCATATTTCCGCTTTTATCCACTAGATTGTTACCCAACTTATAAAACACTAAAGCATCCACTGATATAAAAAACTTTGGGCATGGTTTGATCATAGTTCTGAATCTTATCTCTAACAAAAGCCCTTTACAAAAACGCACTTATCTCAGTTTTTTGCTCAAAATTTTGTAGTTTTGAAGTACTCTACCAATATATGAGAGGAATAAATATACCTAAATAAGTATATTATGAAACTTTTTTGATGAATGGGCATTCTGGAAAGAGAACCAGTGTCCCGCTAACTTTCAGGTTAGTTTACAATAATACGTCATCCTTGTGGCACACTATTACTGCACCATTCAGGAAGTTGCAGGCATCATGAACGTGTCAAACAAGATGCGTTTTTTCCCTAAAGTAATCGTGCAAACCCTATAAACCTTAAAGAATATAAAGGTACTGCACCTTCTCTTTCAACCCAATGGCCTCTAACTTTGGTGCAGATGTGAAGACGGCCTCATTCACCCGTCTTACTCTAACAGCTTGCTTTCCACCTGCAACTGCTTCATTCTTCATAAAGCAGGAAAATTACACCAAAAATGCATGATTTACATACCAGAATCCAAAACGTATCCTTTAGCTTTTCGGTAACTACAGTAAGCACATATCGGGCAGGAATTATATTTCGGCAGCGGCGAACTTACCGGCACTGCTGTAAACTCAACCTTCTCGAACAAATGGAGTTTGGTCTCATCCATGACCTCACTCATGTAAAAAATCATTTGTGGGTCCTGTTGAGTCTTGATGAAGCCAGATTTATCATCCAGTTTGACAACAAGACCCTATTTAGATAGAAGCATGTCATAAAATAAATCTTGCTAACAATAGACATTTAAAAGAAATTTCCATTGGAAATCAACTGGCCAATAACAGACCTACAACCCATTTTTATGTTGAGAACCACTGTTTTATATATTTGCTGTGAAAAACCATAGCACCTGATCGTTTACAAGACAAATGTTTCACTAGTTGCCATTTTGTCAGCACAGTTAGCATGTTTGCTATCACTTTTGCACTTCAACAAAGTTTTACATTAATCTAGATTTTTGTTACGATTATGGTTTCGACCCCAGTACTAATTCTAAATGACCACTAAATGCAGAATAAGGCATTATGTGAATATCCCAAAACACTTCCTTACCAAATTTTTCTTGGAACGTAAACGATTTGAAACTCACGATTTTTCGTTGTTCATTAGAGTCTGTCTGGAAGCTGTCCGGTAGAATCTCTAGGTTTACAGCACGCTCTTCTTTAGTTACGCTGTTGGTGGAGATGTTGAACTGAACATTGTCACCGACCATCATGGTGGCTTTTGTGATCACATCACATGACCTAAAAGACAATTTCTTGTCTGTGCCCTCCAACGTTGTAAGCAAAAGACCCAGGGCAGGCTCACGTTTGTCCGCCTGTCAAAAAATAATTGGATTTTTTTTTTTTAAATCTGTACACATCATGGGTTTCTCACTGTTCACCTCCCACACATGGCAATAAATACATGCATCAGCTCAAAGGCAACCATGCTTAGCTCATAGGGACTTTCCAAAGAAACCTTTAAATACTCACAGATTAGCAAACTCTTCTAACAAAGATTATGCTTTCTGAATTTTTTCTGTTAGAAATTATTTCAATACATTGCACAATATAAATGCAATGCAACCCATTATAAGCATAATCATATTATAGCAGTATAATAAGTGTTTTATATTAAGCTGATGATTTATTGATACATACTTTGTGTTTTAAATGTTTAATTTCTAAATGAATTGAGTTGTCTCTGTTGCTTGCACATGAGTGTATTTTTCCAAGAAATGCAGGGCAAGGAGGAGGCTAAGTGTGACCTTTATTAGCACAGCGTGATAGCTGTGGGATGTTCCTGTTTTGCAGATATCCTCAGAACTGAAGAAAACAAGGGTACTGTTTTTGCTCAACAACTCCCGCAAGTGTGTGCGTGTGACAGAATGAAAAAGTAATGTTGCAGAAATTTTGCCATAAATTTGCAGAACTTCGACCTCGGGCGCAGTAATATTGACAGAAGTTTGAGCGAGAGGGGGAGTAGTCAGGAGTGATGATGTTACTGCGCACCGAGGTCGAAGTGCCGCCATATAATCAGGCATGAAAACGGGTCAGGGGTGAAAAAGCCGAGAAGGGTGCTTGAGGGGCGACATGGGCTCTGATGGGGCTGCGAGGTGGGGTGACTCCCCCAGAAAAAATATTATGGCTTCATTAGGGGACTGCTATAACTTATTTGTTTATTCTTCAGGCATGTGATTGGCCAAAGACAAAAAAAGAAGGAAGGAACCCAACATCCCCGCAAAAACAAAATGCACACCATAACTTAAGCAAAAAATACATTATGACCATTATTACAATTATTTATTTTTGACGGACAATTTAGATTGTAAATTTCAAATGTAAACATTTGATTAATAACAGAAACCATGTTTAATTAAATGGGTTGATAAATGTGGAAAGCTGTAACAAGTAGCATTCCCTTACTATTTTACATCTGCAATAATTTTATTTTGCCATAATCTGACCATCAGTCGCAAGGCCATACAATTTTAAGTTGGCCTTGAAATAGGGTGGACCTGAAGGCCTACATGTAATTTAAAATTACTTAATTGTACAATATAGCACTGTTTAAATGAATTATATTATGGTTTTTTGAGTCATGGGTTGAATAATTTTCAGATCAGCAAAAAAGTGATGTGGGAAAATAAATAGAAAAGAACAAAGTAACAAATAAAGTAAGATCTAACAGTATTAGAGAAACAGTTTTAAATTAATATAACACTGTTTTCATTCTATAAATTAAATACATTTGATATTTTTAAAGATATAAAGGTTATTTTCCTTTTATCTTCTGTAGATTGATTAACAAAGACTAAAACATAAGCATTTCTTATAAGAGGAACTGTCCCTTTAACAAGTGCAGATCTATACCCTTTTTTGGCTTCAAAATGGTAAAATTCGGCGAAAGGTGAGGGATTTACATGCCTGTATAATATAGTTCTCATTTTTATCAGCTTAAAAAAAAAACCCATGTTTTATTTTGAGCCACCATACTTACTCATGTAACTACTCATGTGACAGTCTTTAAATAGAGAAAACATGGAAGTGTTTGGTGGCTTCTAAATTCATCCCTGTTTGGATACTAAGGAATGAATGGGGATAGGCTAAATACTAACACATTCACGATACGCCGTACAAAGATTAAAGGGATAGTTCGGCCAAAAATTATATTAAACCCATGATTTACTCACCCCAAGCTGTCCGAGTTGCATATGTCCATCGTTTTTCAGACAAACACCTTTTCGGATAATTTAGAAAATGTTTTAGAGCTTTCAGTTGATTAAATGTAATGTTACGGGGTCCACGACCTTCAAGTCCAAAAAAAAGTGCGTCCATCCTTCACAAATTAAATCCAAATGGCTCCAGGATGATAAACAAAGGTCTTCTGAGGGTAATCCGTGCGGTGTTGTTGTAGAAATATCCATATTTAAAACTTTATTAACGAAAATAAATACCTTCCGGTAGCGCCTCCATCTTAGACTCCTCTGTATTCAGGAGAGAGTATTAGCGTAGTGTACGCACTTTTCTTAGTGACGTATGACAAATTCGGAGGGCAGGGGCACAGAGCAGCAGCAGAGTAGCCTCCGTAGGCTGCGTAAGCTCTCATCCTGAATGCGGACGCGACTAAGATGGCGGCGCTACCGGAAGGTAGTTATTTACGTTAATAAAGTTTTAAATATGGATATTTCTACAACAACACCGTGCGGATTACCCTCAGAAGACTTTTGTTTATCATCCTGGAGCCGTTTGGATTTAATTTGTGAAGGATGGACGCACTTTTTTTTGGACTTGAAGGTCGTGGACCCCGTAACATTACATTTAATCAACTGAAAGATCTAAAACATTTTCTAAAATATCGGAAAATGTGTTTGTCTGAAAAACGATGGACATATGCAACTCGGACAGCTTGGGGGTGAGTAAATCATGGGTTTAATATCATTTTTGGCCGAACTATCCCTTTAAGTGCACGCATTGAAAAAAGATGGGCATGCATAAATTTGTCTAAGTTGAGGTAGGAACATAGTAAAATAAGTATCAAAAAATCTATAAACTGTGCATTGTAGCTGACAACCACATGAACCCAGTTGGTTTTGTGACTGTAGAAACATGTATATTAAGATGTAACTTTAGAGATGATCCCTAAACTCACGACTATCAAATTGTCAATTAGGAAAAATCTCTTTCAGCTTTACCGAATCCACGATCAAGTAAAATCTAGTTTTGTTATATATGCTTTTGCTGTTTACAAACAAAACACGTTATATCAAGTACAAAGCTTTAATTACATCACAAGAATACCACTTTTGTTATCTCGACAAAATAAGACAATAAGAAGAGAGAAATTAACAACTTTACTGTACAAAATCTCTCTCGGCTAGATAAGCCCTATTCAAAGAGGATATGTTTTATATGAGGAAGAGTATTATGTGATAATTACCCAAACATCTCAGTTAAATTAAAATGTTTTTTAACTTATACATTTTGGCTGTTGCTTAAGGACATGGGTACTTGGAGCACGCAATCCTATTCGAATAGGGCTGTAACTTACCTCCTCCTTTGTTAGGGAAGTCTTCGGTGCAACTTTGACAATTGTTCCCTCATGTTTCTCACGGCTTATATCATAGGACACAACTCCAGGTTCAGCGGTCACCGGCTTCCACTACAGATGAAAGTGTGTACAGGTAAAAAAAAAAAAAAAAAAACATGTAAATTGATATGCGTGAAACATCTACAAGGTGATCATGGGGTCAATATAAGGTCAATCTTTAAAATCTTAAGTACCTTGTCTTTCACAGGGGAAGTTGCAGATGTTAGGTTGGAAATTTTTTCATTGCCTTCTGCTTGAGAAAGGGTGCCCTCTGATATCTTCATAAGTCGAATGGCCTTCTTTTCGTCATTCACCTTAAATAAACAGCATTCATATATATTATACGGCACTGCATACGATCAAAACCGAAAACTTGATAACATGATGTGTGTGTTTGGACACTTTTACTCACTGTGAAAACTGTGAACTCCACTTCATCCTTAACATTCAGTTCATCTTCTGACAAACGATCGGCAGGAGAGGCAGTCAGGTCTCCATGAATCTTGGTCTTAATGGTCAGGGTTTCATTGGTCTTTTCCACAATCACACCCTGTGAATAAAATAATAGAAGTTACTCTACACACTTTCAATACAAAATAGTAGTTTGATGGTCACAAAAGGCTAGGACCCTTACCTTCTCTCTGAATTCCTTGGTGAGCACAAACGTTTCTTTGGCTATTGGTTTGATGTTTGTTGCTCTTTGTTCGTTAGTTAATACATTTGTCACTAACTGGAACTCCACACGATCATACAGCAGAAGAGTTATGCTGGTGTCAGCCTTTCCAAAGGGAATATTAACAGGATCCACGGATATAATGGTCCTGACGCGGCCAGGATTAGTCTCCTTCGCATTTTCCTTAATAAATCAATACATACAAGATTTTAGGCACTCTCACATCAATACTACAAGACATTGATGACACAATAAATCTTACATTTTTAGACTCTTCTCGAAAAGCACTGCATGAAAAGTTTCATTTAAATGGATGTAAGACCTATATTTATACTTTGCAAATGAGCCTTATATTGGTGGTGTTATGTGGCTTGTTGATCTCAATTGTCCTTCCTGTGTTAAAGTATTTCATATTGAAACAAGAAGTTGAACTGTAGCTTACAGAGCTTGTCGCTTTTCTTCAAGCCATAGTTTAAGATACAACCACTTGTTTTTGCTTGTCAGAGGCAAGGTCTCGCTTTAGACCAAGGTTCTATAGAATAATATGATGGACATGATATAATTGTTTTGTTATTAATTAACTCATGCATTATAGTACAAAACCATTAGTTGAACTCATAGGTTTATATCTGCAAAATGTTAGTATTTAGAAAAAAAAGGATCAAATTATTGTGTTGCCTTCTTGAACATCAGTGAATGTTTGTAGCTTTTGTAATAGTTATGCATGAGTCTCTTGATGGTCGAGGAATCTTAACATCATAGTCAGTGTTGGAAACATGGAAACACTTAGATGATACTGGAAAAGTACAGCATGTGCAGAACCTGGAGGACTTTTTTAAACATTAGTGGCTCAAATTAAACAAGATTAAAAAACAGCTCTTGATCAACCAGTAAACGTCATACCGTACTAAAGGGGGATGTACACTAAAAACATTTAAACACAGCTGAAATGCCAGGCAGATGCCGACTGTAGGCGCTTGCCAGCTTTTTCAGCTGAACGCTTTGGTTGTTTTGATACTTCTGCTTTGTTTATTAGTTGTTGAACGAGGCATTGGTTGGTTGTTGTGATATTCGTCCCTGCCCTCACTTGCTGTGATTGGAGAGCGTTGCCGAACTGAACTGTGGATCTGTCGGCGCCGCGTAACTGCGATTCCTCACGACAGAAGTTCTCAACTTTTCAAGCGGCAACGCGTGCGTCAGCCAATCCATTTGCCTTATGCAAATAACCTAGGCAGAGCCAGCCAATTACGTTTATGGAAGTCCGGAGTATGTGTTGTGGCCACTGTGATTGGCTGGTGGCCATGCGTCAAGTTCTGTCACTCAGCACGAACAAAACCCACCAGCTGCTGGCATTTTTGAAAAGCACGCTGCTTCTATTGGAAACAATTGAAAACATATTCCGGGCACTGATGTAAGCACCTTGGTGTGCATGCCCCCTAAAAGGGGGGAATTGTACATGGGACACGCAGCTCAGTGCAGAGCCGTTCTAAAAAAAATATATAAACATTGTTTTCCATGAATATACGCACACCGGCGCCGACAGGTGGCGCCTGTCCGTGGCGCCCAGCTACAACTCAGGAAGTTGCTCAAATCCCTGTCGCGCCACTCACATAGTTTAACATTAAATAACGTTAATGATTTGGGACAAATATGATGATTAACATTGGCTGCTAGCATTTTGAAGTAGATGCTATCTGACTAAGCTTGCGCTATTTAATGTGCACTTTCGGTGTACGATACCTCAGAGTTGTCCTAGACGCAACTCGAAGCGGCGCTGAGCTGCGCGTACGGTGTGCAACCCCCTTAAGAATAAAGGGTATGCCTACTTTGATTTGGGTTATTTTGTAAATGCAGGTGTTATTCTGTGTTGTGACTTGAAATCGAAAACGTGAAATCGCTCGTTCTGGGCAGTACTACATAAAAAAAAAAAAAACAAGGGGTATGTAAACTTATGAGCTCAACCGTTATGGTCATGGTGTATTGATAACTGCTTATAACACATACAGTATCTATAATGTGTATAAACGTTGGTTTAGCATTATTGTTTGAGTAAGATGTGAGTATTATTTCAAAAGGTTTTTGCCTGTGTCCACAGAGGGTACAGCGCGGTCAAGGACAGGGGAAGTTATAAGTTAACTGTGTGTGTGTGTGTGTGCCAGATGTTTCTCTTTAAGCAGTGTGAAGGAATAAATCAACAGTTCAGTGTAACTTTAGATGAACAGACCCTGCTAAAACAACTAGATAAGACACAGGGTTGCTTAGGTATTTGTTTCATTACTGCAGATACTGTATAAAGTTATAACTTCACAAGAAACTCTTTCAGCTGTAAAAAACAGGAAGCAGGAAATCCACCGCAAGAGAGAAACTGACTCTGCTCAAGTAAACCCCTTTAAATGGTTATAATGGCATCCTGACCTCTGTCTTTCTTTATTTCTTTTAAACGCCATACCAGCTTCTAAGGCTATATTCATGGCGAGAATAAAGTGTGACCTTAGTCTTATTCATCATCATGTACTGATGTTATTATCATTGACAAAAACCTATCAATTGACAAAGATAAAAACTAAACCGAATATGCATACAAGACATATTGAAATTAAACTAAAAAAACAGATGACTCGTTTTCTCTAGTTAACTTTAGTTTTTTTATATAAATCAGATGATGAATGGTCAACTTTATTTAAATACCCCAGCATAACTATTGACTTTAAACATGTACTGTATCGAAAAAAGTGCCAGGTTATATACAGTAAGGAGTCATCTGAAAAATGTGTTAAACAACCAATCACTAGGGCTGCTCAATTATGGGCAAAATCATAATCATGATTACTTTAGTAAAAATCATAGTCACCGTTATGATGTTTAACACTAGACTTTGAAAACATGCATTTATTTAACCTTTTTATTGAAGGTGCACCAATAGTCAATTTTTCACATATACCGATTATTTAGATTATGGCAGATTATTCTGATGATGCAGATAGTTTGGTGGTTATATTAAATTGCATTAACTAAATCCTAAAGACTACATTTTCTGAATGTTATTCATTCATATAATGACCATTAATACTGAACATTAAACTAGTGATGATTTTTTTTCTATACACAAAGCTCATTGAATTTTCCTGTTCTCAATCCTTTTAAATAGCCAACAGTGTGAAAAGTGCTTTTATCGTCCGTTATTGGCCGATACTTCTTTGCATCTCTTTGAAGTACCTTACAAACTAATTATTATAACAAATATTAAAAAAAAAAAAAAAAAAAAAAAAAAAAAAAAAAAAAAAAAACGCACAATAATTGTTTTACCTTGAACAATCAACAATACAATACAACCAACAACAAACCCATGTGCCTTGTCCAGAATATCACAAACATAAATATTCTTAAAACAATGTTGTCTACACTTGATACATTACCATACAAAAACAAGAATTTTTTTAATGATCCATTTTGGTTCCACAGAACAAAGGAAGCCACAGGATCAAATAAATTACCATATTTTAATTTTGGGGTGCACTATCCCTTTAAAATCTGTTGTACATATCTCATGAGCCGCTCACTGTTGTTTTAAGGTTGATGTTTTACCTCCCGGTTTCTGCTTATCTCCACAAGACTAGCAAACACGCACAAGCAAAACTCCCATGATCTGCTCTCATACTTTTCCTACCCCAAAATGTTCTCAAATTTGTGTATTTGTATTCAAGGCCAAAATTGCAAGAAATCAGTTTGTCCTTTACAAGTTGTACTACGAAAAAGCCAAATATCCATCTGGTCAGTGATAAGACTGTGTCACAATCAAGCTTATTGTGGTGCAGACAGCTTTGTTAGTTATAATGAAATAGATTTCATTTATCAAGATGTTTACAGACATGCATTTGTCTGTGTGCAAGTCTGTAAGTGGTTATCTATAGTCAACATGTGGTCACCATATATCATATGACGAACTGCTGAGGGAAAAGTTCATGATGGCCCTCTTGGAATGTACATATATCTTGTGTTTAACAGATATATTAGCCACCGGTCTGTTGGTCTCAAACAACATCCAACCATGGAAGTGCTTTAATGTGAGCCCTTTCCTTTTTAGAGAGTTCTCTATGTTCTACCATTTTGAACAGAAGCGATGAATGTCAAATTAAGAGTCGCGTGTTTATACAAAAACTTGAGAATATATTTCAGGAAGCAGTAATGTGATAATTTTACTTACATCAGTAAGGGTTGTAGTAACCACACCTTCGTACGCCGTGCTGTCAATGTCTTCTGTCCCTCCTGGAGCCACTTTAACATCAGTCGCCACTTCTTTACCCTATCATCACCAGAAGCAGTTATAGTACAGAACTTTTATCACACCGATGCTTCAACAGATTTATGGGATTTGAGTATGTAACACGCAAACACTCACCATATTCTTCACAACAGTAAAATGCACCTTAACCCCAGGCACCAGATAAGTTCGTTTACCATAAAAAGCATTGAAGACAAAGGAAAACTTTTTCAGATCCTCACGCTCGATGAAGCCAGTGCTATTCTGTGGAGAATTGAACAAAAAAAGTGTTGGATAATCAAGAAAATACAATTCTTGTAAAAGCAATACATATCCAGAATATAAAACAGCTTCTTACGGTTTCAATAAAACATACTTACACCAACAAATGTAATGACTCCCAATGAGCGTCCTCGAGGTGGACTAAAATAAAATAAAAACATTCGACTGTTTAACTTTTCAACAGTCTGTTGTATACATTTATTTTCTTAATTCCACAAACATTTTGCGGACTAAAGCGATAATCTTTTCTAGAGAACACACAAGAGAAAGCATGGGACAAATACACAACAACGATGAAATTACTTTGATGTGAATTTCTTGAATGCTGATAACTTGGAGGCCACCGTCTCAGGGGGGTCATTTTTAGCCTCTGTCGATTTCGATGGTTCAGTTTCCTTTTGAGGTTGTTGTGGTGGTGGTGGTGGTGGTTCGGTTTTTAGGGGCGGTTGAGGCAAACTCTGAAACAAAAAACACACCAGTGACTGTACTGTAAATGGACAACCCATAGTAGACTTTTCAGCTGTTTAGTGAGTGATTTAACACTTACAGCAGCATTAAATGCCTGGGGTGGTTGTACTGGACCTAGTCCTTGAAAATCATGTGGTGGTCCAAAGCCTCCTCTCTCTCCAAATGCAAGATTGCCCTAATTTATTTGAAAGAAAAATAATGATTATTTCTGCTTCCAGCAGAAATAGAAAAAAAAAGTTTTATTCAAAAACACAGAAGCCATAATATAAAGCATATATGTGCTGCTGGTCACCATACACTTTTATTGTATGGGGGAAAAACCTCCCAAGTGACTAGTGTCATAGACCAATATTAAAATGGTCGATATATTGGCAGATTTTTTTTACTGGCATAGCCCAATAAATCTTTTTGTTTTTGTAAAAAAAATTAAAGCCAAAATGTGACAGACAATATAACAACTCATTATTCAGTTTTTAACATAACGTTACGTTGTATTAACCAGCACGAGGCAAAGTCTATGGAAAGAGTATTAAAAGTAGGGATGCACGGATACCGGTATCGGCCTCGATACCACCTTTTCTAAAGTACTCGTACTCGTTAAAAGTCCCCCGATACCTGGAATCGATACCATGGTCTGAGAAATGTCTATGTTTGAGCGGCATGTAGGGGGTTAATGCCTCTTGTGTTGTCCAAAGAGGCAGAGTTTACAACAAACTGGAAAACTAGTCCTTTATTTTTTTGTTAAATTATATGACTAAAGCCGTTACCTGTAAATTTAAATCATGGTTTTTTATTAAGTACTCGGTATCGGCAAGTACTGAAATGCAAGTACTCGTACTCGTATTCCAAAAAAGTGGTATCGGTGCATCCCTAATTAAAAGCGTATGTTTATAAATATTACGCATAACAAATGTTAAGTTTCACGAATATTTTGTTTGTCTGTGATTTACTTTAATTACATTTGTGTTATATCTGCCTTATATTGGCCACACTGCTTTATCAGTATCGTATAAAAACATTATTTGGCACTACAAGTGACCTCTTTTAGGACCGTTAAAGTAAGGTAATATCGGCACCATCAAATCTTAATAGCTACACTTCATTTAAAGAAGTCTGCAGAAGTTCTCATAAACTTACATCCATTGGTGGTGGTGGCCCATAATTTCGGTCCATTGGATAACACTCCATTGGGTTCATCATATGGAAACCTGGTCTATCGTTAAACTCGGGCGCACAGAAGTCTGAAGGTCCACCACCAAATTGCGGAGGACCATACTGCGGTCGGCATCCATAGTCTGGATTGTAAAAGCGTGGATCTGGTCCGTCATTAAACCCCACAAAAGGTGGAAAACGCGGTCTGTCCAGGAAATCCATCGGGTCATCATCCATAAACCGTCTATCATCTACCATGCCATCCATCATCATCATCATTCTGGGGGGTCCCGGTCCGAACTCGTGTGGTGGCACAGAAAACCTCGGGCCATGTGGACCCATTGGGCGGGGGAGACCTGGTCCGTGGAATCCGCCGCGAGGAGGAGGCATGGGCCATCGTTCTTCAACCGGTGCTGGGGGACGCATCCCTCTTCCACGTTTATTTTTTCCCATTTTCCTGACGTCGGTGGCTACTCATGTAACGTGACTGAAGTTTATCGTTGACCAGCATGCGGGCCAGATAGCACCGTTTCACAAGCAGGTTGTCTGAACTGGTAACTATGGAGATATAGTTCACTTTTCACGAATTACATCGCTCGGTAACGCACGCGCTAAAATCGCATTGGACCACTTGAATTATTACGTTCGAGCTAAACTTTAAACCGTTACTTCTCCGCAAAACCCACAACAAAAAATAACTGACTCCAGTGCGCGCACACTCACTTTAACAAACACTGAAGCACGGAATATAATGGAGACGGCCAGCGGATGTGACGTGGGAATTTCAAAATAAGAGTGCATTTTAAGCTGGTAAAACGAACAAAAAATTTGAGTTAGATTTATTCAAATGATTGAATTAATTTAATTATTTTGTAAAATTTTTACTCTATTCTGTAAACCCTGTTCGTAAAACGTAGGTGTGTCTAGATGCGTTTTAGTTGAACCGTTACCAAATATAATGGATCATACATAATCATAGACATGCGTTTTGGTTCTCCACGTAGATCTTAAATCATTTAGATAAACATGTAAACGTTAATGTGGTTTAATCAAGAAAAAGCGCAGCTCACCATTTACTTAAATGCGTTTATAACGTTGCATATTTGTCCGGACCAATATGGCGGCGCCTTTGACCTATCACTTTAACGAACCACAGGTCAATGTTTCGATTAAGGGCGCAAGTGATCATACCTCTCGTAGTTGTGTCTCTTTAAGGGCGCAAAAACGTCGTTTGGAATCGCCATAAGTATTTTTTAAAATGTAACAACAGTACATCTAAACCATAGATTGTTAAAAATAAATCTAAACCTAAACAGACGCAAAACGGAAGTGACGGTATGATGCCGTGACACATTTCCCTGTTCTTGTAAAAAGCGCTCTGATTTCAAGACTGCTAAGCTGCGAGCATATTTCCAAAATCATGCACCTATACTTTTGTGGAAGCATCCGGGGAGGGAGACAGGACGTGAATATTTACCAGAGAATAGTGAAGCAGTTGCAGAAGTATGGGGAAGTTTTAACGGAACATGTCAGCTATGATAGTTTGTCTGAAAAAGGTTATCATCTTTCATATTTGTGCAGCCACTTATATAAATTTATGTAAGAGTGCAGATGAACCCTAAACTTTTCCCTCTTGTCCAGGTGAGGACCCAGTTTTGGATGGAGACAAAGCAATTCATGATCGAGATATGGAGTGGCTTATGATGTCTGATGGTGAGAGATCATATTATCAAGTGGCATTTATAAAAATAAAAATAAAAGATATCACAGACGCACTTTCAAACAAAAAAAAAGAGACACATGTGAATTTAAGGGGAACCTAAAATCTATTCTAATCTATTTGTTTTAAGTGCAAAAACGTTTTTGGGATATCCCAAACGGCAAAAATTAATTTATCTGGTTAAAAATATGTTTAAAATATAATACAATATACAAAAAATTGCCAAATATATATTGGTGAAAAATACATTTTTGTAAATGTATTTAAAAATATATATTTTTTCCGTATGTAATTAGACAGTGTTGAGAAAAATATTTATTATTTGGGAATTCTGAAAGAATAAAAAGGAATTAAACATAATAATACTAGAGGATCCAGACATGCTTGTTGGTTTTGTTTTCTATATCAGTGATAGTGGCAGAGGTGACACAACCATCTTTGGGAGTGGGTTATGAACTTGGCCAAGCTATGGCCATGAAAAAGAGGGTTCTCTGCCTATTTAGACCTTCTTCTGGAAGAGGTATGAAGACTTTTTTAATTGCCATGATTCTCAGATATCATTATTACTAGACTACTGCAATACAGTATTATCTTAATACTGGATTAACTGTCATAAAGTATTATATTGCAATTCTTTATCTTTTTTGTAAAATAAGACATTTCCCCTTAATGGCAGATTTTGTGAGATTCTCACAGGTATTTTAAAATGACCTGCCAGTGCACAGTATGTGGTATATTCCTGCATCTCATATTCTTCCTTTAGTTCTGTCTGCCATGATAAGAGGAGCGAGTGGTGCTTCAACAAACTCACTCTTTCAAGTGCAGGACTACACAGAGGATGAAGTTGAGGGTATCTTGGAGAAATATTTTGATGGTCTCACCAAAAACTGAGCACATTTTACTGTCACATGTCATATATGTCAGCATCTCTCTATTAATGTAACTAAAGACAGAATAATTTGTCAGCCATAATTAGGTTGTAATTCACGTTTGTACTGTTTAAATTTGACAATATTATTTTTATACGATGTGAGCATCTTCATGTTAATGAATCACTTTTTTACTAAAATGTGAATTGAAATGGTCCAGCTTATTATTTGAATTGGTTGTTCCTGTAAATAAATCATTTCAAGGTAAAATATGAGTCTTGCAATAATTATCCAAAAATAAAGTGCACATTGTATGTTTTTTACACGTATGTACTTAAATATTTAAACAGTTTGTATAAAAAATGTCTTCGGTTTCTGATCAAACTGCAGTGGAAATCGTATGTGCCGCCTTGGGTCCTTGCGCAGACCGATTGCTATATGACATCAAGTAACGCGAGAGCGATTTCAACGCAGTACTGTCGCGTCACTTCTGCGATACTTTGATGTCAAACATCGATCGATCTACGCAGACGCATGTTGTATTTGTACCGTCTAGCACTTCACTGTTGTTATTCAAGTCACTCTGCTGGCTTACGTTATAACGTAACGGTTATAAAACTTTATTTAATTACGTAATCTATAAACATGATTGCGAGTCGCATTTGATTGATTTCCATCCGCAGATGATAACTCTCGTCATCCCTCGCTCCTGCACAGCGTCATCAAACTACGTTAGCGTTTTGCGACCTCTAGTGGCGGAAACTGCATATTGCGCTACAGGTAACGTTAGGTGAAATGTTTTTAAATGTCCACTAGGTGTCGCTTATTATCTGAATATAACGCCAATGTAAATTAAATGTATGGGATGCTGTGCCAGGTTTAACGTTTTAAATTAATGTCTCAATACGAAACAAAGGGATAAAATACACAAAGTTCCGTGTTGATTTTATTAAACGGTTAAAATATATATATTGAAGAATCGTAATCATTGACGAAGCATGTTTCCTAACAAAAGTTAAATGTTACTTTGTGTTATTGACTATTTAAGTTGAATTATCAACATTACGACCGCATTAAAATTCATGATTCTATTCCACCTACTCTAAATTTATTATAGCATAATTTGAATATCAGCACTGATTAGCGAGACCGTATCTATTTTATTAAGGTACCGATTAATTAGAATAAAGTTAAATGTATTTACACAAGTAAACATATGAGATTGTGTTCGATTTGATGCGACATCAAAATATCGCGAGAATAATTAAACATGCGAAGTTTGTAAAAAAAATCTGCGTGAACGGACCAATCAGTAAGAGCTGGGGGCGGGGCATGCATTAAATAACACTAGTCTATCCACTGTAGTGCATTGAGGATTTGGCAGTGACAGACCCACTCAGATTGAAGAAAAGCATTTATTTTGTGAGCTGAAGTAAAGGAACTCCATCAAGTTGAACAGAGAAACATTTCAGAAGATGGACAATATATGAATATATAAGTTTATCTCAATTCAAAACTGGACTTGGGAAGATATTTTATATCTCCGTATCTATACAATTGAACAGAAACATGTCAAAAAAAGACTAAAAACTTTTTTTTTAAAGAAATAAACGAAGCGATTAAGGTGTTTTGCTTAGCAAATAAAGCAACTAGCTACAATACTTTTAAATATTTATTGCCATTACATCTGAATGAGGCAGGCTAAAGTTAAATGTGTGTTTGTGGGGTCCTGTGCCCATCACAACCAGGTTAAATATAAAGCACCTGCTCATCATAGACTGCCGTCTGACAAGAGACTTGTCTATCACTTGTTGTGCAGCCCTTAAACACAGATACTGACGACTTCTCTTTCTTCAAACCTTTGCAAACATTTCTCATTTGAAATACTTACAATCATAGAAATGAAACTCAAATGTGGTATATAAAGGCATTTAAAGGAATTTAAAATGGAATAAAGGCCTTCGCTTCTGGTATTTTTAATTTAAACAATCCACCATTTCTTAGATCAAATTAAATAAAACATTTACTGTAAAGGTTTATGCATCCCTTTCAATTTTTTCAACAAAAACAAATTGTTAACAAAACTATGAACAGTTTCCAAAAATATTTTTCCTCTACAATATAACATCAATATTTAAGATCCTTCATTGAACTCAGTAAAGTATCCTCCTCATCAGCCTTGAACAAAGTTTTGATTTTGTAATGTAAAGAAACTGCAGCATAAACCCAAATAAACATGAATATAGTTTGCGGTGTAACAACCAAATTTAGGCTAGGGCTCAAAGTAGGAGCTGCTAAGTGCAAAGCAAAGAGCACATTACAGTGAAACGTCTGACCTCTGGATTTCTTGTAACAGGTTTTCTAGTTTCATTCTCAATATGGGTGTGGTTCTTGTAGTGTCTACTTTTAAAATCGTAGGCATTCTGTAAGCATCGTTAATTCAATACGGATTAGTCGAAAGGGCTGAAGTCCCTCTCTAGGTTTTCCGATTCATCATCGTCAGAGAAGAAGTCGTCGTCATCTATGTCGTCCTCGTCGTAATCTTCATGCCATTCTGGCACGTATTCATCATCATACTCATCATCTTCCTCCGCTTCATCGCCGACGTCCTCGGCGGCGTGATTATTGTTGTCCGAAGTTCCCGACTCCGAGCCCCTGTCGGATTTGGACCTGAAATAAAACAATAAACTTGTACTCTCTTCAAGACTGAGGAAGCATCACTTATGTTTCTCTGTGAATATGAGGTGGCTCACTCTTTGTTGGCATCTGTGTGATTAGCCAGATTCGAGGCCTGTGCAGTGTCTTGGTCTGACCCGGTCTTGGACTGATAACCAACACGGAAGTCCTGCCAATAAGAGAGATGAATGGCTTTTTTTCACATTAGCACCACTGAAATTCCACTTTCGAAAAAAACATCTTTGATGACATGGGGGAGTGTAAATTATCGAAATTTGTTTAATGAATGTGGAATATTCCTTTAATCTGATTATTAGAATAATCTGATCATGCAAACAGAATGGGTTATGAACATCATTTAATGCTTACTATACAACTACGTAGAGTGGGATTATGGGCCATTTTGACAGAGCTATGAACTTACCTGAGTTGAGTGTTGAAGGATGGCCACGAGACGTTCCTGAATTCTGCGAATCAGCTCCAAGCCGGTGTTAAGATGTTCTGGCTTTAGGAGTCGCACACAGGAGGCAAGATCTGTACACTGCAGGAGTGTCTCTTCTAAGGAAAACCAATATAAAAGTATTGATCATCATATGAGCAGATAGTAAACGCATTCATGAAATTGCAAAATAAAAGACCACAGTCAGGTTAGCAAGGAAAAATCCCAGTTATTTTTTTTTTCCAGATTTTTTATCACAGTGTGATTCATTTACAAAATTAATAGTAGGTTGTGTTTCCTAATACTATCCAAAGATATTGAATATAACAAGATTGAGCACTACTATAGATGCAACTTCCAGTAGACTTTAATATTGAATCAATAAAAACAGTAGGTTTTTTGATAACAAGCAAAATAAATGACAATAAATGACCTATACAAATATATATTAAATCTAACGTGAATCAACTACTACAAATGTATACATCAATGTTACAACTGTTAGCTACAGATCCTTAAATTCTTGCCTGGCTGACAAACCTCTCAGCACAGTTGTGTTCCATGATTGTCATCTCCCCTCGCCTTAAGCAAACCAAAAGTTTTTATTTTCGACAAGATATTTGTTTCAAAGATTAGTTTAGCCACTAGCCAGACCAATAAATAAATACAGACCAGAAGTTGACTTTGGTTCAGGTGCGTAACAGAGACACCCCACATGCATGAAACAGTCTATAGTGGGACAACGTAACGCTCAATAAGGCCGCACTGCACTGAAAGTCCCACCTACCAGTTAAAAGAACCAATCATCAATTGATAAAGACCCTCTGTACAGTCACGTAAGGTGTTACTGAGGGTTCATACCAGCCGCATTTGAGGCGTCAAATTTGCATCTACCACGTCTAGTTTGCAGCTTGAACATTTTGAGTTTACTCTCTTCATTCGCGCGTAAAAACGTGTGTGAATCGTAATCGAGACATTCATGCGAAAATTCGAATCATGGGAGAGGCTTCTGCGACTCCGCTTGCTTCCTGTAATCACGTCACTACTAGAGCAAGCTCCTGATTGCATGGATTAAAGTGAAAAAAAATTATTCTGACTGGAATTTTTTTCAGGCCAAGTCATATTCCTTTAACTAAAACTTAATGTAGGCGAGACCAATAGCATTTTAAGGGAAATTTTTTGCCATCATTACATATTCAAGTCTCCTGTGGCATATATAGGTAGCTGTAGTTTGCAGGGCATTTCAGATTAAGGCGAAACAGCTAAATAACTCACTATATAAAAAGAAAACATGAATATCACCACCTTTAATGAATCTTTTATTAATTATTTATTGATTGTAAATGTATTATTTTAGCATATTTACTAATCATTTTTTTAAAATCAAAGTTGAAACTGTTAACATTAGTGAATGCACCATGAACCACCGTCAATTACTGTAATGACATAAACAAGAATTAATTAATGCTTATATACTCTATATTTTTCATTGTTTGTTTATGTTATATAATGCATTTACTAATGTGAACAAATACAACTTTTTAATATCATATTATTCAGTACACATAAACGAATAATCCAGGGTCTGTTCTGTTCACACAACAGCTTACAGTCACAGCTCTAATACAGTAACGTTATGTATGAATATAAACCCTGAACGAGTAACTCGAGTTAAACTCATGTACAATTCGCACAAGCTGTCTGTAACCATAGTGAAAGATGTAAATTGAATGACTGTACCTTTATCAAAAAAATATTATGTTACAACAGAGGCAGCGCTGATGTGCTATTTTATTCGCAATGTTTCTGCTATTTAGTTTTTCCTAAGACCTAAATGGTCGTGTTTATATGAGGATATTTGCAAAGATGGGATTTTTGACTCATATTTGTTTTTAAGGCCAATAAAGCGGCAAAAATACTGCCAATGAGAAGCGAATGCGCAACTTGCATACTCCTCTGACACAGAAACAGCGAGCGCATTTTTGTGACCACACGCAAACGCAACTGCAAGAACCGACAGGTGGATGACATCAAAGTCCCGCGAGAGCATTTCGGAAGCAGTCTCCTCTTATGATTCCTCGAATCGCTCTCACGGGATTTGGATGTCATCTGCCTCTTGGTTCTTGTGGCGCCACATAAAGTTTACCTAAGAGTTTAACAAACCCGTTGTATCAGCCACTGGTTAGATCAGCATAGCAGTCAAAAACGGGACGCGGGTGATCACGTACGGGAGAAATTATTTACCCCAAAATACAGGACCCCTAACGTTAGTCATATTATGCAAAGACACGCAAGTTGCCTGGCTGTTTGGTTTTCTTAGCCCACGAACTGAAAGGCTTGCCAATCTTTATCATTTCGCTAAGCCAAGTAAATCTCTATTGGTCTTTTACACCTTTATCGATCTCCAAAACATCGGAGCCTTCCTGCGTTATAAGTTTGACCATGCTAGTTGAAATAAAGTTTTACCTCAGCTTAACGTGATACAGCCAGAAAACCCGGAGTGGATCTGGTGCGTATGATTACAGAACGCTTACAGTGGAGAGAGGAACGTGATTTGGCTCCACTCCAGGCTTTAATCACATCCAACTTAATACATGTCGTCTTTATGAAAAGTGAATTTAATAATTTTGCAATTGACAGAACTTTAATCCATGTGATTGGTTAACCCGGCGTGTTTTTCCACCAAAGTTCAAAATTTTCAACTCGCACGTTTCCAGCGGCAACACTCAATTTGCAACATGAGGTGGAATCGCATCTACCGCGCCACGTCAACCCATCTTCACATTGACTTAACATTGAAATCACAATCTGACCCTTAATGGTGCACTTAACACTATCCAAAGGCTGGTTCGGTTGACTAATGTGATCGCTCTGTACCGCGCCCGGGCACGGATTGGTTAATCATGCCCTGGCCTTGTTGCAGAACTTGGCTGGAGCGCGGTTCACTTGGGCTCAGGCGCGAAAGGCGCAGTGTGATCGCTAATCACGCCAGACCGTGTTTTAAAAGGAAAGACTTCAATTGCGTGACCACTCACCTTCTCTGCCATTATTAAAACTTTATGATGCGTGCAGCAAAGTTACGTGAACATCTACACTGCACACGCAACGGTCAACTAAGCAATATGATGGCATGTGAGATGGATGTGTGTCATCACGCACCAAATGACTCCGAATAAAAAACACAGACTTAACAATATGATGGGTTCCAGTTTTAAGTGAGCGCTTTACTTCCTGATTTGTTTAAAACAATCGCATTATATTGACGAAAGCGCGCCTGAGCTTGGAATGATGAAAGTACGGTGTGAGCGCGTGCATCTGGGGGAGTAGGTGGGGAGAAAATCGTGCTGGGGCGCGGTTTGATTTGTATAATGTGATTGCACCCTAAGAAACAAAAGGTATGGTACAGTTGATGTCAGGTTTAATTGTTGATCAGAAATAAAATTTAACAAGGATGCGATTTTAGAGATATCGCTCTTTCCGCATTCACGTAGATAGGACTGCAGTCTCTCATAATTGAAATAACTGCTCGGACGCTTCACAAACTTTGTACTTACCCAGTAGGATCTGCAGGGCATTGGTATGTAGGTCCAGAGCTTCTGTCTGTTGCTCCATCACATCCATCTTCTCAGTATCCTGGTTGTAATAGCTGTATACACACGAGTAAGCCAAAACCTACGTGACAAATGACATAACGCAAACAAAGGGTTAGAACAACGACTGGAAATAAAATCCACAATGTGAAATCATTCGAGACTCGCACCTTTCGAGCTTGAGCAAGAATCTTGCAGGCATCGATCACGAATGTCAAAGACTTCATCTGTAAAGCTTCATTGATAGAAAACACCTTGTTCTCCAGATTGATCGCAAAGTCCTGTAAATACAATAGGAAGATATTTGCATTCAAAACATGACTGATTAAACTAAACTAATTATGAAAGATGAATGGCTCCAACAAACCTTGGCTTGGTTATGAAAGGTGCATCTTTCATTGTAGTCCTGGAACTTCTTCTCTTGCCTTGCAGCTTTGCTGACCTGTGGTCACATTTTGACATAAAGTGTTGTTAAGCTGACCGACTGTTCAAATGTGTGATATTTGGGGGAAAAGTTTTATGCAACTTTTGAAATCCTCATAACTTAAGAGCATTTAAAAGAGGATGTTTAATTTCTCTAATAGTGCATTCACACCAGCACCGGTAGAGGCGGCAAAAACGCGCTACCCCATTGGCAGATTTTTTTGCTTGTTTTATGAACAAAATCACTTACATTTGATATTTTTGGTCTAAAAACTAGACTTATTTTTTTTGGGTCGTTTTGCTCATCAAGAAAAAGCATCTTAATATAAGATTTTTTTTATATTTTTACTGAAAACAAAACAAAAATACTACGAATTTTTTTCTTAAAAATATTTTTTTGCAGTGTAGTTTGCCCCTTGAACATTTTGAATGCATTCACTCGTCTAGTGCGAAATAGACGCGCGTAAAAAGCAAGCGTGAAGCAAAATTGACGTGCGTCTGAGGCAAAATGCGCTTATTGTGGGAGGGGCAAGTGCTAGGCGGTTGTCTGTTTGCAAGATGGCTGACGTTGATCGATGTTGACCTCCGCAGGCGGTCCGAGTTTCATCATTTCCTGTCTCTATAGAAATATGAACTCGCATCATATAACTCTGGGTGACTGCTCACTGACAATATCAGTCATTCCTCCGTGTTAAATGAGTGACTCCGGGCGGACCTGCAGCCACAGCAGCAAGTAGGCTTCTGATTGGTTAATGCGGCGCGAATTGACGCCAAAGTTTAAAATTTTCTACTCGTGCGTCAGACACAAATTTGCGTCATTCGCATGAACTAGACATGTGAATAAGGCGAATTTGCGTCTACCGCTCAGCGCTAAACACCTAATTCAGGCCACGAGATCTCCAGATGCGCATAAATGCGTCTTTACATTGACTTAACCTATCATTCGCGCCATATGCTCTATTCGTGTTTGATGTGAACACAACATTAGAGTTTAAAGGTGTTGTGTGTAGACTTTTAGTGGCATCTAGTGGTGAGATTTCAACAAAACCAAGTTACATGTACATCCACAGGAAGATATTTCAGCATTTGAGGATATTTACCATGGCCGAGCAGTTGTAGTAATCTTTATGTGTTGGCTTCCATGGCTTTAGACATCTCCAGCAAAACCCATGGTTACATTTGGCACACGTCATACTACAGGGCGATAAGGATTCTTCGTGAAATTGTTCAATTTACACCGAGTACAACATATATGGTAATAACGTGTCTAGTAATAATACAGAGTGGCATATTTTGTGTACACTCACTGTAGGCAACCCTCGTTTTTCTCAATCTGGGCTTGGCAGCTGGGGCAGCGTTTGGATATCAGTTTGGCCAGATGTTTACTCTGTGCTTCCATACTCATTCCCTCATAATAGCCGCCGTCATCCATCCACTGAGACATGTGACTGCAGCTGGCAGGGTAGTGAGCCTGGCAGTGGATTGGGTCATTTGACAGGTGTGAGTACAATGGCTTTATAAGAAAGTTCAAAAAGAGTTTTATTATTTGCTTCACCTCTGGGAAGTTACAGTTGAAACAGGAAGACCAGCAGCACTTGGAGCAGGTGCCCATGCTGCCAATGTTCTCCTTGCACAGGATCTGGTCACAGCCCTGAGGGTTGGTACACCAAGTCAGGTTGGAGCAGCACTCCACAAAGCCTCGCAAAAGGGCGTTGTCATACTGTAAACGAAAGCACACCCAAGCACAGATCAGGACATTTAGTCGATAATGATTATGTCTCTTAAACCATGCAGTGTTTGTGTTGAGCATGCACATACTTTGGCAATGGTGTCCTTATCAGTGAGAATGTTGTGAAAGAACTTGGATGTGGGCTGTGCCCGACAGTCTGTCTGAATAGGACAGTCACAGTTCATCACCAGGTTTTGTTCGATACGAGCGGTGAGGTACTCCTGCCAGCAGGACTGATGGGAAGAGAAAAAATAAATGTCAGACTGTACGTTAAAAGTCTTTAATTACACAGATATGTAAACAGAAGAGTCAAGTTTTAAATAGGAAAAATATCAAAACTCTTTGGTTATTTTTAGCGTGATGCTAATGGTCTAATCAGATTCAATGGATTATGCTAAGTTATGCTAAAAATGGTATCGCCAGACCCGGAGATCAGCTGAATGGACTGCAAAACGTTAAAAATCAAATGTTTAACTGTATGGGAGCTGGAAAATGAGCATATTTTCAAAAAAAGTGGAGTGTCCCTTTAACAGGCTTTATGAACAGCTGCACTACTTCCTGAACTTCAGCCAGCTCCTTGTTTCCTGTCTGCCATTATTGGACAAACTGATTAATCCAGGTGTGCCTGACCTCAGTAGTCACAACAACAATAATCAGACACACCTGGATTAATCAGTTTGTCCAATAATGGCAGACAGGAAACAAGGAGCTGACTGAAGTTCAGGAAGTAGTGCAGCTGGGCATAAAGCCTATTCTCAGAAAAGACTTGATCCTCATACTTACCCTGCAGCAGTAATGCATACAACAGAGCATGGGTGGTGGGTCACTCTCTTTGGACGGGGACAGGCACACAGGACACTGGGTAACAGGACCGGGCTCCGGCTGGGGGTTTTTGATCTTAAGCCCTGCGGCCAGGACCAGAGAGTCTGGGTCGTCCGTGTAGCGTTGGATCAACGTGTCCACGTTCCACTTGCAGTGTATGAGCAGGTGCTCTGCCCGGTCCAAATCCAAACTCAGAGTTCCTGCAACCTGCTGTACGGTGCGCTGCATCAGTTGCTTAACCTCTTCCTGAGTCATCGTGCGACCCATGGAGAAAAGCACAGCCTCCAGCACGCCGTCCTCCATATTCTGCGGGGGAACTATAAGACCTCCCAGGCTGTAGAGAGGAAAATATACACAAACAATAATGTTTGACAGACAGGATTATATCAGGTGCGCTTTTGATCAGCAAGCCTATACAAACTCTTTAATTAGAAAGAAACCTGCAAAATAGAGCACTGAAAAACGTAATTGAGAGTGTAAGAATATTTCAGTATTAAAGGTGCAGTGTGTACTTTTTAAAAGGATCTCTTGACAGAAATGCAAAATAATATTCAAAACTATATATTATCAGGGGTGTATAAAGACTTTTTTATAATGAACCGTTATGTGTTTATTACCTTAGAATGAGACGTTTTTATCTACAAACACCGAGGGTCCCCTTACATGGAATTCACCATTTTGGGGCCGCCATGTTTCTACAGAAGCCCTTAACGGACACATTTTTTTACTAAGTTGTCTTCGATGATGACATGTTTGTCCGGTGACGGCTACCGTAGCTTCTCTATGTGTTTCAAAAGCGAGGGGTGAGCAGTGGACTCGTTGGTTGCAATCCACAACCTCACCACTAGATTCCGCTAAAATTTTCCACAATGCACCTTTAAAAGCTCTTATTTTAGATTATTACACGTGGCTGTTGAATGGTGCATTCTGATTGGTTGATAAATGTTTCACAGGTATGCATTATTTTTCAGGTAACCGCACACCTTGTCAAATGTCTTCAAAATAGGCACCAGAGCAAGGTTTGTGGTAACAGCGGTATAAGCAGAATAATTGACTCCGGTACTTTAAATTATTTGAAAATAATGCACACCCGCGATGAAATGCATTACCACCTTGGGTGTGAATTATTTTCTTATAATTCAACGGCCCATCGTCAATTATTCCTTACATATATTATGGTTGAATATTTTGGCAATTGCAATAAAAGCATTCAACAGTAGGGGAAGTACAGAGACCATTTTTTAAAGACCATTATGAATGAAATTTAAGTCCAGTGCACATGCATCAATGTTTTTTAAGACCTTTTATCTTTCATGAGACAAAAACAAGATGCATTTTCTAGGGGTGTGACAAGACACCCCACAACATGAAACGAGACATGAGATTGTGTTCACAAGAATAATGCCTGGCTCACACTACAGGATTTTTTAAATCCTGGCAGATTATGAAATCTGGTTGCAGCACACACATAAGGAGAATCTTGTCAGATATTTTTTCTCTCAAATCTTAAACATGCTCACACTACAGGAATTTAAAATCCTAGTGCATCACACACTAAAGGATATTATTAGGATTATCTTGCCAGAGCAAGCACTTCACGTCACCTCAGGAGAAGAGTATATAAAGGAATGAAGATTATGATACATTTATTATGATTTCTTTTTAAATATTTACAAAGTAGCAGCTTTCATTTTAAAACTTAGGTGATATCTCCTCCTCAGCTCTTGTTTATGGCAATGATCATGATATGTTTTAAGGATGTGTTATGCAGGCAGTGTTTGAATGCATACTGTAGATGTATGCACAATCAAGCACCAACAATGGTCTAATCCTTATGCAAGATTTACTTAAATTTAAACATCTATTTAAAAACATATTTTAAATATAATTGGCCAGTCTATATATCACTTGTTTTTTTTTTTTTTTGCACATTTAGGAGTTACTATTAAGTGATGTATGCTATTTCTATCAATGCTCTGTTTTCCTGTTTCTTCCTAACAGGAATATTATTGTAGGTTTATAAGCATTGCTGCTAAATGCTTATGCTTGGTTAAACTCTATTTTGCACTGTTGTTTGCATTATTTAATTCCACTGTATATATACTGCTCTGCAGTGATATTATTTTTAGCTATATACTATGTAAATTCTATTTTTCTTGTTTATTCTTCTGAGGCTACTGGTCTTTGAGAGCTTCTAAACAAATTTCATTATAGTTTTATTATGACTGTAAAGTTTCTATTTTATTCTAATCTATTCTATCTTGCAGTGTAGTGTCTAGTGTTAAATTCAGTATTTACATTACCAATGGTTCTGGACAAATATGTAATTTAATGTGAAACGTTGTAATTCTGGAAATGAGGCGCATCAGATTCACAAGTGTGCGGTGTTTCAGCAATCAGTTTCTGTGCGTTTGTGGAGCACGTCACAAAAAAGAACTGAAAATCGTCATATCAATTTAAATTCGTTTTGTTAATATGCTAATTATTTAAGTGCAACATATTTCGTGTATGCCTATTTATTTTATTAAATTTCCTCTATACACAGAATAGCTGCAGGTGCGTGATGTGACTGACCATCATCATGTTCTGTTGTTTTTAAGATATTTTAGATAATGTTTATAAAAGAGTGAACAACGTGAATCAAGCGAGGAATTCATTTCGATATTTTAAATCGCCTGTCTGCCCCAACGAGCTGCAGTTGTGGCGGAATGAAAGTAGAATGAAACATTAACTTCCACAAACTATTTCTCCGGCTGCGCTGTCTACCCGTACTGCAGCTTGTTTCGCGGTCCCGAAAGCTGTCAATCATCTCCGTCTCTCATTGATTATTGTGAAAGTACTGACGTAATTATGCGGATTTAAAATCCTAAATATCAAACATGTTTGATAAGATCGGGGCGGCCCCGATTTGCTTGAGAGCATATCGCACGGTGTAAGTTTAGACTTTTAAACGTCTCACATTACAGGATAATCTGGGCCGAACTTCGGAGCCGATCAAGGTCCATTGCCCGATTTTCCCTCGGATTCTCGGCCCGATTATCCTGTGGTGTGAGCCAGGCATAAGACGAGTAAGATAAGATTTTTACACTTTACTGATATTACGAGACAGTTTTTCAGTTTTAAGAAATCCTTAATGATGAAATATATGATTAGAAAATTGTTTTTTATTTAACTGAAATCACATCCTTTTGAAATGTTTAACCAATCTAGGGTTTTCAATAACAATAATTTTGGTAATTGATAATAATGATGATCAAGTAATCTGATTTTTTTGTAATAAAAATAGACTTAAGTGGGCAAAAGCATTTAAAATGACAATAATGATGAGACAATAATAATTGGTTCAAATAAAGTTAAGTATTAAAACCAAATAATCAATTGTTAAAATAACAATTTAAAATATAAAGTGGTGGTTTTCCGAACAAGGTGTAGATTACACCCTAACTAGGTCTTATTTATATAAGGACATTTAAAGGTGCATTGTGTACATTTTATAAGGATCTCTTGACGAAAATACAATATAATATACATAACTATATTATCAGTGGTGTATAAAGACCTAACATAATGAACTCTATTGTTTTTATTATCTTAGAATGAGCCAGTTTTATCTACATACATCGCTGGTATCCTTACATGGAAGTCATGTTTTTACAGACAAACTGCTCTTCAAAGTGCATTTTACCCCTACGCCGTCTCAAATAACGGCATGTTTGTCCTGTGGCGGCTGCCATATGCGTTTTAAAATTGAGGGGAGAGCTGTTGGTTGCAATTCGCAATCTCACTCCGAGATGCTGCTAAACTTTACACACACCACCTTTAAGGAGTTTCTTAGAAACATACCTTACAAAATACATTACTTGTGTGGATCTTGAGAAAAAACAATAGCGTTAATATATTTTATGGCAAAAATATAAATAATTTAATTTAGGAGACATTGGCACGGCAAATGCACAGGATACGTGAGCAGTGGGCTTTTAATGCATGGCAGAGAGAAAGACCTCGTATATTATATAATACTTAAATATTTACAAAGACAGAGTAAGAACTTATTAAAAGCTTCATTTAATTCAGTTTTAATTCAGAACTGTAAGAAATAATCAGCAAATTAATATTTTTTGGGCAAAAGGAAAAGGCTTGGTTTAATTTATGTGCAGGTTTGTTTTTATGGATCTTCAAGTGAACCACACATCTTGAACGAGAGTACACTGGCAAACGTATGAGAGGAGGGACAACTCTCATTTGTCATCTATTAGCTGGCGGCAGTAAATGTAATGTTTATTGTCATAGTAACATGAAAGGCATCTCAACTATCACTGCGGTTAAATACATATACGCAGGGACAAGCAATATTTTTTTTTTCAAAAAAGAATGCGCTGCGGGAGCATTTCAATCAGCATTAGAATTAGAGATACATGGACGTAGGACAATTAAAACCGGTTTAAAATTATTAAAGACCTAGAACAGCAAATGTAAGACTTTTTTAGGGCCTTACATTTTTATTTTGAAATTTAAGACCCCGCGGAAACCCTGTATAAATGCCTAAACCTTTTTGACTAAATGTGATCAAGAACCTTAAAAATATAAATACAAAAAACTTTTGCAATGAATGCATTTTAAATACCAACTGGGTCTTTCTAAACAAGTTTGAAAAGCTGTTTAGCCAAAAGGTTATTGAAGGCAAAGTTATTGAATCATTAACTCAAAATTATAATTACATAATTTTCAATATATTATTATTATATAAATCTTTTGTGCACAGAATAAATGAGCAACAAACAAGATTTTAAATGG
The DNA here is from genome assembly GCF_030506205.2 of Paramisgurnus dabryanus. Classification (NCBI taxonomy): domain Eukaryota; kingdom Metazoa; phylum Chordata; class Actinopteri; order Cypriniformes; family Cobitidae; genus Paramisgurnus; species Paramisgurnus dabryanus. Next base: position 28,217,591 of record NC_133356.1, on the reverse strand, counting down.
TCTTTATTTTTAATATGTTAAACATATTGGCACATATAAATTTGCTCAATTTGCCTTTTGCAATATATCTACCATATTTATGAAATTTTTTTTGCAGCTTATAAACGCAAAGTGTTCAATTTTAAAAAGAGATATAAAAAAACAAACTCTTAAAATGTAAAGAGTGTTATATACTGTAATCTGTTTTAGCGCAGAGACTGAATTTATATAATAGTGGGGCTACGTGTTTGTCCAGCCAATGGGAGATTTTTACAGTTCTGTTTGGCACAGAAATAACATCTAACATTTAAAGGAATATTCCATTTTCTTAAAAGAAAAATCCAGATAATTTACTCACCACCATGCCATCCAAAATGCTGATGTCTTTCTTTGTTCAGTCGAGAAGAAATTATGTTTTTTGAGGAAAACATTCCAGGATTTTTCTCATTTTAATGGACTTTAATAGACACCAACAATTAACACTTAACTCAACACGTAACAGTTTTTTTCAACGGAGTTTCAAAGGACTCTAAATGATCCCAAACGAGGCATAAGGGTCTTATCTAGCAAAACGATTTTCATTTTTGACAAGAAAAATAACAAATATACACTTTTAAACCACAACTTCTCGTTTAGATCCGGTCGTAATGCGCCAACGTGACCCCACGCAATACGTCATGACGTCAAGAGGTCACAGAGGACGAACGCAAAACTCCGCCCCAGTGTTTATGTGTTGAGAAAGAGGACCGTTCCGACGTTGTTGTATGTCAACTGATACTAATTAATGTCTTTGTGTCAGTTTATTGTTTAAAATAGTCAGCAAACGTGAGTTTTATATATGTAACACGTGACCTCCCTACGTCACTACGCATTTACGTTAGGTCGCGCTGGACCGGATTTAGACGAGAAGTTGTGCTTTAAAAGTGTATATTTGCTATTTTTATTGTCAAAAATGACAATAGATAAGACCCTTATGCCTCGTTTGGGATCGTTTAGAGTCCTTTGAAACTCAGTTGAAAAAAACTGTTAAGTGTTGAGTTAAGTGTTAATTGTTGGGATCTATTAAAGTCCATTAAAATGAGAAAAATCCTGCAATGTTGTCCTCAAAAAACATAATTTCTTCTGGACTGAACAGAGAAAGACATCAAAATTTTGGATGACATGGTGGTGAGTAAATTATCTGGATTTTTCTTTTAAGAAAATGGAATATTCCTTTAAGTGCAACCTGAGGATATTTAAAGACCCTTGATATTTGATTCCATTCATGACGAAACAAAACCTTTTCTTTTTTGGCAAATATTTACATTTGGATACAGCTTATTGCAATGCATTCTGGGATTTCCTTTTATTTTAAGGATACATGCAATCCTGCCCTTCGAATTTGGCCAAAGAATGATATCTTTATGGAACAGAACATCATGCATAGGGAGCTTTAAACAGACATAAGACATAAACATCTCCCACTCTCCGTCTCCTACGAGGCTCAAAGATCAAAGGTTAAGGGTCATCAGCACACCTGGTGTCTGCCTTGTCGCTGCCTCCCGCGGAGCTCTTCTTCACGTCTATCTTAAAGGAGAACTGCGCCTGGCCCTTGCGGGGTGTGGTGGGGTCTTCCATTAAAAACTCTACGATGTGTGGGCTCTCTTCGTTGCGGCGCAGGTACCCTTTATTAATGACGTGCATGATGCAGGAAAGTACATCGGTCGTGCTGCAGCTGAAACGGAGCGAGGCAGCACCACGAATCGACTCCTGTTTCTGACATCTGTCCAACACCTGCAACATATGCAGAACATTTCTAGCATTAATTCCAGCTTGAAATTACACTGTTAAATACATTGTTAGTACTTTATATACACAGGGTTCCCACACCTTAGTTAACTTCAAATTCAAGGGCCTGTCAAGGACTTTCCAGGTCCAATACCTTCAAATTTACTTATAAAATTAAGGTAAGCATTCCCTTAGGGTCAAACTCTTGTGTGTTTTGATTATCGCTCTGAATCTGATCTCTATCAAAAGTCCTTTACAAAAAATTTTGAAAAAACCTACCTATATTTGAGAGGTGATAAAAAGAGAACAAATGAAGGTATGATGAAACTTTTTTTTTTGAAAGCAGAGGGTCTGTTCTTTCATTCAATATATTGTATGTTTATATATTTAACGAAGAACATTTTCTGGAAGGCATCAAACTTTTGTGAAACTCATAAAAAATGCTGGTGCCGGAGCATGTTTAGCGGCCATGGTGTTGGCCACGCTTCAGGCAAGCCTTACGTCAAGTGTTAACGCTTCTATCCCGTGTGAATGTACCGTTATACTTTAAACGTCATATTTTCAATACTCCTGAAGACTTTACCTTAAACACCAAATTATCAATATGCATCTCCTTCTCATTCTTCATGATTTGGACAATGACACAGTAGACGTAGTTCCTCTTCCTCTCCAGCGTGATAGCAGCATCTTCATCCACATTAAGGTATGTCTGCTTAGGAAGCAGGAAATGGTGAACGCGTCTGTCTGAACTCTGCGACAGGGACCTCTTGTTCAGTTTCAGGACCCCTAGAAAGTGAATCAGAGTTCATACAGATCCCTGTTGGTTTACGATTGTTTAATGATGTAAATGCTTTGCAATTCTATTAAAAAAATTCATTTGTAAATCTAGAACGACAGCAATTCAATTCAGCAACCTTTAAAATACATTTCACCTAATGTATCATAAAGTGCACATATTATGTTCAATTTTACAATATGTAATACAAGTTTCTGGTGTGCCTAGAATGTATCTGTGAAGTTCAGCTCAAAATACCACACAGATCATTTATTATAGCATGTCCAAAATGCCCCTATTTGAATGGGAGCAATAAAGCTTCATGTCTGTTCCTTTAATTGCAAAAGAGCTACCAACAGACAGTGAGCACTTTTGGTTAAAAATAGATCTGATTCCTTTGAATACAGTTTTAGACAATAACTCATTAGCGCCACAACGTGCTAAAAAAAGACATTAAGAAAAACCTTTGGGTTAAATGAACCAGTCAATGAGTGGCTGTGGGCGGAGCTTTGTTTGTGTGACATCACATTAACAAGAGAATCAATTCAGCCCGCTCACCCTTCATGGGGTCCTGGCTACAGCCGGATTGAATGAGAACACCCTTCTCCACAGTAAGAGGTTTGAGAGCGTGAGTCAGCATGGCTGGAGAGAGACCGGTGGTCTGCTGTAGAGCCTCCACACTAACATCCTGTACAACAGAGGCAAAAAGTGAAGTACTAGTATGCCGTACATAAGCCTGCAAACATAGTTTTGGCTTGTAAGCTTGACATCTTTGAAGTGTGCGTTTAGAGACAAACCTCCTGTTGGTTGAATTGTAGCAGGATGTACATCTGCAGCGTGGAGACGTAGAGCGTACAGGAGCCGTAGTGAAGCTCTGCATGGCCGAGCCAGGTCCACTGCAGCCTCCTGGGCTTACTGTGACTGAGGCTATACATGCACTGACCTACACAGCAGATATACATTATAATGCATATTAATGGACAAATGCAATAACTTTTAGATGGGAAGAAAAGAAGTTTAAAAAATAACATGTGCCTAAATCAATATCCTTGTTGAAGCAAAACTACTATAAACCAATCAGATTTAGTGTAAATATGAGAATGAAGGGTTTATACATCATTTCTTAGCCAATGAATTTTCATGGGTTTCAATGATCTTTCCAAGAGTCTGTGATTGGGATTACACTTTGGATAAAAGCTAAATGAATGGATATAATATAAAATGTAGATGACTGGATATAGAAGGTTGTCCAAGAATAATTTTCATTTCATAAAACAATTGAGAGCTGAGTGAAAGTAGCAAAAAACTACTTATTTTAAAGAATAAAAAAAATACATTTCAATTTTTTTCTTTGTTCAGTCGAGGAGAAATTATGATTTTTGATAAAAACATTCCAGGATTTTTCTCATTTTAATGGACTTTTATAGACCCCAACACTTAACAGTTTTAATGCAGTTTAAAATTGCAGTTTCAAAGGACTTTAAACAATCCCAAAAGAGACATAAGGGTCTTATCTAGGGTAACAATTGTCATTTTTGGCAAGAATAAAAAAATTCACTTTTAAACCACAACATCTCTTCTTCCTCCGGCTGTGTGACGAGCCAGCGCGACCTCACGTAATACGTCATTACATCAAGAGGTCCCGGCTGACGTCTGTAAAACTACACCCCAGTGTTTACAAATGTGTAGATAGAGGACCGTTCTGAGGTTGTTGTATGTGTAATGATACTAATTATTGTCTGTGTGTCAGTTTATTGTTTAAAATGGTCCACAAATGTGCGTTTCATATATGTAACACGTGACCTTTCCAAGTCATTACGCAATTACGTGAGGTCACGCTGGTGGGTCACAAGACTGGAGGAAGACAAGTTGTGGTTTTTGAAGTGCATATTTTTATTTTTATCCCAAAAATGACAATGGGTTCACTAGATAAGACCCTTATGCCTCGTTTGTGATTGTTTAGAGCCCTTTGAAACTGCATTAAAACTGTTAAGTGTTGGGGTCTATTAAAGTCCATTAAAATATTTTCCTCAAAAACCACATTTCTTCTTGACATCAACATTTTGGATGACATGGTGGTGAGTAAATTATCTGGATTTTTTTTTTTTAAATGGACTAATCCTTTAAACATCTTTATTTCATGAAGCACACGCAAAAGACTCTAAACAGGAAGTGATGTGACCAGTTTTGCATAACACAGATGTTTGTCAAGCAAAACATCCCCTTTCACAGCTACATCAGGTTAGGCACCACAAAACACATCATATCATAGTTGAATGTAGTTAAATCTGAACTAACTGTTAGTGTAGAACTCAGTAAACCCAGCCAGGTATCTGCAGAGTTGAGAGGGGAAGTGTTTGCTAGGATCCTCCATGTAGCAAGGAGCTGACACAGCCCAGCAACGTGGAGATAAGACCAACACTTTCACATCACTCTCTTCTTCAGGCTCAGACACATCCTCATCCATCATCTGATGGCACACAAACAAACACAAAACATTTAAAACATGAGTTATACCGTCGTCATTAGTGAGAAACACCCTTGATTGAAAACTTAAAAACGAGTCATACAATGTCTTAAAGAGCACGTCACATTTATGGTTATTAAGTTGAGCACGAAGTTGAGCATCTCTTACATAAGTGGGCATGCACACCAAAGCTTGGATGCCAGCGGCAGGCATATGTCTTCCAATGGAAGCGCGCTGTTTTTCAAAAAAGCCAGCTGCTAGCGTAGAGAGTTTAAAAATATTCAACTTTGGGTGAAAAGCTCAGCTCACCAATGTCAGTTCTCACACGACCGTCCAATCACAGTGGAGGAGGGGCGAGACAAATATCATAACAACCAACCGGCACATGGTACAACAACTGATAAACAAAACAGAAGTATCACAGCTACCACAGCGCTCAGCTGAAGAAAGGTGACAGTCGGCTGAAAAAATGCTGGAGGTAGGAGTCCACCTGTGTTTCAGCCATGTTTAAAAGCTTTGTTGTGCACGCGCCCTTAAGACATCACTCTCACCTCCTCAAAGTTCTCTAGATTTTTGTCCAGCTGCTGTAGACGATACAGATGAAACTCCTGCTGAAGCTCCTCCGACCCATTGAGGCTGCTGAGCATCTGCTGGGGAAATCGGTTTGGGAAGCAGGTCCCGATCTGCTCCACCACAGCGCTCTCAAGCCACACCCTTCCCTGACCCAAAAGACGATCACCCAGATAATACCTGAAGACAGCAAGAAATAACTTGATTTATTAAAAAATTCACCACTTGGCATTTTCCCTACATTAAACTGTCTTACTATTACTACCCATACCAGCTAGCACAAGTCGTGATACCTGTAAAAGTGCTCAAAGGTGTTGGCGAGCTCCAGACCCGACAGGAAGAGCATGGGCTCCAGGAACTGCTGCAGCTGGCTCAATGTGTCCACGTTAGAGTCCACTCCACTCTCCTGGATCATCTTGTCTATGTACTGTGCAAACCGTTCACTTACCTTAAAAGGAAAAAAAATCAATTATGGTTCATGAAAATTACTGCTTGCCGTCTGGGAATAATATTGATACTAGTTCGAAGGTATGAATTGAAAGTCCCAAAGAAATGCCCTTAAACATGCAACATTATTTAGTGTTAATTTTGTCACCTATTTTTAATTTAGTTTTAGTCTTGTGCCAAATGATGTCCTTGTTAGTTTTAGTCATATTCAGTCTTAGTCGACTAAAAGTCTCATCATTTTAGACTAGTTTTAGTCAAAAGACAACTCATGGTATCTTGGTCAAGTTTTACTCTAAAAGTCTTGTCATTTTAGTCTAGTTTTAGAAAACTCAATATATCAAGTTTTAGTTAAAACATTTTTGTCTTTTTTTAAATAAATTATTTCTGAGATCATTTCTGATAGCCATATCAGTCAAATAGTGTTTCACACATCTCAAATCTTGGTTAAATGTCATAATCACCTGACAAAATTTGTTGAACGTTGAATGATTTTTGTTGAATGCAACTTTGTTAAACGTGTCTGGTTTTCTAATTTAAGATAAACATTCACAAAGGATGTCAGCGCTCGTCGCTCATGTTCGCTATCTATGTGTGTTGTCTTCTTGCTCGATGTAGTTTCGTGGAGTATGAGACCTGTACTAACTTGAGCAACAGCGCAAACTCATTCAGTGTATTTTGAAGGCGTAACGTAACAGCTGAATATTCTATCTCTAGTCTAGATGATTGTAGACGAAAATGAAGAGAGATTTTATCTTTGTTTTTATTTTATGCAAAACTTTTTCATCTCATCTTTTTGTTGTCAACATTAATGCATGTTAATTTAGTTTTAGTCAGTGTTTTTGGACATCTGTGCTGTCTCGTCATCGTCTCGTCTTAGTCATGAAAAAAAGGTTGTTACCGAACATATTTAGTCTCGTCTGACAAAATTAACGCTAACATTATTTGATGCATCTTTGCAACTGAAACAGGAAGTCAGTCTGGAACTATCAAGTAGACCCTCCCTTATTTTTTAAATAACCAATAATGTTTCATTTATGACACAGTCTGGAAAAGCCACATTTGACAGCTTGCAAGCACCACATTTGTCAACATCATCAGTTATGTGTCCAAGGGGAAATAGTATTTCGTTCGATTACTCATTACTGAAAAAAGCAACGTCATTTGTAACACCTTTATTCCTATTACTGGCTATCGTGCTGTGCTATCGTGTTTGTGGGTGTGCTGTAGCAGTCAGAGTAATGCAATATCAGACTTCATTCACCCCAAAGGAAACAGATTTACAATGTCTGAATTGTTTCTTACCCCATACATAGTGTACTGTGTGTCATACAAAACATAATAACTACATTTAGTAAAGGATCAAACAAGTGTCTGATTTCAGGCGCAGCTTACAAGCTTTTTTTCATAATTTCGGGGACATGGCTTTTCAGATGCTAGAGCATGGCCTGGCCAATTTTAAGACTTCAGGTTTAGAAATGAAGGGCCGCACTTGGAAAAATTACTCAACCTATAAACAAAATTTACATTCTCTATTTTTACGCATCTTTTCCATGATTTTTTCTGTTCAGATTGCCTGGTTGCTGACTCACATGCATAGCGGTGAGGATGGAGAGCTGAAGCAGGGCAGCAGAAAAGCCCTGGCGGAGCGCCAGCACAAAAGCTGTGTGCTGCCCGAACAGTTCCTCCATCGCATTCTTCAGCCGTAAGAACATGTTCCTGTAGCGCTCTCCGAAATCAGGAAGGCTGCATGTCAAATCCAAGAAACTCTTTACCTAGAAACAACCAGAGCATAGACATAATACTTTTTTATCACTTTTAAAAGAGAGATTTTGCAGTAATTCACTCTGTGCCTGAGTATATAGGGTTAAACAGGCCATTTCACATTGATATTCGTCTAACCTGTCGCTGAACGACACCTTGCCAGCAGAGAGCAATGCCAGCGATGCTGCTAGTATTCTTTACTTTGGGTTTGGAAGAGGAAGATGATGAGTTTACTGAAGTGGTTTCTTTATTCTTTCCATCTTTCCCATCTGTAAAACAATAAAAGCACTTAAATAAAATGACATTGAGAAGATTCAATCAAAAACATACAATATGGCCTACAAACCACAATAAAGGCAAAACTGAAATCAAGTGCCAGCAATAAGGGCTGCACAATTAAACTACAAAGTGATATTTGAATGTGCCCCATCCCTGGTACGTAATAAAGATAAATAAAACAAAAATCTTTTTATACCAATTGTGCAGCCCTACCAGCAATTCAAATGGAAATTTCAACAGAATTAAAATATTCATACAAAAGCAGAAATAAACAAATAAAGATTATGAAAAAATAGCTATTTGTTATGGTTAGTTTGGAGTTGGGCAGAGCAGATGGATGGGGTGCTGCAAAATACAACAACGAGGTCAAAATGAAACAACATTAGGTTCTACACTATTACTTACTCTTCAAATCTCTGCTTCTGTTGATACCTTCTGAAAACAAAAAAAATACCTTGAAATGTGCTGCTATACCAATTAGAATACAAATCCCACAATAACACTACAAGTATGACTCTTTATCTTCAAGTCTCCCACAGCAGCAGCACTTCAGACTTTAGTTATTCTGTACTGTTTTGAAGTCACTCACTGGATTTAATGGGAGGTTTAAGCTCCTCTGTATCGACCGTACTGGTGTCCACATGTACGAGCAGATGAGTGAGACGCCGTACACGAGAGTTAAAGATGGAGGCTGAGGTCTTACATTTCCTGGAGGATTCAGCGTTCTCTAAATACTCAGTGAGCAGCCAAGACAGAGGGCTCAGAGTAGACGTCTCTGTTAACCAGAAAATCAAGTCAATACAAATCACAAATTAAAATCCAAACACAATGAATCAGCTAAAATATGGTTGAATGGCTAGCTAATGTTTAAATTACATGTAAAGTCAGATATTAAATGTTTTTCGGAGTTTGTGACACCACAGAAAAACGTGTTTTTAACCAGCCAACCAAGTATAAATGCTGGACAAAACGCCAACCTGAATGGATACTCGTGATTGTGTTTGGGGCGGGGGCCATGTGAAGGATTAAACAGTGCTTAAAAGTGCATCATTAAAGGAATATTCCATTTTCTTAAAAAAAAAATCCAGATTATCTACTCACCACCATGTCATCCAAAATGTTGATGTCTTTCTTTGTTCAGTCGAGAAGAAATTATGTTTTTTGAGGAAAACATTGCAGGATTTTTCTCATTTTAATGGACTTTAATAGAGCCCAACATTTAATACTTAACTCAACACTTAACAGTTTTTTAACGGAGTTTCAAAGGACTCTAAACGATCCCAAACGAGGCATAAGGGTCTTATCTAGCGAAACGATTGTCATTTTTGACAAGAAAAATAAAAAATATGCACTTTTAAACCACAACTTCTTGTCTAGGTCCTTTCCTGCGTGACCTAACGTAAATGCGTAGTGACGTAGGGAGGTCACGTGTTACATATATGAAACGCACATTTGCGGAACATTGTAAACAATAAACTGACACAAAGACATTAATTAGTATCAGTTGACATAAAACAACGTCAGAACGGTCCTCTTTCTCAACACTTGTAAACACTGGGGCGTAGTTTCGCGTTCGTCCTCTGTGACCTCTTGACGTCATGACATATTGCGTGGGGTCACATCACGCATCACGACCGGATCTAGACAAGAAGTTGTGGTTTAAAAGTGCAAATTTTTTATTTTTCTTGTCAAAAATTACAATCGTTTCGCTAGATAAGACCCTTATGCCTCGTTTGGGATCATTTAGAGTCCTTTGAAACTCCGTAAAAAAATTGTTAAGTGTTGAGTTAAGTATTAAATGTTGGGCTCTTTTAAAGTCCATTAAAATGAGAAAAATCCTGCAATGTTTTCCTCAAAAAACATAATTTCTTCTCGACTGAACAAAGGAAGACATCAACATTTTGGATGACTTGGTGGTGAGTAAATTATCTGGATTTTTTTTAAGAAAATGGACTAATCCTTTAACTCTTTCACCACCATTGACGAGACATATCGTCATTTAAGATAAAATATTTGCATAAAAAAGTGTTACGGATGAGGTTTTAGGGTTATCTGTGATAACGAAATTATCCACAAAATGACGCACTTCCCTAATTTATAAAAAAACTGAAGCAATTTTTTTTTTACACTGCGTTTATGTTTTGATTATCATTCTGAATCTGATCTCTAACAAAATTCCTTTGCAATTATTTCAGCTTTTTGCTGAAAAAAAAATTATTTTTGAAGAAAAATACCCATATTTAAGAGTTTAAGCAGGGAAAAACATACAGATAGGATGAAACGTTTTTTTTTTTTTTTTCGTTTTGTTTGTTTGTTTGTTTATTGTTTGTTTGAAAGCAGAGAGTCTGTTTTTTTATTTGATTTATTTGTATGTTTATAAATATTAAAAGAAAATGTTCAGCAATACATTTCTAACATTTATAATGTGTTCATAAACAATTTTCAAGATTGACTTTACATGGACTTTAAGAACTGGTGAATTAACCCTCATAAGACCCTATTTTCCTGTATACGTTATGGTCCCTTGGGGGTAAAAATGACCCGATAGATTAAAAGAGTGATTACAAAAAATATATACATTTTTAATGAGACAAATAATAATTTTTTTTTTTATTTACTTTCCATCTATACATTAATGCTGTGTTTTGGGAGATATGAAGTACTTTTATACCCCTTTACCACTCAATTCCTCAACTACCTCATTCGCTGCCTTAAAAATATCAAATTTTTATGAAAAATTCACATAAATTATGATCTAAATTTGATTTAAAATTGTTTTTAGATATTGATCTAGATCAGTGGTTCTCAAACTGGGGAGCGCGAGATGGTGCCAGGGGGGCCCCAGTTTTATGACATTTTATAAAATAAATGAATTTATTATGAATTCTGTGCAATTAAACCTACAAAAATAAGGCTACTAACCAACAGCACTAATTTCTATCATTTAATATGTTTTGTTTAATTAAAAGTTGAGTTTTAGAACAGTTTTTTGTCATAAATTTTCTTTGGGGGGGGGCGCGAAGGAATGCGTCGTACACAAGGGAGGCCGCACGCTAAAAAAGTTTGAGAACCGCTGATCTAGATGTTATGTGTTGAATTCAGCCATTAAGTGTTTAGAAAAAAACAGTTTTATGGTTACAGTTTACGAAAAAATCACTTATAGAGACCCATTCATTTCACTGAATGTGGCCAACTTCTTAACATCACTACTTTATTGATACATTTTGTGCATTTATGTTAATATAAACATTAGAAAGGACATTAAAAATAAAAAATATTTCAAATAGAAGAAGTTTTTGATGCATTTTGAAATGTATGTTTTTACAAAATGCCACAGAAATTTGCCTGAATGTAAGTGTGTGTGTGTGTGTGTGTGTGTATGTTTGTCTTTATGTGTGTGTAAGTTTTACTGTGTCTTTGTGTGTGAGTCTGTGTTTTGTGTGTGACTTTGTCTTTCTGTTTGTGTGTGTGTGTGTGTCTTTATGTGTGTGTAAGTTTGACTGTGTCTTTGTGTGTGAGTCTGTGTTTGTGTGTGACTTTGTCTTTCTGTTTGTGTGTGTCTATGCGCACGTGTGTGTGTGTATGTGTGTGAGTATTTTACATCTTTGGCTGTTTTTTGCCAAATTCTATAAGAAATGCTCTCTGTGGCAGTCATACCTTTGTGTGTTTGTGCGTGTCTGTTTGTGGGTGTGTGTGATTGAGCATGCATTTTCTATGTAACATTTGTGCTCTAGTACCAGGCCTACCTTTCTGTGTTAAAATTTTCAGTTTTATTCTGGATGCATTGATTTTTTTGACAATTTTTTTGCATTTCCCATTCATTTAAATTGGGGTCATTTTTACCCCCAAAGGGACTAATTAAGTAAATTTTTTTACGCCTCTTTAGAACGACCGAATCGAGCCCAGTTTTTTTTATATGAATCTTGACAGGTAATTTGGAAAACTCACAAAATTTTATCCCACTGAAATGAAGGGAACCATGTTTTTAAACTAAAGAAAAGTGGCTTGGGGGTAGAACTGACCCCAAGGGTCTTATTACGGTTAAGTATAAAGCCAGCTTTATACTTCTGCGTCAATTGTATGACAGCCTATGCAGAGATGCGAAACCTGCAGGCCTACAAAGTAAGCCTGACGTGCACCTCTCCAAAAATGTAACTACCATGCAAACCGCTGTGATTGGTCTGCTAGAACCCCTCCCTCAGGACAAAAAGATCTACAGCACATTTCCTTGTACACATTTCTGCTTGCGACAGTAAAAACAATGATGGACCACATTGAGGGGTATTTAACAGCTCAGGTTGCAACAAAAGTCTGATTATCTCCATCACTGCTGACGCTTCTCTAAAACAGTAAACAATCCGCTTCTTTGGTTTTTGACTCAATACTGTAGCATCCCGTGGACATTGCCTACTAGCCATTTGCATGTGTAACGCACATCGAGCCGAACAATGATGCAGAAGTATAAATGAAAACTGCCGCGTAGCCTACGGCGTAAAGTCTACGGCATAGGTCCTATGCAAACGTATACAGCCAGCTTTAGGCAAATGCTGGCTGATTTTACACAACTTTCAAGATTGTGTTTGTATATGAGACTTACAGTGTAGTGCATCCCACAACCGCAGGTTACCTGAGATAGTGATGCTCTGTATAATGGGGGTGATGAGGGCTTCCCAGCAGGTCCGACCTAAGGCCTCTGACGCCTCAGCATCAGGCAGAAAACGATCAGCAAACATCTGCTCGTGTCTTAGGGCACTGTTTAACCTAAACCCCAGAGAAAGCTTATTAAGAAGCGTGAAACCATCCACCAAGGTTCACCATCTAGAACACAGTACTCATTTATTTGGCAGCGGCCGAAACACTACCACTGTAAGACTGCTGGAAAATATTCAACAACAAGACCTTACCCGCTATATATCTGCCCTGTAAATGAAATCAAGCAATAGCAGAAGGTCTCACTTGTTAAAAAGCTGCAGCAGCTGATTCTTTTCCTCCAGGATCTCTTGGCACCAGGTGTGAGCTTTTGTAGTATAGAAGAGATACGTGCGGCAACACAGTTGCTCTTTAAACACTGGCCAGAACGTGGGCTTTGGCCCAAGAACCTCAAACCCGTGCACTCTCGTATCAATGCCACCCTGTTTACAGGAAGGTAACACAATTTGTTTGCTGTACATAGATGAATTGATATGTCATAAAAAAATCCAGATAATCCAAGATGTTGATAATAATTCTGATAAATTACATAATTAATGTCTTTCTTTGTTCTGTCGAGAAGAAATTACGTTTTTTTTTTAGGAAACCGTTCCAGGATTTTTCTCAATTTAATGGACTTTATTGGGTGATTCTCACGAAATTAGACTTAGGAGTTGTCATGAAACATTTTGATAATAAAAGTAAATGCTATCAAAATAAGAAGCATACAGTTACAAACATCTCTTCATGTACTATTTTGCACATGATTTCAAATGACATCATACAAACCAATTTTTTTGTTTTTTCCACATTTAAGGGGAAACTTTTCATTACCGCAACGTGTCCATGACTGGATTTGGGTTCTTTGACATTAAAATATTATAAAAAAATCTAAAAAATAAAAAGCTTCAGTGCATGTTATACTATAAACATTTACAGTAAAGAAACATGTGGTATTTGGTGATCATTGGTAAATGTAGAGAGAATAGTAAGAAATATAAATGTGTCCAAGACCAATTTTCTCATCCTCCGCAACAATTTTCAGTCATTGTTTAAGCCCTCAAGGAACTAAAAATGTAAAAAAAATTTGTTGGAAGGGACATAATTGACTGTCACACTCAATATGGCTACCAGGAAAGCAGTTCTTATTTTTTCTCTCCAGATAAAAGTTAAAATTTTGTTTGTCATAGTACCTAGACAACTTTTTAGTTCTCATTACTGAAACATGAGTTTGTAAATGAATATATTTAATATAATATCATGTTGCGGTAATGATAATTTTTGATAATGATAATCTAAAAAATTAAAATAATTCTATAAGAAATATTTTTTAAATCCTCTAAAAAGTGTCTTCAAGGGCTTTTTAAAAATTCTGATGCTGGACACCTTCTAAATCTGGATTTCGTGAGAATCACCCTATTGGACCTGAACCTCTACAGTTCAATGCAGTTTAAAATTAAAATTGCATTACAATGCAGCTTTAAAGGTCTCTAAATGATCCCAACCGAGGCATAAGGGTCGTATCTAATGATACGATCATAATTTTCAAAAAACAAAAAATATGTACTTTGAACCAAAACTTCCTGTCACCTAACATATTATGTAATCACATCGAAAGGTATGACGTATGCAAAACTACCCCTACAGTGTTAACAAGTGTGAAAAAAAAGAGCGTTCAGACTTTGTATGTGAAATTATACTTAATGTTTTTGTGTCAGTTTATTGTTTAAAATGGTCTGCAAGTGTGCATTATACATATGTAACACATGACCTTTTGACGTGATTACATAACACGTGGCACGAGAAGTTGTGGTTTAAAAGTACATATTTTTGTTAACAAAAATGTACATCATTTTGCTAGATAAGAACCACCTTATGCTTCGGTTGGAATTGTTAACTCTTTCACCGCCAGCGTTTTTTTAAAAAGTTGCCAGCCAGCGCCAGCATTTTTCATGATTTTCACCAAAGTTTAATGCCTTCCAGAAAATGTTTTTCTTTAAATAAATAAACATACAATAGAAGATTTTTTTATGAAAGTGGAGTAATCCTTTAAGGTAAAGAGGGTTTTATGTTGACAAAGCAAGCAAAGACTGTTTTAAATGTGCTATAACAAGGAGTACTCTTCTCATTGAAGATGTCTGACCTGTTGACATCTTTTGATTCGGATCTGAATGATGGGCCAGAAGCGGGTCATGTTCTCCAGCAGAACCACATGACTGGCTGAGGGTGGCACATTCACCTGTTCAACATACGAAAACAAAGCGTGAGTCATCATTACATGCATCTCTTAATTTTTGCTTCTGCAAGAATGAATAAGATGAGTTTTCTCACAGTGTTGAGTTCAGTATTGATATTTGTGGGATCATCTCCTCCCAGAACAACAATACGAGCCGGCATATAGCTGGAATCCTCGCTGGCCACCAACACCGTCATCTGCCTGTCAATTAAGAAAACTGGGTTCTTGGTTTGCCACAAATAAAACAGCATTTTATCATAGCCATACAACAATTTGTTTCATACAGATTAACATTTAATGCCTGGGACACACTGGATGATTTTTACATCTTGAACGATTTTAAATCTATTGGCGACAACAGACGTAAGGACAGCACACACACTGGAGGATTTGACCAGATCGTGAGATCACACACGTGATGACTGAAGAAATGATTTCAAAGTGACGCGAGATCTCACAGAAATGCAAGATCAACATGGCTTGAGAAAAACAAATGTGGTTGTTCTTGCATGACACATTATAAAAGCACTTGTATCACAGTTGTCCAAATCAATATTATTTCTCGATACTCGTCTATCAAGTCATGTTTGTGGGTGTGTTAATTCAGCTATAAAAGCACGCAACATCCGATTGAAGCTTGCATGCTTTTATTGGCTATTGCAGCGATCATGTCGGAGGCTGCCTCAAGAGTCAAGTTTGTTATTTATGATTAAATCGGCCTTAGGAATCTGTCACCAAAATCCATAGCAATAAAAATATCAACATCTGCATAAAGCTTATGTTTATGACAAACCCTTAAGCCAGTTTACCTGATGATGACACCCTTGTGCATGTAAAGGTTGATGAAATGAGAGCCTGTGCAGCCGTTGGATTCCCAGTAGGTTTTGGGGTTTTTGTCTGTCAGCTTGTTGGCTCGATGGTGATTGGAGGAGACCTCCACCTTCTCCCAGCATTTATCCTCCTTTAGTTCAACACTGGAGCCTGTAGAAAACAATGCATCAAAATTAACCAATGCACCAGGTTAAGCAACTTACTGGAATAGACGCCACAACTGCAGCAAAGTTTGAAGTTTGTAACTAGCAGCTAACTTTAGCATGCAGGTGACCCTTCGAGATTACAAAACATAATTTAACATTAACAGTCATTCAGACACTGACCTTGGCACAGGTTCCTCAGGAACACATCAAAGAAGGGAATGTTAATAGGCTGATGGCTGCGTCGGTGCTCTTCAATCTGACCAAGAACCATCTGGTGAAACAAATATGTAAACAAAATTTTAATGACAAGCTAAAAAATGTAGAAAAATCTGCAAATAATTTAAAGAGTAACTAAACCCCTGGTCAGAGCATGACTCCACCCACTGGCAATATTTGAAAAATGCAAGAAAAGTGGGCAGATCCCAAGGAGATAGAGGGGATGAACTAAGTGTGTGGTGAGATCGTAACTAGGGCGTGGTGATTTTGAACCTGCTTACGTCACGAGTCATTTTTTGGACCCACCATCCAATAGGAAAATTCAACTGCAGTAGCCACCGTTCAACCTGAAGAGGGCAGCACTCAGACGTTTTTACACCATATATTGTAGTATTGAAACACTTTATATCCAAATGTCAAAAAACGTACTAAAATCAATAAACAGCACTAATAAAGCCCCATTCTCACAGATCATTAACTAAAAAAAGTTGGTTTAGGGTTTAGTTACTCTTTAACGAAATTACACTGAAACATAACATGTACTGAACACTTTATGCAACACAAGAATGAAATCAGACGGCACATATCATGATGATGTCACAGGAGAATCCCTATGTATCCAAAAATAAACGTTCCTGCACATATCCGCCATTTTACCACATGGTGCATTTCTGCTGATTCATACAACTTCATGTAGGATATTAACAAATCAGATTAAGCAACTGAAATGATTTTTTGGCTCATTTGTACCTGTATGCATCCTGCCAGCACACTGGTGGTCATTTTCTTGTAGAGACTGGCGTATTTCTCACAATCATTGATCAGGTCTCGCAGCTCTGTGACCTTGAGCAGGTTGGTGCTGTGTTTGTCCATGGCTTTCAGAAGGGCATCTTTGGTGCCAAGACGGCACATCACAACAGCGTAGTCTTTGTTCAGAGACGCGAGTCGGTGCAGGAAGCATATGAACTGCTGTACGACCTAAGCGAGGTGACAGATGAAATGTTAAAACCTGTCGGTATGATGACATTTGACGATGAAATGCTACGTGATGAAGACGAACGCACATCTCTGTCGCTGATAAAGGCCGTCATAGATGACAGACACGGCTCGATGCTCTCATGCCACGGCAGCAGATCCTCCTTGTAGTTATCCAGAAACTTGTTCAAAATCCTGTTGAGGGGGAAATAGTTACCATAGTTAACACTTTAAAACACAAACAAAGTCATATGGGGTTCAAACGGGACAAGGGTGTTGTCATGATAAGGGTTTACCTAAGGATAGAGAGCTGTACAGCACGGTCCACTCTGTGCTGGTCAATGAGTCGAATGAGGTCTTGAAAGGTATCTCTACTGTGGGTCACTTCATTTCTCTCTTTCTCCAGCTGGGAGGTGTCGTCGCAGAGCAACTGTTCCAGAGTCAGTATGACCTCTTTAGTGGCTGACATTTCCTTCAGACTCACCACCAGCATCTTTAGTTCTGTGTCTTTAAAGTCATGATCGTCTTTAGACTCTACAGAAACAAAGACAGCGGTGTGTAATCCAAAACCCTTGTGATCCAAATCCAAGACATATCATTAACATGCTGCGAATTACAAAGGCAAAGAATCATTGTGACTTTTTAGACACTTTAGCTGTGTTTTCACTGACTGGATTTTCACTGTGCACGTTACATTTTGCAGAAAAGGTAATGCACAGTGACACCTTTTTTCTCCAATTTGTGGACCATAGAGATGTGGTTGAGGGCGATGATGGCCAGCATGCTGTGATGATTCGGCGCAGAAAGGCACTTCTTCAGCGTGGCACTAACATTGCAGGCGACCAGCTGCTCCGCCAGGGTTTTGTGGCTAGAGATCAGCATGATGATGACCAGCAGCCCATTTAGCACAGACAATCCACAGCTGCTTAAAAAACACGATATTAAAATCAGCTAAAATGCAACAGGTTCTAAAATAACCATCCTTCAAAAATCTCACCCTGTTGTGTTGAGCATGAGTTCAATGGCAGACGGTATGGCACACAGGAGACCTTTGGAGCCCTCTGGTGTGGCAGAGCCGATGCTTGCGAAGATCTCCAGCATCATCTGAGTGCCAGACTCGGACAGGGGCACACAGCCACCTACACTGCAGGGGTCATGCTTACTGGCACCTGTTATGACCTTCAGAGTCTGTGAGAGAACAAAATGCATGTCAGACTATTTCTGAATTTGGACAAGATGAACATTTTAGAGGAGTGACTAAAGGCAAAGAAAAGACATATGGATGTCACATGACACTCACCGCCAGTGCGATCTGCTGCACCTGTATACAGGTAGGATACTCCTGCATGCAGGACAAGATAGCTTTAACACCGCCTTCTGTGGCGAAGGAGACCCTCCACTCATATTTTAGCATGAAACTGTGTGTCAGCAACAGCGCAATCACTGCGTTCTGCTTGGGCTGACTGCCAATCATCTCCACCAGCATCTTCAACACTTTTTCACTGCATGCGAGAGAAAAACATTTCAGATCTCTATAAATCAATTGAACACTAAAACACTATTTTAACAAAAAAAATATACAGTACAGATAATGTTTTTATATCTTCATATACCTAATAATCACAATCAGTAAACATAAGTAGCCCTTTATTCCCTTCACACTTGCAAAACCTCTACTTTCAGGTCAGGCCTTGAGTGCTTTTAGTCTGTAATGCGGGGTCTCACCGGACGCTTTGTGCAGAGTCTGATCTGAGGGTGCTTCTCTCCTGAGGTCCCTCCTCCTCCAAAATCTTACTGATGACCTTGATGCCGGCCAGCTGCAGTCCTGAGTCTGAGCTGCTCTTCCTCATGATGTCCACCACCTCACCGATCTTCTCCAGAGAGCTCTTTTTACCCTGCACCTTTGGACTGCTGAACACTGAAATCAACAGCACACACAAAACAATCACTCAGCAGATGTCAAACATAATCCAGATACAATAACAGAAGAGGTACTTATTGGTTCTCTCAGCATTTGTTAATATGAATCTATCATCTACATTGTTAATGATTACAATAAAATTAAAGTGACAATATAGCCTGCTTTCTGTGCCAGAAATGTTCATGTTCAAAACAACTCACTAGAGATTGACCGTTATATCCGTTTCCTGAGATTTTCCCAGATATTTAATTTTCCCATTATTGGGTATCGGTTTTTAAAATCGGATTGACCAATAAACACCACCATCTTGTGGCCTTTTTGGAAATTGCATGCTGGACTGTTATTTCATCACAGTGGTTAACGAGAGGAGACTACTGCTGCGTCCGAAACTGTGTAGTATTACAAAAACAGTATGTGAAATGTACCCGGATGACCTACTACTTCTGGTTAGATTTCGAAGCGTGCATACGATGGATACTTTACTATCCCATAATGCCCCAGGAGCGGAGTTATGCAATGAAGAAGAAAGGCGAAAGTAGCGATGCGGTCGTTTTCGCCCTGGTGTGACATGATGTGATGACGACGTATGTCACTTGATGTATCAACATGGCAGATATAGTATGTCCGAATCGTATTCATAATACTAGGATCCATACTATACAGTACCTACTCTTTTAACAGCCAGTAAGAACTTCATCTCGTTAAAGGCGACCTTATAAAAAGGACTTAAGATTAATCAACATATTTGAAGATAACAGCCATTTATTTACATATGAGATGTGTTATAATGCCTGATATGCAATTTATGCAGCTTGGCTAAGAAAAAGAAACAAACTCACATATGGTGCTTTTCCATTGCATAGTACCCCATGGTTTAGTTTGGGTCAGCTTACTTTTGGGAGCTTTTCTACTGGGTGCAGTTCAGTACCCGATACTTTTTTCTTGAGTAAACATATTCTCATCTGTGCTCTGCTATAAGTTCCCAAACTCCCTTTTAGCGATGAAAAACATCCACAGGTTGAGAATCAGGGACACTATAGCAGTTTTTCCAGACTTGCAGTTTGTGGATGAACATTCGCGACGAGCACGTCAGCATTATATGCTTAAATGCAACTTCAATGCGGCCGTCGACCGACGCCATGGGTGTTTGAAAAGAAACTGTCATGTGAGACAGAGGAAGTGATAAACGCGATGTGCAAAAATCTATTTGTGGTGGCCAATTTTAATTTTGTGGCGGAATAAATAAATAAATGTATGGGAATGTTTTTTTTTGCATGGGAATGTACAATGATGCTCTCACATGTATGATGTCACAGCAGTAGGCAGCGCAAATATAACGACACGCCTATAATCCCTCCCACTCCAAAGTGTTACTAAACTCAATGGAAAAGCTAACCAAGCCAAAGTGAGGTGAGCTGACACGACCCAAACTAAACTAAACCGTGGGGTACTATGCAAAGGAAAAGCGCCAATAGACTGATCCATTAAATCCTGTCGCAGTAACGACATAGTTTTACATGAATGAAACAGCCATGAAAGAATGCGTATGGGAAAGCCTCGTCAAATCATGTTCAAATTGCTGTTCACTTCACTCATCGGGTTAAAGGCTGAAGCACAGCTACTGCATGTAACTAACTTTTAACAAGATTTAAGTTATATTAACATTTACTAGATAAACATTATTTAGCTAAAAAACAAATCATTAATTAATATCAACGGACATTAATTTAGATATTTATTACCTCCATGAGCTGTCACAGTTTGATACAGGTAATGCGTGAGTAAATGCATAGATAAACAGCACTTTGTCAACAGTCATTTCATAAGATATAACAACAAAATATTCATTATTCTGACATACAATACCAGTTAAGAAATAAATTGATATACAAGCTGTTTTGTTTGTTACTTTGGAATAAAAAATATATTATTCCAGTGATAGGATTTATTAAATTAATATTATCTGGCAAAGTATTCTTCACTTTTTCAGATTTCCAGGTGTTTTGAATTATAGCCTCACATTACCACAACAAATTTACCTTCATCCGAATGCACAAGTTTTATTGGAGGCGGCCTGCAAATATATGTTTATATGTTTGCACAACATACACTTTGTACACTGTAGACATGCATATTCACTAGGGCTGTGTATCGCCAACAATTCCCCGATACGATACGTATCCCGATACAAGGGTCCCGATACGATGCGCATCACGATACAAGACTATTTTGAATTACATTTTTGTTCAGAATTAAGTAAGATTATTATTATTATTTTTATTATTATTTGTTTATTGTACATTAAATAAGCAGTGTTGTAACTGTTGTGTTTTTGCCATTCATTTATTAGCTATTAGAAATATTTAAAATCCCAGAGTTAGTACTTAACTTATGTTTTTTTTTAAAGCAGTTTTACAAAGATGGTGCCTTACTCTTGTCTCTCATTGTTCTACATCTATGAATATATCTATAAACATGCAGTCAGACCTAATACTATTTAATAGAAATCAGATTATTAATGTGACAGTTATAGTTTGAAGTAGCTCTGTATCTCTTCTCTAGACGTACACTTTTCACATGCAAATCTTTGTCGTGTTTCTTCTCAAATGCGTTAGTACTGTTTTATAAGAGCATGGCTAATAAAGCTCTTTGCAGTAGTATAGGCTAAGATATCTGCGCTTTCATACTGAACTCATTCACTTTAATGTGCGCGCGCGAGAGAAAGAGCGCGCGAGTACGCGGCTCACTATGCAGACACGTGCGCCAGCGTGACAGACACGCAAAGTGAAAGTATACCCTGACACCTTTAACTCTACGTACTCCGCAGGACACATGCGTCCTTTCCATATGGTTCACGGATCAACAGCAATTCCTCACGTTACTTTCAAAAGTACATCCGAATCGATACGGATGGTGCTGTATCGATGCGCGCATCGTCAGGCGTCCATGACGATGTATCGTCGTATCGATATTTTGAACACAGCACTAGTGTGCACTAGCATGGCCTTAGGTTGCTGGAGGATTCACAGGACAAAAATTTCATTATAAAGTGTTTTCTGTACGTATGACAAAAAAACTCTTGAATCTTGAAATATGATTCAGGGGTTAGAGAGAATAACTTGCCTTTCATCTTCTCCTCCAGGTCATCCGGATACTTGGTGTCATCCTCACTCGGAAGCTCGCTTTCGGTTTCACTGCCACAACTTCCCACATCTGCTGGGGTCTCTTTCTTCGCTTTCTTAGACACAGAGCCCATGGTGCAGGAAGAGGAAGAAAAGGAAGATGCTGCCGATGACAGCAATGATGAAGATGAAGCTCCCTGTCCTGCCAGCGAGCCGTCCATCAGCATGTCCTCGTCCTCCAGGCCGGTGCCCCCACGGCTTAGGTAATGCTTGGTGAAAGTATGTGAGCAGAGTAGGTCGGTTAGACAGGAGGCCTGCAATTTCTGCCTCAGGTAATGAAGAACCTTCTGCGCCACCTCGCTCGTAAGAGACAGCTGGATGAGAGTAGATTCATCCAGATCCACCATCTGTAACAAACCAGGAGAGCAGGCAAGAAAGCATAACTTTTAATCGGGCATATTTAATAGATCAAATTTTACACACTCATTATTACTAGTGCTTGACCAACACAAGCTTTTTCAATAGCCAATGCCACAAGCAGTATCTCAAGAAATGGTTGATATAATGCATTGCAAACATATACAAACGATTTAAAAAAGAAAATTGCTGTAATTAACAATTATTCTATAGTCTATTTATTCACTATAACAGTATGAAACCTTTTGTTGAAACAACTTAATTGTTTCCATCAACAAGGCTGTCGGTAGCAATAACAACTTGCATACGGGGAGGAAACACATCTGTTATTCGGCCAAGCCATCAGTTTTCAGATGATGATAATACTCAAAAATGATCATAAAGAGGCATTCAGTAGTCCTATTTGGGTGGAACGCCACAAATTTCAAGGAAATATCTGTATTTTTATCTTAGAGCTAAATGAAAACCAAAGCACTGAAATCACGACCCATCCTGTTTGCTATACAGATAGTGAAGAGTTCAGACCAATGAGAGTTCACTATGGGCAGCGAGCCAGCATTTTAAGAAATAAGCACATTTTGCAAATCCTGTTTAGTTTAAGCATCTGATTCAACACACCAGCTCATCAATACAGTGCTCCAAGACTTTGTTTACCCTAATAAGTCCCTTGGGGTCAATCCTACCCCCAAGCCACTTTTCTTTAGTTTAAAAACATGGTTCCCTTCATCTCAGTGGAATAAGATTTTGTGACTTTTCCAGATTATCTGTCAAGATTCATATAAAAACTGGGCTTGATTCGGGTGTTCAAAAGAGGTGTAAAAAATGTTACCAAAAGAGTCCCTTTGGGGGCAAAAATGAACCCAATTGAAATTAATGGGAAATGCAAAAAAAATTGGCAAAAAAAATCAATGCATCCAGGAGAAATCTGAAAACACAAATTCTACTATTTGAAATAATATTTATTTTGAATGTCCTTTCTAATGTTTATATATACATAAATGCACAAAATGTATCACTAAAGTAGTAAATGTTGAGCAGTTGGCCACATAAAAACAATTTCAATCAAATTTAGATCATAATTTATGTAAATTTTTCATAAAATAAGCTAATGGTGTAGTTGAAGAATTGAGTGGTAAACAGGTACAAAAGTACTTCATATCTACCAAAACACAGCATTAATGTATAGATGGGAAGTAAACAAAAAAAATATATATATTATTTGTATCATTAAAAATGTATATTTTTTGTAATCACTCTTTTAATTTCTGGGGTCATTTTTACCCCCAAGGAACTCGTATACGTATACAGGAAAATAGGGGCTTATGAGGGTTAAAGAAATACAACATGTGAGTCTGCCTGTGAAAACCCAGCTAAGGTCATGTATTTGTGCCCTAAGGGCCGTTCACACTTTCACAATAACTTGTGTAAATCTAATATCTTACGTGCGAAAAGCCCCAAAAAACAAAAAACGCTGGTTACCGGTTCATCGAGGCTCTGCCTTAGGATGCCGTTGACCTCCTCCTGCTGCTGCTTAGACTCCAGCTTCTTGATAAAGAACAGCACCTCCCACCACTCAGCTCGACTTAGGGTTTCTGTGTCGTCCCGAGGGCTCTCCATCAGGTACGGCAGTGAGTAAAGTCCTCCAGGGGGCTTTGAGAAGAATGTCTGACTCACTGACACATTCATTCACACACACACACACACACACACACACACACACACACACACACACACACACACACACACACACACACACACACACACACGCACACGCACACACACACACGAGGGGAGAAGTCACACCAGGACTTAGACTCTACAAAACCAAAGAAATATAACAAAAAGAAATGTGGTCTTCACCCCAATGTGCAGTGAAGCCCGGAGTATAGTCTGTTTTTTTACGTGTATGCAAAAGTATGTGCACTGTCGAATGCACAGCTTTTGCAAAGCGTAGTTTATTTGACTCGCACTTGTATGCAGGCGTTCGCCGCATATGCATTGCAACAAAATGTAGCAAACATGTTTGTGAAAAGCATTTTAAAGTGTCAGAGAAAGACGCGAAAACATCAAGTTTTAACAAGTCTATCTATAGCTATCTGATCAGAAAAGTGACCAGGTGTAAAAGGCCCTAAAACTGGCAAAATAATTAGAAAAATGAAAAATAAAAATGTGTTTTGTTTTATTTGGCTTCGGCTAAGAATTTTCCTTTCGGTGCATCCCTAACCGAGAACCATAAAATATTTCTGCTGTTGGTGCCAACGACTAAAAATTTGGTATTGTGACTAGGGATGCACGGAAATGAAAATTATTGTCCGAAACCGAAAACAAAGGAAACCAAGTCCGAAAACCGAAACAAATTATTAAGCCAATTATTAAGACAAATCCATTTATGGCTATCACTGTGTACTAACTTTACTAGGGGTGTGTGACGGATCACAAATCTCACAGTTCGGATCACATTACAGTTTTTGGGGCACAGATCAGATTATTTTTCGGATCAGCAAAAAGCGGGTGGGAAAAAAATCTAATAAACAAAGAAATTGCAAACATTTATAAAAATTAATAAAGTTGTACATTAATAAGGTCTGAAATAAGCATTAGGTACAAAAATCTAATTAAATGAATAATAACACTGTCTTTATTGTATACATTAAATATATTATTTTAAGTAGGTTAATCTTTAAGCACAGACTGGTTTCTGACTGTAATCTATACATACACTTAAGACATAAAAAAATGTTTTTATTAGAAAAAGAATACTGTGGAGATCATTTTGTTTATATGTGCCCTGTCAATAACAGAGAGATTTTATGTTCGCTTGTTTTTTATTTTAAACTCGTCTCTCTCGTATGTGCACTATTGAGGGCACTTAAACGTGCGCGCGCACACACACAGACGGAGGGTGAATCCCAAACAGTGCAAGAGTCGCTCCACATAAAAACGTTACGTTGTTTTTCATTGCTTTATTCGGCAAATGTATGTTAATGGATTACAGTACGAGACACATTAGCGTGAATCTCTCTAAAGTTTACACATCAAGACATGCTTAATCTTTGCAGACGCGTGCAAACAGCTCAACCGTGAGTGAAACCTGCTTGAGCACGAAGAGTAGGGGTGGGTGACGACTGATCACCGTGAGTGAAACCCAAGCGCTAGCGCACGGATGGGAGGGGCGTGGTTGACATTCATTTTCGGTTGACATTTTCGGCTGGATTTTTTATTCCGGTCCGAAACTGATAATGCCATTTTCGGAAACCGGAATTTCGGTGCACCCCTAATTGTGACAACACTACACACAAGCATGTATTAGTGTTGGTCTTACCTGTAGTGAGTTTGAGTGTCTCTGTAAGGGACGAGGCCTTTTCCTGACTCTCCTTCTCTGATTGAGTACCACTGCCATTTCCTAAGATCTCAACCATGTGCCAGTGAACCCAGTATGTCCTGGATAAAGAGTTCCAGTATACCTAAAGATCAAGATATCAAAAACACAGCTTGTGTCAACAAAGACTGTATACCTGCAACTCCATACATGGAACAATGCTCACACATTGCTACAATATTTACAGAAGGTATATATACTGTTTAAAAGTCACATGTTTTCTGATCCCATTTTTCAAACTTTAGTTAGTGTGTAATGTTGCTGTGATCAGAAATAATACCTGTAAAATAAGTTCACTGCCAGGCGATATATTTTGCTGCTGATGTCACCTGCTGACGTAGTTGCCCATGTTTTTTTGTTTTTATCGCTTTTTTATTTAAGCCATTATGCAAACATTGTAAACAATACTTAAACAGTCTGTATAAATGCGCAAATTACTTACCGGCATATTCTGTGTCTGTATGCTGGCAACTATGTCAGCAGGTGACGTCAGCAGCCCGCGCCATAGTCTAGTCGTGAACGCGCAGTGAACAACCAAGGAGGAGAACAATTTGTTGAATAAAATTGTTTATTTTGTTTTCTTTGCGCACTAAAGTGTTCTCGACGCTTCATAATATTAATATTGAACTACACACATGGACCTTTTTGGTGATGTCTTTCTTTCTTTTCTGGGGAAACAAATTATGAAACTAACTGAAGTCAATGGGACGAACAGAAGTATCCCGGTTTTCATAAAAAAAAATCTAAAAATGTGTTCTGAAGTCAATCTGAGCACTTTGTGGTTCAAACGACAGAGGGGTAATTGATTTATGATCAAATTATCCGTTTGGGGTGATCTAACCCTTTAAAGTGTGTCTCACGTGTCCAAATACAGTCAACACTGTACAGGATAACATAAGTTGATTAAAAAAAAATAACAGACCGTACCTTGGGGTAACCCTGTTGGCTGGTTAAAATGACAGGCCACCTAAAATAAAACTGCCTACATCTCATTTACTTACACTCATGTCATTACAAACCAAAAGTGTGAGTCAGTACCACAACTTTATTTTTAGGTAAACTATATCCTTTTCAGTCAACATAAACTGTATTAAAAGTGTTGCAAATCTGTTTGAGTCTGACAGATAAATTAAAAACTTTAATACCAATTTATCCATACTTCATGTAAACATTCTAAACACAAAACTAAAAAAATAACAGCACCAACCTGCACAGGCGGCGAACCGTCGTTACTGTAGCGAAATTCTCCTTCGTCCCCAGAACTGACCTCCTCATAGTCCTCCAGCATACGGACCATCATGCCGCTCTTTAAGTTGTCCTGCACATACTCCACATAAGCCGAGCGCGATGTGAAGTCAGAACGCGTCTTGAAACCGTTTGCAGTTTTCTTCTTTTTGGGTGGTGTGACTGTGGCCATTGCAGCTGGGACCATGATTGAAGATGAAGGGGAGAAGCGCGACTGAAAGATGGAGCGAGACGGGTGTTTCTGGGTTTCGTTACTTATGTTCTCCATACATCTGGCTGAGCTGGAGGTGAGGGGTGACTGGCGATTGCGATCCCAGCCCATAACTCGGACCAGCTCGGAGATGAGGTTGGCCATGGCCATGGTGAACTCAAACTCCCTCTGCACGCGTGCATTTTCTGATTGAAAGGCAGCCGTGGAGGAGGAGGAGGGGCCGACTTCCTGTCGATCAGAGGTAGGCTCCACCCCTGCCGTATTGAGTTTGTCCATCAGTGAAGTGACGCACAGGTAGCGCTTTACCAGCGAGAAAAGCAGCTTGCCTGGAATCTTTGATAAATATAAACAATTACTACACACAGACACTGATATAGGTTTGACAATATTCACACCCATCTATCGTTGGTAATGTAAAGGTAGTCACACACCAGGTGAAAAGGGTCAATGAATCATGATGAGAACTAATACCCAAATTAATTCTTACTTAAATATGAACTAATGCTGAGTTAAGGCATGTACTAAACATAAACTACTGAAGAGTCATCATTAACTACAACTGGAATCACGACTCAACATATGAATTCATTGTTAATTAATAGATTAATTAACAAGTAAAAAAGATGTCATGTTGTACTTATTGATGACTCTTTATTAGTTTATATTTAGTACATGACTTAACTTAGCATTAGTTCATGTTTAAGTCAAAATATATTTATGTCATTATGATTTATGGACTCTTATTATAAAATGTAACCGGCAACCTGAGGCATCGAGACCACATGACCGAAACATGTGCCGTTTTTCAATAAAGGAGTTGCTTCTCTTTTACACTTGTGTGTTTCGCTTTCATTGTAAGTTGGCAGGCTTCACACATTGCAGTTTTTGTTTACTTAAACCTTTCAGTCTATGCACTACATTTTGAAAAGCTTATTCTTTTGAAAGCAATGCAAGTTTTTTTACTTTATCAGTTGTACCATTTATTTAAAAAAAAACTGTTAATGTGTATCTTTGGTTTCATGATGTTATAAGAATAAAGTCAGTAAATAAATCAGTTAGATGTCTTGGTTTGAGATAGATATTATTTGTGGTACAATAAGTAAATATGATGTTAATTTGGTTCATGCACCGAAAACCTTGGCGAGTCAGAGGTTTTACAATTGTCTGTTTAGTTGTCAAACATTTCTTTAAAAGCATTTATGTTCCTGCTATTTAACGTGGTGGGTAAGTTGATGTTTCATAAATGGTTCCTATTGGTTTCATTTTGGCTTGGAAAATCCCGTAAAGGAACACGCCCACATTTTGGGAATTTAGCTTATTCACCGTATCCCCCAGAGTTAGATAAGTCCATACATACCTTTCTCATCTCCGTGCATGCTGTAACTCTGTCTGACGCAGCCCCCGCTAGCTCAGCTTAGCACAAAGACTGGAAGTGAATGGCTCCAGCTAGCAAACTGCTCCTGATAAGTGATAAAATAACGCGAACATTTTCCTATTTATGTGTTGTGATTTGTATAGTCACACTGTGTACAAATAACAAGGTGATATGAGACACAGCGATCTTTTAACAGTATACATACTGGGAACTATATTCTCAGAAGGCGAAGCACTGCTACATGGGCGGAGTGATTTGATCACAGCCCCGTGAAGCCCCCTGGTGAGGAGCAGAGAGTTTGGTCAGAGTTGTGCAAATCACTCCGCCCAAGTAGCAGTGCTTCGCCTTCTGAGAATATAGTTCCCAGTATGTATACTGGTAAAATATGGCTGTGTCTCATATGACCTTGTTATTTGTACACGCTGTGACTATACAAATCACATCATATAAATAGGAAAATGTTCACGTTATTTTGTCACTTATTGGGTGTAGTTTGCTAGCTGGAGCCATTCACTTCCAGTCTTTGTGCTAACCTAAGCTAGCGGGGCCTGCGTCAGACAGTTACAGCACACACGGAGATGAGAAAGGAAGGTATGGACTTATCTAACTCTGGGGGATACGGTGAATAAGCTAAATTCCCAAAATGTGGGCGTGTTCCTTTAAAAGTAAACAGGGGACAGCGAGGCGTCCTACTAGACGTTGGACAGAGCGGTTTTAGGCTGAAATGGAACAGAGGATGAGTACCTGGGGCAGATGAATGCCTTCAAAGGAGATACCGTGCTCCTCAGAGGAGGTGGTCTCTGCAAAAAGCTCCAGCAGGGTGTAGCGGTTATCAAAGTCCATGTGCTGTTCAATTCCATCCTGTTGGCTGAGGGACAGGAGCACATAGGCTCGACTGCCTGTGAAAACAAAATGAAACAATCTTTTTTACTTCAATCAGTTTTTTTGCCTTCTACCAGTCTGCCACTTTATAGACTGTACTTTAGAGAGAGATGGACATTTTGGCACAAGATGGGTTTGGAAATGCTTTTAAAAAATAACAATTATTATACTGAAGGAGCTCAGCCATTAAGCCTGCGTACCAGTCATAGACAGAAAAGATTTCATGTGTGCCTGTATATAGTAGGGTTGTAATAGTATGAGATTTTTACGGTATGATTAACATCTAAGAAAATATCACGGTTTCACTGTGTATGCTATTAAACAATCATTATTTATATAAACATTAGCTATAATGACCCTGAAATAAATGAAAACAGGAAGGGTTTTTGGGATGGACTTTGTTTATTATATCAAACTTTTTTTCTGGAAAAAAAAACTTATGGAAGTATGAGTCTACCATTTGAAAAAAATAAAAAATAAGTTATTTCTCTTTAGATTAGACAATAATTAACCAACCTGTCTTTCCTGTTGAACAGCATAAATGGGAGAGCAAAAATTGCAGGGCCATTTCATATACCCAAAGTATTCACATACTGCAGATTTTAACTTTTTTTGGCGGGGACATAGATCAAAAATTTTAGCATCTGGCTCTGACATTTTCTCAGTAGTATCATGTATAAGTGGAGTCCAAGCAGTCACGTGGGGAAAAATAGCATATGTGTTTTTTTCCCAAATCCGTGGATAATCAAATGTTCACGGTACAATAACCGCACAATACTGGTATACCGTTACAACCCTAGTATATACTATGAGAAAATAATAGCATGTGATGTTACACAATCACTGACAATTACAATGCACTGTATGTTTAATACATTATGTTTGATTTTAGACCAGTGTTTCTAAGCGCACAAACATTTCATACCTCAGTGTTTTCATTTATTGTGTAAAAGAAAGAAAGGACACTGATGCTTTAGTTTTGTTGTGGAGAAGTCATATCCTTATTACTGGCTTGTGGTGGACTTACAGAATGAGGAGGTGAAACAAGGTTCGACTTTCATATTTGCCTATATGTGTAAGACAGCTATGACAGATGGGGAATGATATTCAAGGGGATGGTCTATGGACAAGTTTATAAAACATGAGCGAGAGAAATTATAGATTTAAGTTGATGCGCACAAATATTGTGTTGCGAGTAAACATGCTGCACAAGGTTTTGTACATATATATTTAAGGACTTTCTCAGATTTTTCAGAGCAATTGTTGAAATAATCTTGTGTACTTTATATACACTAGAAAAAAGGAAAAGTTTTATCATTAATAGCCTTTAAGACCACTCCAAACACTGTGGGTTTGTGCTAGAAGTCAGGAAGAATGGAATAACAATATGCTCGTACATTGCACATTAGATCAGAAGAGTAGGTGGTATTTTGTGGCTGCTCGAACACATTCGACCACAAGAGCATCTATTCTAAACCACAAAAGTAATCCGGCAAAAGTACTTTTTTTTTTTTGCGGAGGTAAGCAGAAATGATCAGAAACACCTAACTCCTGCTTATCATCAATAGTTGCGTTCGACTTCATGTGGCATCACAAGAACCTGCAGGCGGATGACAGACCAGGGCCCGGTTCCCTGATAACGCTCACTCTAAGAAGACTCAAAAAGACATATCTTACCAAAGTTGTTTATGTTCCTAAGTGTGTTCCCCGAAGTGTCCCTTAGGAAGT
Organism: Paramisgurnus dabryanus; assembly: GCF_030506205.2. Classification (NCBI taxonomy): domain Eukaryota; kingdom Metazoa; phylum Chordata; class Actinopteri; order Cypriniformes; family Cobitidae; genus Paramisgurnus; species Paramisgurnus dabryanus. The sequence goes on along the minus strand of NC_133356.1, from coordinate 28,186,173 downwards.
TTCTTAACACACTGCCACTAATAAGGTCGACGTAACAAAGGCGCTGTCCCAAGTGAAGGTGCTGAATTATTTGCGATCAATCGCTCAGGGATTGATTTCCCACTTCACGCAAAAGTTCAGTAGGGCGTTAAGAAAGACAACACGTTCTATACAAATATGGAACATTACTCAATTTATTCTAGTAACATTTATTTTAACATAGTTTAAGTTATCTGTAAAATAGGGATGCACGATATATCGTGCGACATATCGTTATCGGCCGATAACTGCTTATTTTTAATATAATCGGTTATCGATCTGATAGCAAAATTAGGCCGATAAATGATGGATTATTTTGGTTTGGCCAAAATTTCCATATCAGTGCATCCCTACCGTAAAATAAAGACTATTTATTAAATTATCAAATTGTCAGTAATACGAGTAGATGAACCGGGTATACCTTGCTAATCCTCCACCTTCCTTATCCCGTTGTGCCACTTGTGCCGCTTCTTGACGTGGTTTTAACGACTTTAAAAAAATTATGTAATACACTTTTATACTAAAGGTAAGGTACTTTACAATCAGAATTTATTGGCATGCAGCTGCAGTTACTTCTGTTTAATGCGGTATTGCCTTCCATTGGTTAATGTTTTCAATAAAAAGCAACCTATCTACAATGAACAGAGAGAGTTAGATACAAAATATGGTCTGAGAAGGTCCAGCAGTTCCATTATGAGTTGTCTTGGGAGGCAACATTTTTTTTTTTTAATTTAGCCACGTCAGGCAAAATGTCAAAAGGGTTTATTTGTTGCTGAATAAAAAAATTGGCATGGACTAAACATGGCTCCGCGGCCAGTGTTGTGTCGACGTCTGTTTCCCCTATGTTTCCCTTTTGAGTAGTGTTTTTATAGCGTTTTTATCACATTATACGTTTATTCTTTATATACATTGAAAGTTTTAATGGCTACTGAGATGTATGTATGCATTTATGTAATGTATCTTTATTGTTCTTAATGGTAAGTCAATAATTTTTACAGTATGAATCATATTATATCTATATTTATTATGTATGCAAACAACTTTTAAAACAAACAAGTATAATGTTATAATATGTTAAAAGACATTATATAAAACTGTCAAATGTATGGAAACATTTAATAAATTGTATTATAGAATACATGATATTATTGCTTTTTAATATAACCAATTCAAATATTTAATCTTTCTAAATACATTTTAAACCTAACGTGATGAAAACACTACGAGAAAGAGGGAACAGACTTCGATGGGAACAAATTCGATTCAACACCGACGCCGTCTTTGATTCATTAGTTCTGATACCAAATAAATAGTCCTGTATGCATTGCAAACATATTTTATCATAAGTCTTAAAATGTCCATAACATAAAATCATTGTCAACCCACCATAGTTTGACTTGTACTGCGCTGCGCTGATTTCTAAAGACTGCTGCACAGTGGTGACAATAGCGGTTTGCGCTCAAACAACGCTATGAGAGAGCTTACGAATGGTCCAGACCAACCTTACCAAAGTGTGGCTTACAGAAGATATACTTAGCGTACAAACGTTTTGGGAAACAGGCCATAGAGTTAAGAGAGACGTTAAGGAATAGGTTAAGAACTACTTAGCGATAAGAACGTTTTGGGGAACCGGGCCCTGATTGATATCGCAGTTGAGTGATGTATCATATGTTAGTTACTCTGCTATCCCATTTGTTATAACCGGACTGCGCTCTGATTTGACTTCCGTTAACATTTCTTAGAGTAAGAATTAAAAACGTTTCAAAGCATTGAAAATTTTGGTCAAAGCCTGTTAATTTTGACATTCAGTTTCATTTTTACACCAGACATATCTGACATATAATCTGTAATAATCTGCATTGAGATCGCCCCTAAAAAACAAATCTGTTAACTTCTAATTTGATCCCGGTTTTAATTTTACAGTAAACCTAGACTGACTTTAATCCAGGTGTTTCATTCCTTTAAACCAGTGTTTCTGAAACATCTTTGCGTGCAGCCCTTCTTGTGCAGGCTACATCACTTTGTGCCCCCCTAGATAAAAATCATGACAAACAATCTCAAATTTACCAAAACATAATTCATGGTACAATGTAGTGCTGTTAGTTAGTAGACTTATTTTTATGAGGTTCATGAGCAAAACCATCATGGTGGACAAAATAAACTGCAGGTGAATGTTTTATATAATTTCAATCTATGGTTTGATTGGTTTTTAGGGGGGTGGGAGGTTAGGGATGTTGCAGTGACAGAATTTTTCCAAAGGTTATTCAGCGTCTAATCCTGTGCATTTATAAGCCACTGTACGCTTTCTTCTTTTAAAATAAATAAATACATAAATAAATAAATGGAAAGGCTGTTCTGTTTTTTATAAATCTGACAACACAAAAGACTCTTTTTGGACATATGAAGGATTAAATACTACCAAGATTAACATTAGATTGGCAGAAATGTTGTGTGTTATATGCTCTTTAAGTTATATTAAATGAACGGTGCTCAAATTAAAATAAAACGAAGATCAACCTTACATTAGCTCTAAAACTATTTGTTCAACCCCATCACATTCTACACAATAGTTTGCCAACTCCTGCCGATGACATATAGCCAATGCTATGAACGCTCTGACAAATAGCCCCTTGTGACACAGCCCTTTATTGATGGTTCACGATGACTCACAATTCCCAAGATCTCACAGGATACACTGGCTAAAAACTGAGCTTCACACCGTTTGCACTTATCAAACAAATGCTTTTTTCTGAAACCACACTTAGACGGTAAAATTAAAGTTTGTACTTCACTTTCTATTATAATAACCTGAATGCTAAAATCAAATGCTACTAGCAAAGGAATGTAGTGCTTATTTTTTACTGCAATTTGCTAAACACTGACCTGCAAATTTATATAAAGAATAAAGATGTTTGACTAATAGTGGATCAAAATTCAGACTGACCTCTTGGCTGGAAATCAAACTCATTAACATATATCCCAACGGATGACACATTGACTGGATGACATGCCATTGCGATTCATGTTACACACATACCTTTCTGTACCATAAATGAGCTGTGGCTCTGGGGATCAAATTGCATATGCCACAGCACAACAAACTCCATAAAGGCTTCGGAAACATATTGCAGTTAATTTTCAAATTAGCTAATTTTTGACATCTTTGCTTGAATATTTAAATTGACAAGGTCTAAGACACGTGCAAATAATAAACTTTTGTCATGGTGCAGAACTATTCTAGCTTAGCTAGATTACTGAAGGTTTGTGAACCATGATCACTTTGAATGGCCAAGGACCACCCAAGAGGAAATATGACAGTCATGTAAAGCAACCAATCAAGCTTCGCTTGGTGCCACATTATGCGAGTAGGGCTGCATGATTTGGAGAAAAAAAAATGTATTGTATTAGGGATGCTTAACGATTATTCGCAATTCATCTCTAGCAAAATAAAGCAATAAACCCCGAGAAGCAGTGGGTTACCAGTGCATTTTATAACAGCTAAGGGGCGTTGTTAGGCACGACGCAAAGCGGAGTGCCTAAACCCCCTTAGCTGTTATAAAATGCACTGGTAACCCAACGCTTCGAGGGGTTTATTGCGTTTATAAAACGGTTACTTCATATGCATAACGTTAGCGGGATTTTATAAAACAAAACCCAAAAAAGTTGTAATTATATTAGTACAAATATTACTCTTCCGCCAAACAAAGTAGTTCCTCAGAATCAAGTGTGACTGAAACAGAGCGCAGTTCCCAACCAACACAGACACAGCAAAGACACAATGAAAATATGATTTAAGACTGTGGTGTTTATTTTATAAATCACCATTCATCTAATTTATACATTAACATTTATATCGTGCAACTGTTGAAGTGATGATCAAATATGCTTGGAAGCATGCTGAACTCTTTCCCCGTCAGCGGTTTTTTTTTTTTTTGCCACTCAGTTTTAGTTTAATGCCTTCCAGAAAATTATCTTCTTTATATAAACATAAAATATCAAATGAAAGAACAGACCATCCGCTTTGAAACAAAAACAAACAAAAAAACATTTCATCCTACCTTCATTTGATCTCTTATCACCTCTCAAATTTTTTTATTAAAAGCGGAGATAATTCCATTTTTGTGAAGAACTTTAGTAAGAGATCAGATTCAGACGGAGCCATGAACAGTACTACACGGTGTTTTCAGTGAATGCGTCAGTGTTTAAGTTGGGTAAGATCGCCACCCAGTGGATAATAGCGGACGTGTGAACTTGATTTATAAACTCCTCAGACAACGTTTTCTCTTTATCGACGAGATGACTCAACAATATTTATTGACAGTTATCTGGATAGCCATTAATAGTGCAATTGTAGACAAATTAAAAATATGATTTAAGACTGTGGTGTTTATTTTCATAAATCAATACGCAGTCAGTGGCGCAGTGATACTTATGTAATGTGGTCTGAACCGTGAGGTTACCGGTGTATTTTATCACAGCTTAGAACGCGTTTCAACCAATCAGAATGAAGAACCATAACTGCCCATTTATAATAAAGTTTTTGTTTACGTCATATGTGTGTGTGAACTGTGTATAATAATTTTGTATAGATAAATGCACACACATGCATGTATATATATTTAAGAAATGTTTACATGTGTATATACATTTGTATATTTATGTATAATTTATATTATATATATAAATAATTAATATATATAATTTTCTTAAAATTATACATGCATGTGTATGTATTTATATATACATAATTATTATACACAGCACATATATGATGTAAACAAAAACTTTTATTCCACTATAGACGAAACTCTTCATAAGATTTCAAGCAAGGGAAGTTACTTTAGGGGTACTATATAGTCTGGGAAAATACCCTAGAAAGCAAGAAACCCCAAATATGGTTATTAACACAAAGGACTGAGCATGGTTCTGAGATCAATTTAAGGCTTTACATGAATAAAAAAACATACCGGCATCATGAGAGGCCAAGGCCCGCAACATCTTGCCAGCGCTGCGTCTAGTCTGTCGTTCTTTGTTGCAAAGCAGTTCCATAAGCAGGTCAAGAGCGCCTGTTTCCTTGAAGACTCCTACCAAAGAGCCGATGCTTGCATAGGCGCTCAACACATGAATGGTATGTGTGATGCTTATACCGAAGTCGCTGTTCTTGGCCATCTGCTTCCTCGCGCGCCGAACAAGATTCTTTACGTCATCCTTCATGTCCGACAGTTCGCCCTCATCGAAGGTGACGTTGGTGGGGAACTGTCCGCTGGGTCGCTCTTCTTCCTCCAGCAGAGTCCTTTGGGAGTCTGCCATTCGTTTTCCTAGCAGAGTGGGGCAGTTTGCATATACATCCTCTGTGGACATCCACATTAGGATGCTCTCGGTCTTGCTTTCTCCTGACGTGGACCCGCCAGACCCGCCGACACCCGAACTGTTTCCGCTGCCACCGCCCGCCTCATTGCTGCCACCCGAGCTGCTGCTATCATCCACAGCCAGCAGGTTCCAGCGAATCAGGTACTCCGTCTGGCCGTCATGAGTCCTCCTCTGACGGATGAGCTCCTCTGGGTAAGCCTGCTGCTTCGGGCCCAGCTGAACCAGCAGGTTGCCGTTACGGCGCTCACCCACCATGGTCGCTAAACAGAACGTAAAAGGTCAAAGCATTAATTGAAGTTTAAGATCTACAAATTATGTCCCTGATTGTGAGTGGCAGTGCCAGGAGTTCAGAATGTTACAACGGCCAGTTACCATTTACGTTTCACATTTTAAGATTAAATGTTAATCTGTTCATTAAAAGCTTTATTGGACATGCATAGACGTAATATTGGTCAATTAAAGGGACAATAAGTAGGATTTTCCCCCATCTAGCGGTGAAATTGTATTTTGCATTAAAACGAATAGTGCTCTCTAGCGCCTCGCTTTTCCAAATGCGTGTTGCAACTACGGTAACCGTTAGGTACTCAATGATCTCCTTGTCTGTTTCAGATGGTTCACGTGTTCTGAATGGAAACGCCTTGGTAGGCAAGTGCTTTTTGGCTCTCTCTGCTATTATAGTTTATCAATATGCGGAATGACATGGAAGCCTCCTTGGACTTACCCGCTCAATGTAAATAAAGAGAAGAAATTCTAAGCTTACAAAGAAAAGTCAGATCATCGGCAGAGGTCATTTGACACCAATGAGGACATATTAATGAATAAATACATTGATTTTGATTAATAAAACACTTTAAATCCTACTTACTGTCCCTTTAAATGTAATTCAAGAGCTCAGATGCAAAACCCCCAAAGTGCGACTAGAATGTCATCTTGTAAATTTGCATTTTTTATCAGACTCTTAATAGATTCTGCCAACAAAGCTGTATTTCTGGCCACGATTAAGCAAATTTGAAGAACGTATATACGTGCCGAATGTATTTTGTTTAATATCACATTTTTATTAAGGTGGGTGGCTTTTGCATCTGAGCTCCTCAATTATAACTTAACTGTTGAAATCTGAAAGTCCTAGAAAGAACATTAAAATATTCAATATTTTTATTGTTTAATATTTATTTATTACAATTGCACATACGTGCAATTCGTGCAACATTTACTAGGGAAGCCACAATTCTCAAAATAATACAGAACGGCCTCCTAGGTTCAATACGCGCATGGGAATTGTAGTTTTTCAGTTCAAATAATTTTCATGAGTTGTATAATTTTCTTAATTTGTGTCTGTCTGTAAATTTACCCCATGAGATAAAACGTCTCCCCACAAATAAATATCCCATCCCGACATGCTAAATCAAACCTAGCACCTTTTTGGATAAACCAAACTTTCAGTCAGTGTGAAAAGGCGCAATTTCTTGTTTTCCCGGGACAGGGATCTTCTCCCTCGGCATCTACGCTCTATGCAGTGAGTGAAAAAAACTGTTTAAAAGGCCAAGTCATCAGAACAGAACCGAAAACTATGGTTAGACACCCCCAATTCATTCTATTAGCAACATACGACCTGAAAGTCAGTAAAAAAAACAGATTTTTCTTTAGACCAGTGGTTCCCAACCTTTTTCACTTCAAGGACCCCAAGTTGCCCACAACATTATTTGAAGGCCCCCCACTCCAAATAAAACTAGAGCTTGGAATGACTAGACAGATATTCACTACTAAAATTCAAAAATAATAAACTTCTTGATTTTTTTATCCTACCTGTTGTGATATTACCTACTGATACTACTGGATTTTTTTCTTATGCTACTGGATATTTGAGATTCCCTCCTGGGATAAATAAAGTATCTACCGTATCTATCTTGCCTTGTTATACCCTTTTAATAACACTTAAACCTAAAAACAGTTCCTAACAAACTTACTGTTTCGTTTAAAACATGTTGAAGTATCTTCTTTATCGACATCTATCTGAAAAACCTGCCTCTGCAGGGATCGGACTATGACATCGAAGTACCGCGAGAACTAACGCTAAAACCAGTTTTAGAATCGCTCTCGCGATATTTTAGTGTTATTATAAGCCGCATTGGTCACAGTTGATCACACCCAACGTTAATTTTACTTATTTAGACCTTTATTAATACTAACTCTCTGTGAGAAACTCGAAGTGTATTAGAAAAACGGTGCGAAAAAAGGCCTTTATAGTTACATCAGGGATTGTTAACAAATTTAGTTTGTGTTTCACTTTTACCTCATATTCATTTAACTTTAGACAAAATGATGAAAGTCCCTCAATTTATGACAATGCGACCTGACAGGTTCTGTTACGATTACGGAGATGTAGTAACTTACTCCAGATGCATACTTAAACATATGGCAGCACATTAAAAACTCCGTATCCCGGCTACTTTAAAACCCAATGCTGGAATTGGTACCTAATCGTAAAAATAATAAAACCAAATTTTTCATGCTAAAACACTTGCTTTTCACAGAATTTGCTAGGCACCACCAAATTATTAAGTTACCTTTTATCACCTTTGAAGTTGTCGTGACAGCTTCATGTACATCCACGTTGCTCTTATTGGTTAAACTTGACACCCAAAAATATCACTTCCGTTTACTTAACGATGTGAACTTTCAGTCTAACGAAATAAGTAGCGGGCAAGCAAACTGAATAGAAAAGTAAAATTACGCAAGACCTGTAACAAACTCGTGTTTTCTCTCGTGACCCCTTTGTTTGCTAACGTTAGCAAACAGTCAATCTCTCACACAAACCAATGTCAGAAAGCGATTTATTTGCTTTACAGTTAATGCAGGTAACTTAGGTCCATCCCCAGCTAATGTAACTGTTAAGCAAGCTAGCGATGCTAAAGCGGGGCTGTGTGTGTCAGGCTTGATGGGCGTCTGACTCATTCTTCCCGAAGGCTTGACTAACACCAGCCCGGTCTGCGCTTTCATCAGAAACCGCATCGAGACACGGTGTTTTCGCTTGTCAAACGACAGACACGCAGGGCTGAGTCAAACAAGTGCGCGTTAACGCTAAAACTAGCAAGCAACTTGACGCAACAACCAGGAAAGCTTGTAATTAACGTATCTTAAGTGCCTGCCGCGCGAATCTACTTGGTTCAGTATAACGGCAGCGTACTGGTTAGTCGCGAAGCGTTACTAGCAGCATATAACGTTTTATGTTGTAACTAACGTTAGCTGTCAGTGCGGCCTCGGTTTAAAAACAAATAGAAACCAGCGATCGAACTCCAAAACTCCGCTTTGACTGACCTCCCGTGTTGCAGGGCTTCGCCTCCTTCTCGACTTTCCCCCTGGGTGGATGGAGTTTTCTTCTCCGTGGTAGCGTATCGTTGCCCAGCCTGAAGTCGTTTTTGCTGCCCGTTGTACACTACAGTTAAGTGTAGTCCAGTCAGTGCTGCTTCCTGTGGAACAGGTACGAGTTCATTTCTATCTCGTGCACTGATGTTTGGATGCAGCAGCCCATTACTGCCCTCTACAGACATGGAGGCATGTAAGAAACAGCCAATGGTAAGAAAGCATGCAGTGAAGTTTCTAGACAGCAGTATGGCAAGCATCTTTCAACGTTAAAATACACATGAAATCAAAACGGAGTATTCTTGTTTATACTGGACTGTTGCAGTGTTTAATCTGAATGATTTACTAAATTACTAAACATAAAATCCAAAGCGTCTCCAGATTTAAGATTTAAACTTAAAGGTTCTCTAAGTGAATTCACGCATTTTAGACCATAAAACATTTTTTGTTACATACAGCAAACATCTCCTCACTATCTGCTTGCTTCCTGTCCGCTGATCAAACTGTAAAAAAAACACGATCTCTGTAGACAGCCCAGCCTCCACAAACTGCAATAATAACAAACTGGCCAAACCTACACCAGAAACCATAACAAAGTATTCTAACCAATAAACGCCAAGAAGGATTTGGGGGTTGGGTTTGGGCGCGTTCATGAAAGCACAGAAGGGAGGGGGAGGAGTTAACTACGCTCAGTTTGTTTGAAAACACATTTCAAAAATCAACACACAGATTCGCTTAGAACGCCTTTAACAGGTGCTGAGAGCATCAGAGCATGTGTCATTGAATTAAAGGTCCACTGAAGTGCCTTGTAGCATGCTGCGTTACTTGATGTTGTGACCGAGCGTGCTGCACAAACCCTGAAAAAAGTGAAGCCAAAGCGTCTCAAACGCCCCCCAGTGACTGGTCCCAGTATATGTCATAAACCCCACACAAAATTAAATATGTTTGTTTTTAGTTAGTTATTTAATGCGATAAACGGCGTTGTCACGTCATGATTGACAGCTGTGATATGCGCATTCTGCGAGGGTCGGGCCTTGATTTCGTGGCTTAACTTCATGCTCACTTCTGCGCAGGAATGGTACCGAAATCGCTACTGCGCAGACTCAAGACCCAAGATATCAGTGCCGTATCAGGACACTGGCGGCTTCACTTTTTACCAATGGAAGAGAGCGAACGGGCGTCGTCTTTTTTTTACAGTCAATGGTTGTGACAGTCAAAATGGAGCACTGATGACTGGATTTGTGCATATAACCCTAAAGTAACAGTGGCCACTGAATGGCCATATTGGTATGCCTAAATGACACAGGGTGTCATTGATGATGGGGTGCTTTTCAAAGAGGGTATGCATTGACGTCAGTTTTCCACATGACCACGCCGGAGCTCGCCCTGTTGAATGACTCAGTGGGTGTAACCGTAGTCACTTTTGCTGAAGGTGACATCACATGCATATGCATCCATGTATCCTCAATCCTAAGTCCAAATCCTACGATCTGGAAACCGATCAAGCTCCACCATCTTGTAGGACATCTACATAGAGGGTATGCACGTGACGTCACCTTTGGCGAAAATGACTGCGGTTACGGCCACCGAGTGGCAAAAGGAAGCGGGAGTATTTGTGTCCAGTGTGAAATCATCGAAAACATGGGGAAAACGCATCTAAATGGGAAAAAGCGGTTGTGCGGTAGTCTGTACTAACAGATTTTACAAGAATTCAAATCTATCGTTTTACAGACTGCCAAGAAACACCAAAAGGAGAGGGAAATAGATTGTTCATGCCACAGGTGGGTTGACAAGTTGCTATAGGGTCACTATCAAGTGCATACGTCACAGGGACATTTTCGCTGCCACTGCTAGAACAGCCAGCCATTTTGTTGAATGTTTTGCCACTCAAAAGAGAAGTAAATCAGTAGCTGTAGCCATATGTCAGGTATGTAAAATTTTGGAATAAAAAATCCTATAAAGAAATACACATTAATGAAAACTCTTATTCTGTGTAATTGCAAAATTTTGTCAGGGAGCCTTCGATAAAAAACATCCATTATGATGAGCCTTGTGTTCTAGTTTAATAGTGTTTAACAAGACAAACATATATGTCAGGAAAAGCAATGTCTGTCCATATGCCAATGTACACAGACTACTGGTTGTTTGGCAAGTTGTTAGGATCACTGTTAAGGCCAACTAAATTCAATTTTCAAAATTCAGTTTTACTGGCGTTTTCACAGCAGCCACTATGAAAACCAGCCATTTTGTTGAACGTTTTGCCACTCAGCACTGATTACTGAGGTTGATTATCAGATTGTGCAAAAAAATGTAAGAAAATATTAATCTGATAAATTTTTACAGCCGTTTAATTTAGTGGATGTTTTCATCCATGAAGAACACGAAAATAGCATCACATATGTCCATCTAATTAATCTGTTAAAAATATTATTACAATTTATGTAGGCTGGTTGTTTGTTGTTTTTGTACATAATCAAACAAATCTTTAAAAAATAAATTTTAATAATTTGTGTAATTATTTTGTCTTAATTCATAAAGAAATGTTGCCATTATTGAAGGAAGTGTAACGTGTTTTTGGCTGTGTATGAAGGGTGGAAGAGATCGTATCAGTATTTTCTGCAGGCGTACTTAACAAGTTTAATATTTTACTACCTTCCATTATTGGACGATGTACTTCCTAAAATACAGAAAGTGCTCAGTGGGTAGCACTGTTGCCTCAAAGCATGAAGGTTCAAACCGGGGGTTCAAAGCAGTTTCCCTCCCACAGGCCAAAAACATGCAAAGAACTGGAGATATCAAATTGTCCCTCCCCCAACGTGTGAATCAACTTGTGTATGGATTAAATAGATGAAACAATTATTTTAATAGTTGTCTTTATTTTAAATAGCTGGAAAGGAAAGAGTCCCTCATTGTCAACCTGTAGATAAACTTTAGAAGAACATAAAACACAAAATACATGCAAGGATAACATAGATGCTTTCAGTAGCATCAGTGGCATAGCAAGTGAGTCCCGGGCCCATATGCAAAAAAAATTACGGGCCCCCTTAAGCCATAGCCCCCCAACCTTTCCCTTTGGCACTGTTAACTGTGGCGCGCAGGTCTGTTAACAACATAAACTTTTAATGAGGTAGTCAAATATTTTTACTTTACTTTTTTACTTTAAAGGGTAGATTTAAATAAAGAAAAACAAAATGTTTTGGGTAGTTTTTGACTCGTGACTAACTTCTCGCCTTCTCTTCTCTTGGAGGCCCCACTTTTATGTTTATATTCGTCCATCCTTAATGTTCATGTAGATAGCTGCTATAGTAACCTCTCACACTGTGTTTTCTTTTTTTTTTGGCGCGGCGATGCGTCATTTAAAAAAATGATGGCGTAGTAGTCTATGGCAGCCGCTGAGTGCAAAAAAAATAATAAACGCAAACAAGAAATGACGGAGAAACTAGACATTACGGAGAGATAAGAAATCACTACACATGATATGCATACAAAAATATATTTATTGCTGCCACAAATAAAAATAAAATTGAAAAAAAAAATGTAATTAAAAGCTGGGGTGGGCCCAGGGCTGGGCCCCCTATTGGCCCGGGCCCATTTGCACGTGCATACCCTGCATGCCCAGACGCTACGCCACTGAGTAGCATCAAACACTTTCCTTTGTAAGATAATTTCCTAAATAAGATAGCACCTCCCCAAAGGACACTGTATGGGGGCAAAGTGAGTGCGCGAGAAAAGCCTCTCTCCACGATTCACAGTGGACTTCCCACTGAGACACATTTGGGTTTCAAAGACACACCTTTAGGGTGTCATACATTTGTATTATTTTCTCTAAAAGCAAACTGTATATGAAATGCTACATGCACAAAGAATCTAAAATCTGTATCTTATTTGTTTTCTATTGGAATGTCTCATTGCAAGTGGTTACAGGTCTCACTCATATAACAACAGAATTCAATGTTAAAGTATATGTGAAACTTCATTCAATGTTGATAGACACCTCCCTTTCTAAGCATAAACCAATCACCCACTGTATACAGATTAAGGACAGCCCTTAGTTTTACCAACAACCAATCAGTACCAAATTCCTATATGCTTTGTTCTCTGGTTATTTAAGGAGATGTGTAGAAGATTTAGGCGGGACTTTCAATATTGAGAAATGCACCCCCATGATGCTGTCCTTGCACAGCATCATGTATTGTTATTTTACTTTGAGGAATCTGTAACCAGATCTTCATCTCATTACCAGGTATGCAATGGGTTTTCGATTGATTTTCGTATTCGAATTGGAATGTAAATTGGCTTCTGAATTATGTTTTACCTACCTGGTTAATAAATTGTGTTTGGATTATTCTGTGTTGCTACGAAAGTTATTGACATGATTAGTAAATTACGATGTATCCTTGTTACCGCAATGTCTGAAAATCAGGCTAGTATTACGGACCAAAATCCCAGACTAGATGGCATAGTAGTACATCAGCGGAGGATTTTGGAGATCCGACTAGCACTTGGCGTTAGTTTATTATTATACAAAGCTATCATTGGAGAAGACGGTCAGTTTGTTTTATGATAGTGGTCGTGAGCCTCTGGTTAGAAATAAATATTGTAATAATTAAGTTGCACCTCTATGGGGACTAAATAAAGTATGTTCAGAGATGAGCACGCGTAAAGGGCGCCTTCTGAACATATGGTCTAACCTCTAGCAGCGACCAAGCCTGATTCGGTTGTGATCGTGGGCCCGCATGATTATTAAATATTAATAAACGGCCGGTGCGTGAGTCCAAAGCGACATGAGTAGCCGAATGAACGGATGCAATAACAAGTAGGGCTAAACAAGAATAACCAAACATCCACCCAAATTCTGTAACTGTTAAAAGTAATTCTCAATCCGATTTATATTAACATTATCTTGGAGTCAGATAATAATTATACAAAATTGCATAATGCCAAAACGTCATCTGCAAAGCTCCGGAAAAGACCGAACGCGCTATCAATCCTTCCCATGCGGTTTGGACTTCGCCATTTGGGCCAAACAGATGGATGGGGGATAAATATAAATTTCACCCCCTTACAAAGTGGTGATTCCCGGGACGTGATATTCAACCAGTGAGAAAATCTTATCAAAATGTACAAAGTACGACTGATTAGATCCCTGGAGAATAAGAGTCTTTTCATGGAGCTAAAGGTTTGATCTTCTTCTATTTCTTCAGCTGATGTGGTAAGCCAATCTTTTCTTTGCCTTTTAAAAATGTTTAAGGGAATGTTTTAAACATCCCACATTTATGAAATAGGTTGTAAATATACCTAATGTTAGACTGGAAATCAAATCCGGTGGGGCCTTTAAGAATGAAATGAAACCACATTATTAGGAAATGCTGTGTGATGTTAAATGAAGAATGAATTGCTTTGCTCTGTTAAGATCTTTTGTTAACATGCCTACGGAAAACAAAAGATTGTCTTAAATTGGAGTTAAATCATCCAAAATTTGCTCTGATCCTCAAACAAGGAAAACATCTAGAATCTAAATTTAAATCACCAAATTCTACACAATTGTTTATGTTGTGACAGTAAATGCACAACATGGAAAGAGTGCCAAAATAACTTTTAACAATTGAAAAATGATGTTGGATGATTTAAACTACAATGCAATGAATGTGTTTGCATGTGAAAGGAGGACTTGGACAATTGAAATGTGAGAAGCACACAGATAGTAAGGTTTTTAAATGCTGCAAACACCAGTGTAAAATCTATATTTGATGAATTAAGGTAATATTGTAATCAAGCTGGAGAATGAAGGAAATGTATGAATGATTGAAGGCAGTGTTGTTGGATTTAAAAATCCCCAATGCATAGAGGTGTAATTGAATGCTGGACATTAAGCAAGTAGGGAGCAAGTAGGGAAATGATTTAAATGAGTTGTTGTGAGTGAGCCTTCTAAAAGATCACTCTGGGTTGAATGAGGATAGAATGGAATTAGTAAGTCATATTACAATTATAACTCCTAAATCATGCAGTATTCCTCCATGAATGAGATACAATTAAGCAAAACTTAAAATTGTTGCAAGAAAATGTAATGTTGTTCCAGGCCAATAAAACACAAATGGTCTTATCTCTCACTGTGAGAAACCCAACTGAGATCAAAAGGGGCTTAACCCCCGCTCAGATAGCGGGCTATCAATTGTTCTCAAGAGAGAACATTGTTTTAAAGAGAGACACTTGTATTTAAGAGGAATACATTAGCATGAACCATTGAACATCTGTGCCTCACACCAGTCTGTCCAGGGCTTTGAAACCTTTTCACATTCAAATACATTGATAAAGGAACATCTTGCAAACTAAAAACATCAATCTGGTAATCCTTAAGAGATCAGTAATGAATGTATTTTTAATTAATACTATTTTTAATATAATGTAATCTACATTGTACTCAAGTTGCAATATACATTATATTATAATGGCCAAACAGGCCTCAGATGGTAAATATTGTGGTGTATTACATGTATGTATACTATATGAAATAACTTACACAGGCCAAACTCACAGAATTGGTTCACTACACAGTGTGTCAAGGAGCGGAGCACGCTGTCACGTGTTGCCATGTTTTAACACTGAAAAATTACATGACACTCGTGATGACAGTGAACCAAATCTCCTTCATTGGAAATCCCTAACCCATTTTTTAATCCAATACAGAGGTCTATTTTAATCATTTGGTAACTAAACCTATGATAAATGCTGAACACATCAAACAAAAGAGTCCTTTTGGGTCAGAGATCTGAAGCAGTCAAAGGTGTGATGAGCTGATGAATTGCCCACAGGTCTGACTGAACTGAGCAACTTAAAATGAAGCCACTTGAGCTTATGGAAAAGTTCTCCAGCAGAAATGGAGTTTGAATGCTCACAGCAGACAGCAAGGGTTTAGATGCTTTCACAGCTTAAAGTAATATGCTGTCGGACTACACTGCAATAGCAGTAGTCAATAAAAAATAAAAATAAAAACTCTGACCAAAGGATGTAAAGCTAATTTAATCTCTGAAAATAAATTTGCAAAATAATATGACAATGGTACATCTATTCCCTAATGACTGATCACCAAAAGGAGAAATTGTACCGCATGTCTTAATGCAAATTGCATAAAGGGTTAAAAACTAAATTGCTTCTCTGTTTGTCTTTTTATCAGGTTGAAAGCTGTAAATCCTGGCCAGAGATGTCTGGCCACATCAAAGACAGCGAACCCTGCAGAAAAAACAATCTAGAAAACTGAGGATGGGTGTGAAGACATTCAAAGGCCATTTTACACCTCACTACACTATACCATCATGAATAGACATGGCCTCAAAATTTGCAACACTAATTGTTAGAGATAAAATCCACCCATCTTTCAGACAAACACTGACTGTACAGCACACACATTGACTAAAACAATCTCGTAACACATCTGGTATAGACGTAAAGACTATCCAGACATAAACACTACACACCACACAACATATTCCAAACTTAACACTACATTTAAAATCAACATTCTCCTGTTACACAACAGAGACATCTAATCTAACACATATGCTAAAGTGATATCATTCACACCCATATTACCAAAACTACAACATTCATAAGAAACTTACATGGCAAAGTCACACTTTGATGATTATGTTTCTAATTGCAATAACAAACTTACTGTCTAAATCTCAAATCAATAATCTGACTGTTGTTGTCATAAGTGAGGACCAGTTGGCGCCCTGATCCTCAACTTATCACTAAACAACAGCACAAACAATTTTCAAGAATCAATCAAACCATTTACATCTCAACTCCTTATATCAAATGTGACTTAGCCGACATATCAGATACACACCTATATAAGTATTCACATATCTCTACACTCATACACCTACTTATACACGCAAACACATTGAAATCTGAGATTCTAAATCTTCAAATATATGGACTATACATACACATTCACATACAGATGCATATACACATAGGCACATACCTGCACATATAGAAATCTAACATGAGATTCTGAATCTTCAATTGTGCTCATGGACTCAACATGTTCTGAACATATTCTAAATTAATCTTAGGCCTACAAGGTGCTTATATTAGAAAATTCAGAGTTCCCTCAACATTCATTATAAATGTGTGCATGGTATGATTACAACATTATGTGCTTATTATTATTATTATTATTATTATTATTATTATTATTATTATTATATATGGTCTACCATGCCCATACCTAAATCTATTGTAGCAATATTTTACTATCACGTTTATTGATACACCCTATGAGATGCATTACCAAATTTTACTTTAACATGTTCCGTTATTTTTTTTACATGACCCAATATATGCATACCTGAATGTTATTTAACACTTTCTGGTTTTTATTTTCTTTTATTTTCACATGACCCAATATGCATACCTGAAGAAGGTTATTTTTACATTTTCTGGGTTTTATTTTCATACAATCTATAATATGCATACCTGAAGAAGGTTATTTTTACATTTTCTGGGTTTATTTTCATACAATCTATAATATGCATACCTGAAGATCATTTTAACCATTCCTGGGTTTTATTTTCATACAATCTGTAACATGCATATCTCAAGGTTATTTTAACATTTTATTTTCTGGGTTTTATTTTATAATATGCATACCTCAATGTTATGCCTTGTTTTAACCTGATCTTTTGCATCTTCTTCTTCAATATCCAGAGACCAAGTACATTTAAATTCAACTAAACTCCAAATACAACAGTGGGAAAGAACATTGGTAATTTTATAGATCAGATATATTTGACCTGGTGAGACCGTACCACTTGCACTTTCCACATCAAGGTATCATGTGCTATGTTTTTTATTTATTTTATTTATGGTTTACCCTATGAATCTCTTGATAATGTTGCTGAGTCTATCAGTATTGATCAATGTTCAATCAATGAATGGTCCTTAAGATGTGCAGGTGTTTCACACAGTGATGTATTGTCAATGACACGATCCCCACCTGACGATGTCTGAAATCAGAGGAGATCACCGTTCAGAGGTGACAACTTTCTTCAAAGGGACAGAACGTCTAAAAACAGGTGGTTTTTTCGCAAAAGAATGGGACATTCATTGAACAAAGCACGCAGGCCTTGGTTGACACACTGAACTTGAACACTACGAACACTACAGAGATTGGACACCACCAAGAGCTAACATCTTACTGTATGTTGATCTCATCGGGACTGTTATGTTCTCCGATATGATCAAGCGGCGGAGCTGTAAGATAATTTCCTAAATAAGATAGCACCTCCCCAAAGGACACTGTATGGGGGCAAAGTCAGTGCGCGAGAAAAGCCTCTCTCCACGATTCACAGTGGACTTCCCACTGAGACACATTTGGGTTTCAAAGACACACCTTTAGGGTGTCATACATTTGTATTATTTTCTCTAAAAGCAAACTGTATATGAAATGCTACATGCACAAAGAATCTAAAATCTGTATCTTATTTGTTTTCTATTGGAATGTCTCATTGCAAGTGGTTACAGGTCTCACTCATATAACAACAGAATTCAATGTTAAAGTATATGTGAAACTTCATTCAATGTTGATAGACACCTCCCTTTCTAAGCATAAACCAATCACCCACTGTATACAGATTAAGGACAGCCCTTAGTTTTACCAACAACCAATCAGTACCAAATTCCTATATGCTTTGTTCTCTGGTTATTTAAGGAGATGTGTAGAAGATTTAGGCGGGACTTTCAATATCGAGAAATGCACCCCCATGATGCTGTCCTTGCACAGCATCATGTATTGTTATTTTACTTTGAGGAATCTGTAACCAGATCTTCATCTCATTACCAGGTATGCAATGGGTTTTCGATTGATTTTCGTATTCGAATTGGAATGTAAATTGGCTTCTGAATTATGTTTTACCTACCTGGTTAATAAATTGTGTTTGGATTATTCTGTGTTGCTACGAAAGTTATTGACATGATTAGTAAATTACGATGTATCCTTGTTACCGCAATGTCTGAAAATCAGGCTAGTATTACGGACCAAAATCCCAGACTAGATGGCATAGTAGTACATCAGCGGAGGATTTTGGAGATCCGACTAGCACTTGGCGTTAGTTTAAGTTAAATTAGATGCGTGGAGGCTAATTTCCTGTTTAGAGTAACAAGTAAATGTTGTCTGACCACTCTAAATCAGATGAGCCTCAGCCTCTGGTTATTTCAATATTAATCTATCTAAGTTGCATATTAAATTATGACGCGATTATACAAAGCTATCATTGGAGAAGACGGTCAGTTTGTTTTATGATAGTGGTCGTGAGCCTCTGGTTAGAAATAAATATTGTAATAATTAAGTTGCACCTCTATGGGGACTAAATAAAGTATGTTCAGAGATGAGCACGCGTAAAGGGCGCCTTCTGAACATATGGTCTAACCTCTAGCAGCGACCAAGCCTGATTCGGTTGTGATCGTGGGCCCGCATGATTATTAAATATTAATAAACGGCCGGTGCGTGAGTCCAAAGCGACATGAGTAGCCGAATGAACGGATGCAATAACAAGTAGGGCTAAACAAGAATAACCAAACATCCACCCAAATTCTGTAACTGTTAAAAGTAATTCTCAATCCGATTTATATTAACATTATCTTGGAGTCAGATAATAATTATACAAAATTGCATAATGCCAAAACGTCATCTGCAAAGCTCCGGAAAAGACCGAACGCGCTATCAATCCTTCCCATGCGGTTTGGACTTCGCCATTTGGGCCAAACAGATGGATGGGGGATAAATATAAATTTCACCCCCTTACACCTTCAAGTCAATTCAACCTACTATTTTATGTTTTTCCTTGCGATAAGTTGACATAACTTATAAAAACAAGTTGAATTTGTTTAACTTCATTTTTTTATTTAAGTAACTTAAAATATATATAGTCAACAGTTACAGAGACAAGAATGGGTATTGGGTACTGATTTTAATTAAACTTTTATGATGGTTTTGAACCACTTCAAATGTTGACTGGTATATGTTGATTTAATATATTTTTTTTGCAGCACATTGTTAAAAACAAATATTAAGAGAATATTAAAGTACAATACAAATGCATAATGATTTCAACACAGGCAGAGGCTGGAGAGTATTTGTCTTTCTGTGGACTGAATAAAGTCTGCTTATATACTGGCATGTAAATTGGCCTTTCTTTATCTGTCTGCACTGTTTTTACAACAAAACTCAACGGCATGTTTGTTTTTAATGATCTTTTTACTGTATGATGATTTGATTGACTGTGTTGGACTGGACTGCCACATAAAACTTGAAAACGTGACATGTATTGTGTGCAGCACAGAGGTTTTTCCCTAACGGAGTTCATGTTCGCACCTTTTTGGTTTAAACAGACAAATAATAATAAACAAATAAATACTACAACTAATAAACAGTACCTGTTGAAATCTAAAATGTATTAAATAACAAAAGAAGAGAAAATGACTCGCTGCTCCTGAATGACTAACAAAGATGAATCCATATTTCCTTTTAACGCAATTATTTTTTTTGCCCAAAATCCTTTGTGTTGAGCTCTGATATTTGAAAAAAGTTTAAGGTTTATCATGGATTTTAGTTTCCTGAACAACTTTTACGCAAGTTACTGCAGTTAACATGAGATTTTTCCTTCATTAACAGACTGTAAATCAGATGTGAGGAACTTTTAAAATGTTTATTTTAATGAACTACGGTTTCCCTAAAGTAGCCTTGGCCACCACTGGACGGGTCTCATCCATTTTAAACCACTCATGTGCCAAGATCAGCTTGATTGTAAATCGGTGATGTGCATTTTTCTTCAGGCACTGTTGAAGCAGATCACGGACATCAGGTTTTAGAAAAGAGCTGGTTAGTCACGACATACTTATGACATTTATTGACATGGCATATTGAGATTTTTTGCTTGTATTGTTGTTATTTCTCTCTGTCTGTCTGTTTAATGATCTATTATGTTCTTGATATTGTTCCTGTAGCTCAGTTGGTGTGTTAACAGCACAAAAGGTTGTGGGAGAGGAGCAGACATACTGATGAAAAATATAAACCTTGAATACACTGTAAGTTGGTTTAGATAAAAATGTCTACCAAATGAGTAAAATGTATAAAATACAATCTTTTGTCTTTCACTTACTCGTGGTTAAAGTGCGGTTTATAATTGGGGTCCAAAGAAGTTTTTTTTTTCTGTGCAGCATCTTATTTAGCACAGAACCAAAACGTCCAAGACGTTTTTTTTTGGCATGACCCTGTGTATGAACTCCGAGTATTTCTCAGGTGCTCCTGTAAGCAAGACATAGTGCTGAGTAATTAAGTAACAGGGTCACATGATCATTATGTCACTAAAAGCAAGTTTCCATGCTCCACTATGTTATCAAAAAACTCCACCTCACCTTTATGTCCTTTGGATTTGTATGCAGCGTTGTTGATAGATGACCAATCCCAAAGTCGATTAACTTCAGTTCTAAACCGGTTTTATCCATCATGATGTTTTTAAAATGGATATTACTGTGAGCACCCCGTGCTTTAAGCATTGTTTAACTGTTTTTACTAACTGAAGCATAAGGCTGCGTGCTTGATCTTCTGGCAGTTTGACACTTGTTTTTTATATAATCACGCAAGGTTTGACATTTGTCTACATAAGCGTGAGGTAATCAGGTCGCTTATACCAGTCAATCATTCTTATAACATTCAGGGGCATTCAGGAGCTTCTTTTAACTTCAACATGAGTGCCACCTCTGTAACAAGTGGAATATCCAGGCTGAAAAAAGATCAAAGTATTAGATGACACCTACATACGTAGAAAATCTGATAAATGTGACCTATTCTGTCAAAAAGCATGAAAAGGTTTGCATCAAAGTTTGATTTTAATCTTTGACATGATTTTACTCAGTCAATATCATGTTTTTACCGAATGCTCTTAACATAATGTATGATGCTTTTTTTGTAAAAAAAAAAAAAACAGCATATCACAAAAACATTCAGGGTCACAAATGTATTGTTATTGCATTTAATTAATTGCATGAAATTTAAATGGCTTTAAAATGTATGAATATGGTCAACAGGGTTTCCAGATCACTGTTCTTTGGTGCTTCAGCCTTTACGGTCTAGTCCAGTTCATCTTAGTTATGTTATGTCTAGTTAAAATAGTTTTGATGACTTACATAACAAATAACTGTTTTGTGCTCACATCGCTCTATACGCTTGATGTCGACCTGCAAAGAGAAAGAGAACATGAAACATTGAAAAGCGCAACATGTTTAAGGTTTGCACAATGTCTGTAATAAGTATGGGTGCCGTACCAATTTCCCATCAGCTTTATAGGTTCCTCTATAAACCCTGCCAAAGGCACCACTCCCAAAAAAATAATCTTTACTCGTTTTATACTCGTATTCAACATTGAAAAATTCTGAAACACACACACAAAATAATAAAATGTATGAGGTTACATATTCACAGAGTAGAAAAGGGATCAAACACACGCTCATAGACTTAATATGATATGTAAAAGGTAGAGATAAAACAAAACAATTACAGAGAAACAGGAATCAGTCAACACGAGAAGAACGACATACAAGAAATTATTGTCTGATGTGTCTATAATAAGATCTGCTTTCAAAAAATACAGTAAATTGTGCTGTCTTACCAGAACCTTTTGGCAGAAAATGTTTGCCAGCCTTTGGCATGGGCGTGGCACCTGTGTTCTGGTGCATTTAAACCATTGATGTGCTAAGATCTGATCGATTGTCAGTCGTTGATCTGGATTCATGTACAGGCACCATCGAATCAGATTATGGGCATCTGTACGTTTTAGAAAAGAGCTGACTGTCTGTCTGTCATGTTCTTGTAACAGATATTGTTCCTGTAGCTCAGTTGGTAGTGAATTGTGAGAGGAGCAGACATACTGATGGAAAATATAAACCTTGAATGAACTGTAAGTTGCTTTAGATAAAACTGTCTAAAATGCCAAATGAGTAAAATGTACAAAATGTAATCTCTTTGTCTTTCACCTACCCATGGTTTAACTGCGTCCCGTAATCCTAACCACGCCTAATCGTTGCAGACCTTTAGGAAAGGGTGGAAACCCGTGCACCATCTCATAGAGCACCACACCTAAGGCCTAGACGGTTGCTGGCTTGGCCAAGTATTGCAACCTCATTAAGGCCTCTGATGGAATGCAACAATTTGCTCCTGTAAACAAAACATTGTGTTACAAAAAAAAAAAACTTTAGCATCAGTGTCACAGGCTGGAAAAAAAGTGGTCAACAAAGTATAAGATGACAACTCTTTCTGATAAACGTGAGCCTGTCTGTGAATCGGATTGAGATTATAGGATCTTAAAAGTTTGAATTTAGCCATATGTAGAAAACAATAAATCACTGAAAATGGCTTTAGCTAGGTGTTCACAGGCAGGGTCACAAATGTATTGTATTGCATTTACATGGCTTTAATAGTTGTGAATAAGGTAAATAGTCTTTCCAGATCAACTTTCTTTGGTGCTTATAGCCTTTAATATCTATTTTAGTTAATCTTAGTTATGTAATGGCTAGTTTTAACTGTACTTGTTTAGCTTTGGTGACTTACATAACTAATAATTTAGTCTTGTCCAACTCCACATGCTTGATGGTGACCTGCAAATCGAAGGACAGCATTGATAAAACATTTTAAAGCGCCCCTACGCACAAAACTTTTAAGGTTTGCCCAATGTTTGTTAAAATAAGTACTAATCTACCTCTTTGCCATCAGTTTTTACGGATTCCTGTAACAACATTGGTATTGATGCAGAGCCGACCCATAGCCACCAGGGGGCCCCCAAGAGCACACGAAATGACAGTTTGTTTGATTTTTAATTATTATTCGTTGTTTTTTATATGTATTATGTCAGTCAGCGGTGAACAATGGTGGTAATTATTGAAAAAGAAATAAAAAAAACCCGCGAATATTATGTTAACTGCTACAGGATGCTGGATGCAATGAAATTCAAGTATGACACAGGTGGGCAGGATTTCGGATCAAGTGGTTTGTCGTAAAAAAAATAGCGCTGATTAGTTGAGGATGCACGCAGCACTGATATTTACAACATTTACGTTTTTAAATGTCACCTCTGGTGCAGAGAATAGGAAAAAGAAGAAATCAGAG
Organism: Paramisgurnus dabryanus; assembly: GCF_030506205.2. Taxonomy (NCBI): domain Eukaryota; kingdom Metazoa; phylum Chordata; class Actinopteri; order Cypriniformes; family Cobitidae; genus Paramisgurnus; species Paramisgurnus dabryanus. The sequence goes on along the minus strand of NC_133356.1, from coordinate 28,162,253 downwards.
GAAGATAAAATACAGTAAGATAGAGGTATGTTTATGTAATTGTTTACTTAAACTAAACTAGGCTTTGTTGAAAGCTATGTCCGCTGACCCATCATTTGGGTCACCGGCTCCACGCGCCCACCGCGCCTGTCAGCAGGACACAGCGGAGACGTTTCTGACTTATTAAAATAAATATGGAATTAGAAAAATATTAATTTATTTTAGAAAATATGACACACTAACAAGTGGAATATCCAGGCTGAAAAAAAGATCAAAGTATTAGATGACACCTCTTTACATAGAAAATCTCATAAATGTGATCTCTTCTGTCAAAAAGTGTCAAAAGGTTTGCATCAAAGTTTGATTTTAATCTTTGACATGATTTTACTCAGTCAATATCAAGTTTTTACTGAATGCTCTTAACATAACGTATGATGCTTTTTGTAAAAAACAGTAAATCACAAAAACAGGTTTTCACATTCAGGGTCACAAATGTATTGGTATGCATTGAATTAATTGCATGTAATCTAAATGGCTTTAAAATTTATGAATATGGTCAACAGGGTTTCCAGGTCAGTTCTTTGGTGCTTCAGCCTTTACAGTCTAGTCCCAACATTATCTGTCTGCACAAGCGGAGAATGCAGTTTCAGGACCGCAGTTTTAGGACCCTCGTTTTTTTTAACAGCCCCATCTAGCGAAACTGTAGCCTCTGGTGGTGCAGGCAGACGCTACTCGAAAAAAGTGCCACAAATGCATATTTTCACCCAATTTAAACTACTTTTAAAGTTTTAGATGTTTTTAAAGGTTTATTACACCCAAATACTGCTTTCTTTATTTAAATTAAATCTGATTTTAAGGAATGTTAAGTAATTATTGGCTCTACGTTGCATTATTTAATAACTCATCGAGTAAAATAAACAAGGAATCGTGTACTTACGCCTTTTTAGTCAATCACATATTCAAGAACAGAGGGAATACACAAGGATGACTCTGGGGTAGATTTAAAATTTTTGTATTTATAAAATTATATATTGCAACAGTTGAATTTTAACACACACAAAAAAAATAGTGTAACACTTTACAATAAGGTTCATTAGTTAACATTAGTTAATGTATTAACTAACATGAACAAACCATAAGCAAAACATTTGTTACAGTATTTATTAACCTTAATCTTTAATTAAGCTAAATAAAGCGTTTAATTGTTTTTTCATGTTAGTTCACAATTCATTAACCAACTATCAAGTATTACTAATTGTTGAAATTAACATTAACAAATATTAATAAATGCTGTATAAGTGCAGTTTATTATTAGTCCATGCAATTAATGTAGTTAACTAATGTTAACTAATTAACCTTATTGTAAAGTGTTACCCAAATTTGTTAATGATGTGAACAACATAAGAACTGCATGGACAACGTCTTCACTGACTCCTAAGTGAGAGAAAGATAAAGAAATGAATGAAACCAGGAACATTTAGTTGAACATGTTCAACAACTCTTTAATTTTTGATTTCAAACTTTAAAGATTTTAGTCACCACAGAGCACACACATTATATACGGTACAAAATTATATCAATCTTCATACCAAGTAATGTTCATATTAGTATTGCATAGTGTTCATTACAGGATCAAAGGTTCTTGAAACATTCATGTCAATAAAGCACATCTGAGCAGATAAAAAATAATAATAGAGAGAGATAGATAAATATAAATATTAAATATTTAAAGCACACATTGTGATGTATGCAGCAGCAACTGGATGCTCTCCCCTCTTTATTTCAATTGTTTGTCTATGATTCGATTAAATTCCTCCACTTCACTTTTAACATAAAGAACATAATCACTGATTAACAAAAATGCTGTTAAAAAGTGGTACACAGTACAGTACAGTACAGTACAGTAAACAGTACATGACACAATCTAACACATGGTATTTTAACAGTCAATTATTATGATGGCCTACTGTTATGTCTGACTATAAAAATGTCACATGTCTCAATCAACATTAAAACCACATCTAAATGAAGAGACATATTCATAACATGTATTGTGTGGTAACGTCAAAAAGGCTGACTGTGATCATGTGACAGTTAAAACACATTTATATTATTTTAACTAAAAAAAAAAACGAGTAACTAACTAACAAGTTTTTACAACCAGCGTAATACAGTTTTCTTGTACTGTCACTAAGTCAACACAAGCTTTTATGCAACAGTTTAATTAAACGAATGTGCTAACAAGTTATTTACAGCATTATTCTATAAAAAGCACGTTGAATGACCTCTGTGTATGAAATGTGCTACACAAATAAACGTGCCTTGCCATATTACATATGATGGATATGCAAGACTATTTAGCAAATCACAATCACTATGTTAATCGGCTATGTTAACTTTCCATTGAAATGCATCACGATTGTATTTAATGTTTTAAATAAAAATGTATTCAAACTTGATACTCACACTCTGCTTGTCATCCATCTTTGTTGGTCCTCTAGTTCGCTAGGTGGCGTTGTCACTAAAAACCTAGGGTCCTATAACTGCGGTCCTATGACTGCGGTCCCGAAACTGCAGCCTCCGCTTGTGCAGGCAGATGCTACTCGTCTAGTCTAGTTCATCTTAGTTATGTCAACTCAAGTTGCCCTTCCGAGGTGGAAAAAATAAATTGTACTTTTTCTTCGTTTACACTATGCAGCGTTCCTTCGTTACTGTATTTTAATTAATTACGAAATGTGTATTTTATTTTTAAATTGCTATCCTGTGTTCCTGGCGCATTCGCGAATTAATGACTCGTTTGAGTCGTTTCCTTACAAAGTGTTGCAAATAAATGAGTCTTTTGAGTCGATTCTTTACAAAGCGAATGGGCCGAACGTTTTAAATTGGTTCGCGAATCAGTTTGAATGAATTGTTCAGATCGCTGCAAAAACGGACCCGTAACCTATGTAGAAACACGCAGAATATAACCAGTGTTGGGTGACGTGGAAATGATTTTACCAATCTTTTAACTAAAAGCAAAACTTCACACATGTACCCGCCATTACATACACGCGACCTGTTCGTCGTCAGACACAGTTAAACGCGTGCAACCTTCAGAAGCATTGTATCACAGATTGAAGAAAATCTATCGATGATTGACGTCTGATTCGCTGTATACTGTACTGTATGATGTAAGTGATTCTCACAAAACACACGTGACATGTCCCTGTGCGTATAGTATTGACGCAAAGGGCTCCTGACCAAGCGTCAATATGTTACGAGTTGGGAGTGAGGATGTGTTGGTATGGGACCAGAATGTTCTTTACATTATACAAGATGATTTTTAATGCAGAAAACGGCAAATAACAAAAAAGTAGTCTAGCTGGGTTTTCACAGACTAGGTCGCATATTTGTTAACCCTTGGTTAAATTGCCTAAAAATGTTTTATTCTCATATTATGATCACATCCTTCATCTTTTCACTGAATCAGTTCAGTTTGAAATACAAAATCAATTGCTGCTTCTTTCATGAATGTGCCAAGGTGGACTAAAAGGCAGATGTCCATTCCATAAGTAATTACTATAACTATAACTCACCTTTAAAAATGTACTGTATTATAACACATGCACAGCCTCATACATGGTTACTGCATGAAATACAACCATATAACATCTCATTGTGTTTTTTAACTGAAAAGTCATATGGGTTTGAAACAACCAATGTGAGGAATAGTATATGAGTTTTGTACATGGGAACGTTGGAATGCTGTTTTTGTCAAGTTTTTGTTGTTGTACTAGCACCAACCACTGGCCAGTTTTAGTTATTGCACAAAGACAGTACCATAAATCACAACCCACAAATCCACTGCAATAAGAGCTTTGTATTGTATTGGTGAATTGATTTTATAAAGAAAGATTGCAATTATGCATGAAACTGTATCTTATTAATTGTTTAAAAGAGTACCCTGGTGAAAAACAAATATACTTTATTGTATTTCAAGTATATTTAACTTTGCAATAGTACATTACAAATATACTTACAAAGGAATGTACTTTCTTTAAACATATTTAAAGTATGCTTACAACATATTTGCGCGTATTTTTTACAATTAAACTTTTAACATACTTCAAAATAATTATACTTTAGTATATTTTCTAAAAGTATACTTTAGAAAAATATACTTAAAGTTAAAGTTTTGTGCAATTTTTAAAGTATACTAAATTTAAACTTATTTTAAAATGTATTTTAGGTATACTTTATCGGTATGCTTAAAGTTATCATTATAATAATGCACTGACAGTATATTTCTAAAATACATTATTTAGTAATCTTTAGAAACAGTATATTTTAAGTACATTTTGAAAGTATATGGGGTGTACAAATGTATATTATTTTATGGAGAAATAACGTGGGCTTTAAATTACGAGAGAGCAGTATGTTCAGTTACATTTTATATTGTAGATGTATACATTTGTAATATACTATTAACATAATAAGGTACACTTTAACTTCACTATAGTCAAGCATTGGATAAACCAATTAACTGTGTTTTACCACAAAATAACCGTGGTTTTGCTAATAATAATCAATACACCAAAAAAACATGGTTACTAAACTTTTACCACAAAAAAAAAACATTCATTTTCGTAAGGGGAATATGAGTGTTTGTTTTTTTGTAGTTTTTCAGTCAATTGCATACCGCTTTTAGCTGTACAAAACTTAAACAGTTTTCTTAAATGCATTTCAGAGAAAAGTGAATTCTGAGATTTGAATAATGCATCTGACGTGTGTGTGATGACGTCACGACGCACGTATTTTGATTTTTACCAGTCGTTCAAGGCGGACGGATTCAGTCCCAAGGTACGTTAAAATATCTTAAAATTAATTATATTTGATTATCGTTTGACCATTCTGACGTTTATCAGTAGACTATCATATTTCGAATGCGAAATGTTGTCAATAACGCGGTGTCTAACTCGCTATTAGTGATAAGCTGCTGTGTAGCTTAGCTTAGCTTATAGCTAATGTTAAAGGTTTGAAAGATAGCACTGTTAGCCTGTTATATCGAATTAGTACACCCAATTGTTTTGTTAAATATATGTATTGGTGTGTATGTATATGTTAATGAAAAAAGGTAGCGTCAGAAAATCTGTTTTTTAAATGTAGCGTGAAAGTTAACCATTTATTGACTGTTTAGAGGTTGTAAGGCTTTTACATAACTTAACTGTATTTAGTATTAATGATGCTGCATTCTTTCCTCAGAAGCTAAAGTTTTTCAAAGAAATTTGTAGGGAGGACTTTGCAGCTAATGGTAAGTCATTTTAAACTCTTAAGATATAATAATTCATTCGTAGTAGTAAATCAAGCTTCAGTTTAGATAACGTTATACATATTGAGGCGGTTTCCCGGACAGGGATTAGACTAGTCCTAGACTAAAATAAATGTAAGAGCTGTCCAAACTGAAAACAACTTGCACTGACATATCTTAAAATACACCAGTGTCCTTTGTTTTGCCTCAAAATGCACACAGGTAATGTTTTTATTAAGGCATGTTTTTTGAAACTGGTTATATTTCTTAATTAAACTAAGGCCTAGTCCTGTTTTAAGATAATCCCTTTCCAGGAAACACCCAAATGTCTGCTTGTTGCATTTTCTTTCTGACAATTTTTACATTTAAATTTAATACAATAAAATCTTTCTTTAGGAGCTGAAGTATTTTATGTAAGGAGGATTTGCAGCCCATATAGGCAAGTCATTATAATGAAAACTCTTAGGGGTGGTTTCCCGGACAGGGATTAGCTTTATCCAGGACTAGACCTTAGTTTAATTAGGATAGTTTTAACAAACATGCCTTACTAAAAACATTACTTATGTGCATAACAATGTAAAACAATGGGCACTGATGTATTTTAAGATATGTCAGAGCAAGTTGTTTTCAGTTTGGACAGCTCTTACATTTATTTTAGTCTAGGACTAGTCTAATTCCTGTCTGGGAAACCGCCCCTTAATATATATGATGACATTTAAGTCAAGCTCTAGTTTAGGTAAAAATATATCTGCTATACAATCTCTGCCAGTAAACTATAGATTTAATACAGTAAGTCTTAAATAAATGTAATGTTTTAATATTAAACACTTTTTAATTGAGCTTATTGTCTCTCTTTTTCAGATTTCCTTAGGCTGAACCAAAACCTGCCAGACTAAAGTTGATTTGGGAGAGAAAGACGTTGTAAACTCAATCATCTTGACATTCTTCAATGAGTAATTGTTCAATTTTTAGGCAAATACTGTACACTTTGAATGCTGTGAATAAAACTATATTTTAAATATATTTAAAATGAATTGTTTTTGACTGTTTTAATCAGCTTTTATTTATTTGGAAAAAATTATTTTGGTTATGTTACCAGCTAAAGTAATCTATTCCCAAAATAGCACTCTTTAAGTTAACTAATTATTAACGCACTTGAAGTATACTCATTACTAATCTAGCTGCAGGTATGTAAAAGTATACAAAATGTAATGTACTTGGCATATTCATTTTTCACCAGGGCAGTTTTTAGAATTTTGGATTGGCCAAAAATATATAGAATGTACGCAAACAGTTTATTTAAGATATACTGATTGTATGTTTGCAAGACACTCATAATACATTTGTAATGTACTCCTAACATAAATAAAACACACACTAAATCCACTTATCAAGCATGAATTAAGCACAAAAACAGTCATGTACTTAAATTGTACTAAATACACTTAAAGTTGTTCCACTTTAGCACACAAAAGTACACTAAATACACTTAAAGTTGTACTTTGTTACAATTAATATACAACTAAAATATATTAAGTACAAAATTAGTTGTTCCAAAATAGCACTCTTTAAATAAACTAATCAATAGCACACTTTAAGTATACTGGTCATTAGTGTGACTGCAAGTATACTTAAGTATATCAAAATTAAATATATTTAGCATACTATTTTTTCACCAGGGTAAAATACCTTATTGTGGTAATCATAGCTGTTCCAAGGACATTTCTTGTTGCTTGAAATATAAAAGCAGGTGGTCGGTTACCTTTGATAAATGAGTTGCCTTTGACGTCCTGACAAAGACGGAGGTTTATTCTACGTGAGGCGTTGTTCGCTTGCTGTTCCAGCAAATCGTGAATGTTCTCGTTGTAGATTTCATAGAACGAAACCCAAACAGAAAACTTAATGTGAATGTCCATGTCCAGAACCAAACTTTTCTCATTCGCTACAGTGCTAATATCACACAAAGAAGAACCATCTGGTTGAAAAACAAAAGTTATTTGTCAATATTGTTGTAGCTAAAAAAATCATTTGTATTGTTTAATTTTGGTAGGATTTGTGTGTTTAATATATATATTTGTGTGGATTTTGAACATTTACTTAAAAACACACCAATCTGGCAACAATGTTCTTCAGAAAATGTATATTGTTGTGAGCTACTGGTAACGAAAAACACATCATAACTAAAAATCATACAATCCCCTATGATATATTACCTTGCATGATTACACGTGAAGAAATAAACAAACTTGAATTGAATTAGCTTAGCTAACGTTAGCCTATACACATTTTGTGCAGCAAGTTATATATTTATAATATCTGATGTCATTTTCTCCATCACAAAACTGCTACATTGCACTTCTAAAGGTTCTAAACACAACATTTTACCCTTATTGAACGATTATTACTACGCAAATTTAAGTATTGTTCCCATCTATATTGATGTATCTGTTCTACTTACCAAGTGTAAAATCGCAATGGATCGCGCCTTACAGTGACGTCAGCGGTAGTAATTGTTGGATTTATTAATAAAAAAAACTAAAATAAAAATCTATCAATAAACCAACCAACCAACCAATAAATAAATAAACAAACAAATAATTAAATAAATATAATGTAAAATTGCATTGCGTTTGCAATGATTAATCATTGAATAACCAAACATAATCGCAGCACATTAAAAACAGTATGACAATCCCTGCCATAACTAATTTATTGTAGCAAATTCTTTATTTTTATGCTTATTTTATTCCTATTTTTATTCTCATTTTACCCGTGCTTAACACGTCAAATGTCAACGCCGCAGGCGTTCCTATAGAAGTCATTGGGAAACCCAGGACGTCAAAATATAACGCTAAAGGGGTACCCTGGCGACCTGCAAAGAGAAAGCCAACATGAAACACTGAAAAGCACCTGACACTGCACAACATGTTTAAGGTTTGCACAATGTCTGTAGTAATAAGTATGGGTGCTGTACCAATTTCCCATCAGCTTTACAGGTTCCTCTATACCCACTCCCAAAAAATCATCTTTACTCGTTTTATACTCGTATTCAGCATTGAAAGATTCTGAAACACACACACAATAATAAAATGTATGAGGTTACATATTCACAGAGTAGAAAAGGGATAAAACACACGCTCATAGACTTAATACGATATGTAAAGGTAGAGATAAAACAAAACAATTATAGAGAAACAAGAGTCAGTCAACAAAGGAAAATAATAAACAATGAAATGGAAAACAAAGTCAGAGAAGAACGACACACAAGTAATCATTGTCTGATGTGTCTACAATAAGATCTGCTTTCAAAAAATACAGTAAATTGTGCTGTCCTACCAGGACCTTTTGGCACAAGATTTTTGGCAACCTTTGGCCTCACCGGCACCTGTGTTCACTGGCACACAGGCATGGGCGTGGCACCTGTGTTCTGGTGCATTTAAACCATTGATGTGCTAAGATCTGATCGACTGTCAGTCATTGATCTGGATTAATGTACAGGCACCGTCGAATCAGATTACGGGCATCTGTACGTTTTAGAAAAGAGCTGATTGTCTGTCTGTCATGTTCTTGTAACAGATATTGTTCCTGTAGCTGAGTTTGTAGTGAATTGTGTTAACAGCACAAAAGGTTGTGGGAGAGGAGCAGACATACTGATGAAAAATATAAACCTTGAATGGACTATAAGTTGCTTTAGATAAAAATGCGTCCCGTAATCCTAATCATGCCTAATCGTTGCACACATTTAGGAAAGGGTGGAAATCCGTGCACCATCTCATAGAGCACCACACCTAAGGCCCAGACGGTTGCTGGCATGGCCAAGTATTGCAACCTCATTAAGGGCTCTGGTGGAATGCAACAATTTGCTCCTGTAAGCAAAACGTTGTGTTGAGTTATTTTGTAACAGGGTCACATGATCATGATGAAACTCCAGCTCACCTTCACGTGGTTTGGATGTGTAGCCAGTGCTTTTGACAAGACCATCCTAAAGTTTGTTAACTTCAGGTGCAAACCACTTTCATCCACCATGATGCTTTGAGAATGGATATCATTGTGAAACACCTCATGTTTTAAAGCAGTGTTGAACTCCTCTTACTAATTGAACCATAAGGCGGCAAGCTTTGTCTTCCTTCATTCCCTTTTCATCCATATAAGAAGACAAGTCCTTCCAGTCCCTTTGGTACTCGAGGACAAGCATGACCCAGGTGCGTTCCTCGTACCAGTCATACATTTGTGACATAAGGGCATTCAGGAGCTTCTTGTAACTTTAGCATCAGTGTCACCTCTGTAGGGTGCGGTTTGCGATAACCAGGCTGGCATTTTGAAACGGAAAACCCAGAGTTTTCCTCATTTTAGGGTTAAGGTTTCACTTAACCACCTTTCTAAAATGGGCCCCTGGTGTCTATTTGCAATCGTGCATGAACAAAACAAGAACTGCGTTTAAACTTAAGCGCTGTCAGATGGAAACACGACGCTGGGTAGAACAATGTCAACCTCTTTAACATCCCCGAACATTGCAAATACAATAAAAACATGAAATAAAATAATTGTGAAACCCTGATTAATACAGTATAATAGCAAGAGCTCAGTACATATTAAAAAGAAAAAATTTGAAACCCTATAGAAAAGGTGGAGGTAAATAACTGTTAAGCAGGCAGATTCTCCCGGTGTGTATTCATACAAGTGCCTGAAGGACTGAACATAAATTTCTTTATAAAAGTCACACATTTACATTTTATTTCCGACTCCGACCTGTGGGGCGTTCAGCCTCAGGTCGTGTAAGGGGAATCTCCTCTCCTCCTCCTCCTTCATTTGAACTCCCAACGCGAATGATGTCTAACACAGGTCCGGTCACGGATGGCTGGACGATGTCTGATATTAAACCAGCACAGGGTAGAACAATTTCCACCTCTTCTCCTCCATCATCCTCCTTATTGACAAACACGGCAAATACAATATAATAAATAATGTTAGATTTACTTCTTTTAACTGAACAGACAAATTTGTGTATACAGTTTGTCATTTAATTTATATTATTATTTAAGTGTACATATTGAATATCACATTTGTTGAAAGTTCGGACAACAGCGCCCTCTTGTTCGCTATTATGTAACTACATCATCTTATATATTTTAAAGGTGCTCTAAGCGAATTCAAGCGTTTATTTATTCAAGCTTTATTTATTGTTGTCTGTGTGTTCATTTTAGTTCTTTTTTGTTTCTTTTGTCTTGTGATTTTGTTGGTAATATGTTTGTATACTTTTGTATATTTGTTAATATTTCAACAAAAAAAAAACTACTTTTGCTACTTTTACACCATGTGTTGGGGTTTGTTACCACGTGTGTGTGCACTAGTAATAAATCACCCTTCACCATACTCCAAGCGGCTTCTGTGTCACTTTTGCCTCCTGTCCCTCGGTCAAATCCTTACAGGTGATAAAATGTTTTGTGAATATGGGCATCTTACAACCTACTTATAAATGCTTTTGCACACAGTATAGTCCCCTCCCCACATTGAAAATGTTTCCTGCAGCCCTGCTTGCACTGAACCTTAACATAAGAGCCTGATTAAAAAAAGCTAATTTATAACATACATATTTAAAATATTTACACTGTTAAAAAAATCTTTTTGCACTCAGCTTGCATTTAAAAGTCATTTCAACTGTATTTACTAGTGATAAGTTGCTGTAAAATATAAAATAAAATATACATAACTAAAGCAAATTCAACTTGATTTAATAAGTTACAGCAACTCATCACTTGTAAACCCTAGTTGATTAAGCTTAAAATTTTAAGTGCAAAAAGAGTTTTATTTACCATGCACTAGTCACATCAAGCTGTTGTTTTCAGAGTTTTCAGCATTTGGCCCGTCCTGTGTAGGATGCATCCCCTTCATGAACCTCCAAACAAATGTCATGACATGAAACAACTTAGATTTTGAATTAAACAAAATATTATACAATGTAGCCTTATTCTTTGGAGGTTTAACTAAGTGACCATTTTAAGAAAATGCACAACTGTTCAATTTTTATGTTGATGTTATTAACCTTAGTAGAAATAAACATTTCAATTAAATAAAAAGAATGAAATAGTAAATAATAGGAGTGGCTTTAGCATATTGCAGTAATTGCAAGCATGCATAATAAGTTATATTCTTGTGCAAATAAGTCCTACAGATAAGTATTACCTTAAACAAGTACTATTTCTTTTTTTTTTGTTTCAAAATAATCCTAGGATTCTTGAAAGTGTCAGGTTTTGTCTGTGCCTTGCCTAATCATTGAGAGGAATACTGCAAGAGCAGCTTACTGTACTTTTATTTATAACCAGCAGATGGCTGTGCTGTCAGTGTAATACAGTTACAAGACAAAATATTTGGCACATATTTGGTAATTATAAGAAATGGGAGAGGGAGGGTGTTACTGTGCCGAGTCGAAGTACTCCCAAAAGTGCTATTACGCCATAAAATATAGTTCCTCTTTTAAATCCGCTTAGAAAAGCGCTACGTTTGATTTTGTACCACCAAACTTGCTCGTATAACTACTCGTCTTAAATAGGAAAAACGTTGATGTGTTTGGTCACTTCTAACTTTATCTCTGATTGGTACCATTGAATGAATGGGGCTAAGCTAAATGCTATCGAAGTGTCGCAGCGCGCCCCAGCGCTTACGTGCACGCACACAGATGATAGAGGGATGTATCAACTCTTCTTAGTTAAGGTAATAACATATTTTAATATTGAAAATGAGTAGACTATTCCTTTAAGCTTATTCACCATATCCCCCAGAGTTAGATAAGTCCATACATACCTTTCTCATCTCCATGCGTGCTGTAACTCTGTCTGACGCAGAGTGTCAGTGACTGGGCGGAGTGATTTGCTTGCAGCACCTGAGAAGCCCCCTGGTGAGGAGCAGAGAGTTCGGTCAGAGTTGTGCAAATCACTCCGCCCAAGTAGCAGTGCTTCGCCCTCTAAGAATATAGTTCCCAGTATGTATACTGGTAAAAGATGGCTGTGTCCTTGTTATTTGTACACACTGTGACTATACAAATCACAACATATAAATTAGAACATTTTTGCGTTATTTTGTCACTTATTTGGGAGCAGTATGCTAGCTGGAGCCATTCACTTACAGTCTTTATGCTAAGCAAAGCAAGTGGGGGCTGGATCAGACAGAGTTACAGCACGCATGGAGAGGAGAAAAGTATGTATGGACTTATCTAACTCTGGGGGATACAGTGAATAAGCTAAGTTCCCAAAATGTGGGTGTGTTCCTTTAAAGGGGCCATGTCTCAAGACTTTTTTAAGATATAAAATGAATCTTTGGTGTCCCCAGACATGTGAAGTTTTAGCTCAAAATAGCATATAGATAATTTATTATAAGACACTTTGTAGGTGTGAGCAAAAATGTGCCGTTTTGGGTGTGTCCTTTTAAATGCAAATGAGCTCATGAAATTCAAACTCTGATTGCAATGATAGAGGTTTTTTGTAATTGAAACTCAATTGGGGTGTGAATTATTTTTTCTCTCTTTCTCTCTGCACTAAATGGCTGTGCCGTGGTTGTATAGTGCAGATTAAGGGGCGTTATTATTATAATACGAGATCCTTATGACATCATAAGGAGAGACAAATTTCAATTACCTAATTTTTCACATGCTTGCAGAGAATGGTTTACCAAAACTAAGTTACTGGGTTGATCTTAATCACATTTCAACATACTATTTTAAGTTTTGACCTGTGATAAGATGCCATAACTTCTAAAAACAGTTAAGTTAAAGTAACATATATGTTGATTTTTTTACAGTGCATAACAAACTTTTTCCAGTGACAAGTGACGAGCTCGCCGCTGCATGAGCAAGGTGGGGCCAAAATAGAAAAGCAGGCTATTTTATGCAAATGCTGAGCGATGCGACAAAGCGACTGCCAATTGGAGTGAAGGGGTAGCGTGACGTAGGTCTGTGGCCAAATCAGAGAAAATAATTCAAGATGGCGGCAAATACGCATTCTGTATATATCTGATAAGTTTGGCAAGGAACGCCCATCAAGCCAGTGCGTGTTGCTCACTTTTGTAGCTAATGTGACAGTAGGGTAAGGAAGGGATGTGCAATGACTGAGCGTTGTTTGCAATTCACAATCTCACCATAGATGCTGCTAAAAATCTACACAGTGGACTTTTAAGCAAAGCCTTTTGCAATAAGTTAAAATGTAAAAGTGAGCTTATAAAATAATCTGCAGAACATTAATTTGTGTTACTTAATATGAAAAAAGAAAATAATAAATAAATAAATCCCATTTTTTTAAGCTCAGAGAGATACCCCTAGACATCCCTAGGAAATGTTAAGGTACTTTTGTTTAGGAATCTTGTGGCACAGTCAGGGCAGGACTTACTGGGGTGGGGGCCCCTGGGCTTGAATAAATTTTGGGCCCTACACTCTCAGAATAAAAGGTACAAAAGCTGTCACTGTGACAGTACCCTTTAAATGGGTCCTAATATTTACCATTAGGTACAGATATCGGTACATTTGTACCCATATATGCACTCTTTAGGTATAAATGTGTACTATTTGAAAGGGTGCCACCCCAGTGACAGTTTGTGTAAATTGTTCACATACAGTAAACAACCTAAAATAAAAAATATATAATAGAGCTATATTAAAGGGCAGTATCCGACATGGTTTAGATTAATCCAGCAATAGGCCTATTACTAGGTTATATTAGGACATTTAAGTAGTTTTTACAAATAAAATAAAAACATTTAAAAATACCCAATAGCATTATGTCTTGATAAACATTCACCTTATACATACCATATAATGTAATGTGTAAACATAATCAACAAGTGTATTTTTTGCATATAGCCTAATACAAGTGGTGCAGTGTTTAAGAATGAAAAAGAAAAGATTTTAGGATGTTATTTAATAATTATGACAAGACCATTATTTAATATTAGACACCAAAAACCAAAGTGGAGAAGATGGTCATGAATTATTTTATTTTTGCGTCTGATAGGAACGTAATACATTTAAACCTTGAAGGTAGATAAATAATGAACACTCTTCAGAAGTTTAAACTGTGATCCTCACCTCCAGATGAAGTAATAAACTAGACTGATGATTTAAATGTTGACATAGTCATATGTTCGTTGTTAACTCTCCGGATTTTGTTATGTTTCGTAGCTCTGCTCCACTCGTTCACTTCTCCACAGGGACTGTTTGGTTAGTGTCGTGTGAGCTGCAGACTGCGAGCAGATTGTATTTCATTTGGCGCTAAGCAGACCGCTTGGTGATGTCAAAGTACCGCGAGAGCGAATAAAAAGCAGACTTCTCCGTGTGATTTCTCGAATCGCTCTCGCGGTACTTTAATGTCATTCGTGTGTCGTTCGTTCCACCACATGAATACACCAGTCTGCTTTCCAGACACTTTTGCGCCGCGAATCCGCGATAATTTGATGTCATATGATGATCGGATCGCGCAGTGCCACATGAATCCAAATACCAAATAGCTGACTGTATATGAGGTTCAACCACTGATTTATATAAATGACCAAAGTAGAAAGTGGAGCATGCGGGTGAGTGATTCAAATGTCCATTTATGAATGAAAGTGTCAAAAGTTTGTCACACGCTATTACGTATCCTCGCGCTTTTTTAAGTGGGTATACGGAAATCCTTGACCTTTCCTAGTGGGTATACTCAGGGGCGCTGCTAAGGATTTTGGGCCCCATGAAAAGAATCTTGACAGGGCCCCCAACACAGCTGAGACTTTTTTCATATTAATTTACATAAAATCATGATCTTTTATTGTATTTTGAATACCAATGGGGTGAGAAAATTTTACTTGAATTAAGTGTTTAAGAAAAAAAGAAATCTTATTTCACAATTTTTTTTCACCCCATTGGATGATCATTTTGCTTGTTTTGAGGACAATTTCACTTAAATTGTATATTAATTTGTCTTAAAACTAGACTCAGGCTATATCCACACGAAGCCGGTGCATTCCCTATCCGATCATTTTTTTTCCTTGCTCTAAAAAAATAATCCGTAAACACGGAACCACTGAAACCGACTGAAAGCTGTGTAGTATATATGCCGGACCAGTATGGGGCGCTGTAATTCTGCCACAGATATACACTATACACGGAGAAGAAGACTTTGAGCATGCGCATAGCCAACGTATGGTGTTGTCCATTATCGCTTGTTGGTCACCACAATTGCATAGACGCAATAGATTTTGCTGTAATAAAGCTAGTAGGCTTTAGTAGCTTCTGTAGCACGAACACAATCACGTAATCCGCCGTTATTGTTGTTGCTGATACGTGTGACGCTTCCGACACGTGATGTGATGACGTTTTCGCTTCACAAAATATACGGATTGGCTGTACAGACGAAACCGCAAGGGTGTCGGTTTCAGATTTATCCACTTTAGGACCAGGTTTCAAAAAATAGCGGTTTCACTCTCTGAAATCGCCGGATCCGTGTGGATGAAACACCAATACGATAACAAATTTATGCGTATACAGTGATTCGCGTCTCCGTGTGGACAGCCCCTCATTTACCAAGGTCATTTTGCTCATCAAGAAAAAGCATCTTAATTTAAGAATTTTTAGATATTTCTACTGAAAACAAACAAAAATACTAAGTAAGAAAGTCAATTTTTGCAGTGTTGAACGTTTAACTAAAACTGTGTATTGTTATTTTTTCCAGCGTTTTCTTGACCTAACATGGGGAGAAAATTGAGTTCCCTTATCATGCACTTTTAACACTAGAACGGCCACCAGCAGTCATTTTAACCGTAACATTTAAACTTATGCTTTGCAAAAAATTATTTTCAAGAAAAAAAATTCTTAGTATTTTTTTCCTGTTTTCAGTAAAATATCAAAAAATTCTTAAATTAAGATGGTTTTTCTTGAGCAAAACGACCCAAGAAAATTAATCTAGTTTTTAAACCAGAAATATTACATTTAAGGGATTTTGTGCATAAAACAAGCAAAAAATAATAATCTGCTAATGGGGTAAGCAAATGAATTTATTTTTTTATTTTTCTTGAATTTAGTGTTTAAGAAAAATGTTCAAGATTTTTTTGCTTACCCCATTGGCAGATTTTTTTGTTTGTTTTATGCACAAAATCACTTAAATTTAATATTTCTGGTCTAAAAACTAGATTAATTTTCTTGGGTCGTTTTGCTCATCATGAAAAAGCATCTTTATTTAAGAAGTCTTAGATATTTTTACTGAAAACAAGACAAAACTACTAAGAATTTTTTCTTGAAAATCATTTTTTGCAGTGTGGTAATTATCTTTAACACTAGAACAAACAAGGCGTCATTTTGACCGTTTTGAAATTTGCATAGTCAATAACTTTGTCTAAATAAATCATAAAGCCTTGCTGCTCCCTGACTTTTCCTAAAACTACATGCATTTTCATTAAAACTAGTTTAAATATTTATTGTGTGAATAAAAACAGAAATATAATCATTTCTATCTATAACGTCCACAGGCAGTCATTTTGCGCTGTTTAAATTGAGTTTTGCCAAGTTGATATTCTGCCGGCGATAAGTGAAGTCAAGCTGTGTTGCCTGGATTATACAATTTGGGCGGACTGAACCATTTTATGATAATTGAGAGGGGGGAAAGGGGCCCACGGACGTTTGTGTTTCCTAAACAAATACATTTTTTTTTGATACCAGGAAACAGCAAATAGAATAATTTAAAGCTAATCATTTTTACTATTAAATATTTTTAGCACCACAATTTTGGGGGCTTCTCTGGGCCCCCTCTTACTCGTGGGCCCCGAGAATCGTCATTGTTTACCCCCCCCTTTACAGCGCCCCTGGGTACACTGCGTATAACGTTAGAGTACACGACTGAAGAAACAAACAAACAAGAAAAACACCATAGACCAAGAAAGACCATACTTACTCTAGTAATCTTTTTCCACCTACTGGCCGAGGCCCCTGGGCCCAAGCCCAATCAAGCCCAATGGTAAGTCCGGCCATGGGCACAGTGATAAAGTCTACACGTCGGACGTAACGGCTCATAAGTAAAGTACGTCATGTTATCCGTGGTGTTTAGGACCCAGGGGAACACGCAAGCACAGCGGTATAAATACAGCAGACGGGGCGAGCGCGAGTGCGTTTTACTGCTTGGACATCAACAGTCCTGTACAGTCTTCAGTTTTTTTTTCACTCGTAATACCGCAGTCGCGACGGTAAAACGGTTTAATAATGCAATCTAATAGACATCGTGTCCGCATGAAAGGTTTGTGATGGGGATTTATTATTATCTTTAGTGATAGCATAAACGACTCATCAAAACGAGTAGAAAAACGGGACGCTTCAGACTTAATTTGTTGTCATTTTTCTAAATGTACATAAAAGAGGATACAGGACACAAATATTTCCTGAGTCAATGGGATTGTTCGTTTTTTATCACAGAATCATCCACTGACTGCTCTATCAGCTCACCTTGGAAGGTAAGTTACCAGTCAGATCACGAACTTGTACAGCAAATGAATGATTGCACCAAGATGACATCAGTACACCACAGGCTTCCTAAAGCCCGGAAACTAAAATCGTTATTATTAAATATGATTTAATTCTTTCACTGGTGTATTTTACATTAGGATCGAGCATAAAACAACGATTACTTGACAGATAGCCGTATTTATGGAAGCTGATTGATCAATGATTATGTCTGATCAAAAGAGATGAAAGACAAAAGACACGATTGCACTTGAAATCTGAACCCTGCTTATGTAACTTACTGATAGTTATGACGATTATGCGCGATATTTATTTACAGGTAATTTATGTCACGCGTCTGAGTCAGATGAGACTCTGGTACCATGGACAGCTCCCGAAATCAACGAACAGAATAACAATTTGCTCAACATTTTTACTTTATTCAATTGAGCTCAAATTCAGTTTTAATTCTTCATGTCTTTTGTTAATGAATGAAACTGAGCATCACTCATTTTTTTTTTTAAATTAAGATTTATACAACATCTAAAAAAGCTGAATAAATAAGCTTGCCATTAGTGTATAGGATAGAACAATATTTGGTCGAGTTACAACTATTTGCAAATGAGAAATCTGAGACTGCAAAGAAATCTAAATATTAAGAAAATCGCATTAAAAGTTGTCCAAATGAAGTCCTTAGCAACACATATTACTAATATATAAATATTTGTTTAATATATAAATTTACAGTAGGAAATTTACAAAATATCTTCATGGAACATGATCTTTACGTAATATTGCAATGATTTTTTGGCATAAACGAGAAAAAAATCCGATAATTTTGGCACACACTTTGTATTGTATTGTATTGTAGTTATTGCTACAAATATATAATTTCACTTATGACTGGTTTTGTGGTCCAGGGTCACATATAGTAGAGGAGAGTGGAATACGTTGTCACACGTTTCACACTGTCTAACATTTACTGAGCACCATACAATGATTTAAATCTCATACCAAATGAAAGAAGGAAGTCTTGGGCACATGTTGCATTCATAACATTTTCTTATATTATATCATTACGGAGTTGTAGACTGTTAAATAGAGAATGTTCACTTTTGACAATTTGTCCCATCAGCAGGTCAATTTTCATACTAGATTATGTAAAAAGAAGAACACCATTTCCTAATTGTGATTACTGATTTTAAATTTTTAAATTCAAACCAAACCTGGAAACATTAACTCTAGGGCTTTTCACACTGGGCTTAACCCTGGGTTACCTTTGTTCTAATCCCTGCTTGGATATTTAGAAATGGGGGTTGTCCCAGATTTTTTGGGCTTAACCCGCATTGCGGTGCCAAACGCACACGGTGTTTGAAATGAAGCAGGGTTAGAATGTTATGACCCTAATTAAACACACCTGAAGCTAATCAAGTTGCTTAATAATTACTGACAGGTGTGTAAGAGCAGGGTTTAGGTGGGGTGTGACACCTGACCTAGGGTTTAGGAATGCACATGGGGGAAACGTCAGATTTTGAATACCCAGGGTTATCTCTTAACCCCTGGTTAAGTTCGAACAGTGTGAAACGTGAAACAGATAACCCAGGATTCCCTTGGACTATTTCCAGTGTGAAAGGCATGTGACGACTTGCCCCAAAGTCATTGAGACAACTTGTCCCAAACTGACATTTGTGCTAATGTTGGCTAAATCTCAGGGTTAGCTCAACATACAGTTGCACATCAGCTAAAGTATCAAAAGATAAGTAAATAATAATTTTTAACATTCATACCCAACAAAGTTGTATTGCATTAAATGTAAAGTGCATTTTTTTTACTTTTTAAGCCAAAAAAAGAAAATAAAATTGTGCTAACGTCACATTAGAGCGATGTTGACCACGGCTGTGTCCGAAAACTCAAAAATGCTGCCTTCTGCGGCAGCATTCCAAGGCAGAAAGGCATCAACGCATGTCCGAATCCAATGTTAGGTTTACTTTCCGAGTCCTGAGATCTTGTCCCACAATTCTATGTGTGTGCGCGGATGGGAAATTTGATTGGTCGAGTGAAAAAAAAAAATGGTGGCCAAAAAAGCGGCTGGAGCACAAATTTAGTGTAAATAAATGTATATTTTCACTTTTTACACCTTTTAATTGCATTTCTAGCGAGAAATTAGTATTTTAGTTTTAAAATAAGTGATTAGTTATCTCAAATGCGCTCTCTGTTTATATTTGAAGTGTGTCCGAAAGCGGTTCTCTGAAGTCATTGGCAGCAAGGCAACAAGTCAGCTGCCTAAGTTTTCGGACGCAGCCCACATGTGAACACGAAATTGACTATAGAAGTCGTTGTCATACAAAGTGGCTATTTGATTTTGAGATCAAAAGTGCCTTTAGTGTTGGAGTTGAACTGTGTGACAACTTACCCCACTCTGCCTATGTAGTCAAATATCTGCAGATTCCTGTTTTGACATGTAAGATGACAAAACCACATACAGTATAAATTGAACATTTTACCCAGTCTGTCAAACCCAAGTCTATATTGTTTGATTTTTTTTACAGTAAATAAAATATATATAACATAAAATATAACCTTGATATCTTTAATACTGACTGAGTAAGATCATAAGTCATTTTCGACTGAATTTCACAGACAGGGTCACAAATGTCATTGCCTTTATGTTACAGATCAAATCCAATTATACTCTCTTGTTTAGTTAGCATCTTTAATCTACATGTCAACTATTAATTGTCAAGACCAATTTTTAAATGCCTTTACATTGGATTTTCTTCAGTTCATTTCGGTTCAATGCATGTGCATCTGATGAAACCATCTATAGAAAGCCCTGACAGTAAATGTTCTTTTCTAGGCCATTTAAAAACCCATACTGGTTTGATACATTTGCATGTATATATTGATGTTGGCATTTGTTTTTTAATTATGGGATAGAATAACGCTGAGAGTGTATTTGAGAGTGTATTTTCACATACACTCTCAAAAATAAAGGTATAAAACATGTCACTGGTGTGGTAACTCTTTCAAAAGTACACCTTTGTACCTAAAGGGTGCACATTGCAACCTCATTGGTACATATCTGTACCTAAACAGTACATACAATAGTATTAGGACCTTTTTAAAGGGTACCGCCACAGCTTTTGTATCTTTATTTCTGACAGTGTACCATATAGGTCTTATTCAAGACTTGTTAGTCTTGATGCTTTATAGGCTGATTTAAAAGGTGACAAGTTAATTCACTCGATTCAGACATCTCTTGAATAAAACTACAAGATAATGCTTGTGGTCCTTGGCTCCCTATAGTGTGACAGACTGAAAGCAACAGCTTGGAGTTGCTTGCATTAGATAAAAGCAACCCATCGTCAGGACACAACTCAAGGATCTTTTGAGAGCTGACATAAGTTTGGTATATATATATATACTTTTTCTAGATGCATTTTTAGTGAATTTGCAACTATTTACTATGCTTGTCCAGGGAAGAGTTTTTTTTAGAAGGGGATGTTTTTGCAGAGTAAAGCTTGCATGCACTTAAAGAGTTTTCCAGCAAAGACGTATTTGTTAAATACCAATCAAATTACATTGTTAAAATAAGAGATTTCAGTTACTGACTAATAACCTTTTTATTGCCTTAAAAGTGAAATTACTGAACCTAAACATAAGAGCCTGATAAAAAATGCTAATTTACAATAAAACGTTTAGACGCACTTGACACACATGTCAAAATAGGGTTTTACATCTGAACTCTTCATATGCAGAAAGCCTTTTTCTTCATGATCGTACAGTAGCACTCACTGATATCTTACTAATCTTACATAAACATTTGTGTTGATTTAGGTTACATTACATCTTTTATTATTTTCCACTTCAATTTTATAACCATGTTAATGTTGAATCTTGCAGGAGAGAATGGAGGGATACTTTTTACCTCATGCCTCCACAAAGTCATTCATGAGGCAAGCCTTTCCCGGCACCAGCACTCAATAGACCAGCATGGAGAGAGCAAGACTAGAAACAGGAGCAGCAAATGACAGAGATCAAGGGAAGACACCATTAACAGGGAGTGGGGACCTGGGTCCTGAACGTTGCAAATGTAATGGATTGATCAATACCCATAACTTAATGGTGGGGACTAAGGAAGGACTGGTGTCGACCTATTCTGCCCCACAGTATCAGGGCCACGTGGTGTCCAAGGACAAAAACGGGACACAGGATGGAAGGGGACCTCCGCAGTTGCTAAACCCCAGTGCTCTTCCACAAGCTATAGATCCTTACTACAGGCCGAACCTTATTCTTTACCCTGAGAGCATGCTGAGAGCGTGGGGTGAAGGAGGGGAATGCTGTGAGACCACCTTTATTGAGGAAATGACCCCTGCTAATTCTGGCTCTGCTAAAGATGGAATAGTATTCACTGACACCAGGCTTCTGGATCGGTCTACGGAAGACGCCAAGGTCCAAACACTTTCCTATGATGTAGATGATGACGATGATGACTTTCAAGAACTTGAGGTGAGAGATTACGTGCTAATGCAGTTTTACCTAATAATTCCTTTAGACAAGAATTAAAACAAGAATCAACACGGTCACTGTGCAGTGTAAAGCTGGATATATATATATATATATATATATATGGCTAAAGATGAGTTATTACCTTTTGTAGCACCTTTATTTTTAATAATATGTTGTAGTGTTGATATGTTGCAGCCCTTTTTGAGTGGGGGGATGAAAAGGTGATGTACACCTTCAAATTAATATAACTCTGGCATTTAATCTTGGTCTTGTTTTAAAGAAGACAAAAGTGTCTGGAGGTGAAAATATTTAATAAGAAAAATTGTTTTCCCAGTTTAAATATGTTGTTATATATAAAAGTAATGCAATATAGTATATATTTTATACATAAAATTAACAGGACAAATGAGGTTTGTGTTGGTTTGCTGTAAAGTTTGCTGCATACTCTTGTCACAAATAAATAAATTACGGTCACTGCGTTATTATTTCTGCTAAAAGTTTTTGAAATATGAAAACTACATTCTTATACTGCGTTCACATCAGCCGCGGTAGCGTGAGTGAGTGAATGTTAAGTCAATGTGAAGACGCGTTGACCAGTGTCTGGAGGTCTCGTGTGAATGAGGCGTTTTGCGCGGCGCGGTAGACACGATTCCGCCTCATTACCGCTTCTAGTTCGAGTTGAAAAATGTAAACTTTGGTGGTTAACCCCGCTGCGTTAACCCATCAGGAACTTGCTCTAGTAGTGACGTGATTACAGGAAGCGAGCAGAGTCACAGAAGCCCCTCCCATGACGCTAGATGCGAATTTGATGCCTCAAACGTGGCCGGTGTGAACCCACGGTTAGACCTTTCCAACGATATATAGTTTGTCGTGATAACATACATATAATATATTAACATGCAAAATATTAAAGTAAACTCAGGTGTCCCACTCATGGGACAGCCCCAGTAAAGTGTTAAGGAGGCTTGGCAAAATTACTCACAAGCCATTTTATTATAAATTATTATAATTATAATATTTATTAACAAAATTATTATAATATTGGATCATCAAATATTTATGTCGGATAAAATTGAAGTCAGATCATTCTTTATTACATGTGAATTTTTTGTTTTTATGCAATGTTTTGTATATTTGAATAAAACCCTTTGCTTTGCGTAACTTACAGTAGGATCTCTTGACAGAAATGCAATTTAATATACACAACTATTTTATCAGTGATGTATAAGTAGGGCTGGGTATCGATTCAGATGTACCAGATCGATTCGATTTCGATTCATAAGTTATCGATTCAATTTCGATTCTCAATTCAATTTTCGATTCCTGTTCTTGGGTCTGTTTTTTATTCTTGATTCTGGATTCAACTCAATGAATTTAGATTTAATACAAATACTATATTAATAAAAAAGAATGGTGAACAGCAGTTTACACATGGATAATTAATAAAAAGAAATTAAAAGCCACAACACTATCGTCGTCATCTTGCTTGCGAAATCTAAAATGCTTCCATACCTCTGACTTTTTATGTGAAGGTGGCATGTGTGGTCGATGAAGCACATGAAACTGCCATTTTAAGCACTGAATGAATGAATGACAGGCTTGCCTCTCGCTCCTTGGTAACATCGCACAAGGCAAAAAAAGAGGGTGACATCTAGTGAAGAAGACTAGTAAATAGATTAATGTTAATCTTACGTTCAATGTTTACGGAAAAAAAATCGATTCTGCTCTTTGAGAATCGATTTTGAATCGACAACGTTAAAAAAAACGATTAATCGAAAAATCTATTTTTTTGCCCAGCCCTATGTATGAGATCTTACATAATGAGCTGTATTGTTTTTATCATCTTAGTATGAGCCGTTTTTATCTACATACATCGCTGGTACCCTTACATGGAAGTCGCTGCCATGTTTCTACAGTAGCCCTAAATGGACAAACTGCTCTACAGAGCGTGTTTTTGTCACTACGTTGTCTCAGACAACAACAATGTTTGTCCTGTGGTGCCTACCAGTGACTTCTTTTTCGAAGAAGCACGATGTGAAGCTTGTCACAACATGCATGTAGCTCGTCATGTGTGTTTTTTGTCATTTCAAAATACTTGTACGGCGCGTCGACAAGCGAACCTGTGTGCATCACGTGTCATATCAAAGTAAGTGGCAGCTGCAGACGCATCTAAAAGGTTTATGATAAAAGAGATGTGCGTGTTTGCCAGATAATCCCATAATCTCACGCGTAATCAGAGTTTACTGTTAAGGGAGTGTCTTGCGTGTATTTTGTATATCTTTTATCATAAACGGTTTTGACGCGTGTGCAGCAGGCACTTATTTTGACAAATCACATGATGCACATGGTTCACATGACGCAACAAACACATATTTTGAAAACACAAGCAACACACATGACACTCCGAACAAATATTTTGAATTCGCGCCCCTCAGAAGAGAAGTCACCAGCCGCCACTGGTGCCTACTCTAGCTTTTCTCTGCATTTCGAAAGGGAGGGGTGAGCTGTTGGTTGCAGTTCATATTTTGTCCACACTCTAAAAAATGTTGCTAAATAGTTAATTGGGTCGTAATCATATGGGAACCATTTTTAGTGCAAAACATCACCTATCTGAACCCTGTGTAGCACCTGTGGAGAACCATATGGGCTATTTCAAAATATAAGTGGTGCTATATTTATGCTTTAGCACCACTTATGGTTCTACATATAGGTGCTCTAGTGCTAAAAATGGTTTCCCCTATGATTTCAAGCTTAGTTTTATTAAACACTATTTTTAGAGTGCATTATAGTACCATTGTAACGTAATGCGACACACGGGAGGCAAGGAATACGAAAAAGATGATATAAGGTGATATTTAATGGTGGAAACAGGTAAACAGAAGCAAACACATATGATAACCGACCAAAAACTGAACAAAGGCATTGATATAAATTAGGCTTGTAGCGATAGTCGGTGAAACGGTGATTACCGGTGCTTCAGCCTCTGAACGCGCGTCTTCACAGAGCAGCGGCTGCGGGTGTCAGATTTCATTTATTCCTGTCAGACTGCGGCGAGCAGACGATGGCAGAAGCCGCGTGCTTACTCGTTTTTGCTATAATATACATATATGATGTTTAATATAGGCGAGATCGTTTTGTTGTTGTGTTTTTCATTAAGAATAATAATAAACCCATCATTCAAGCAGCGCTTTATGGAGGAATAGCCGGTTGCTCTGCTTGGGACTGGCGGGTTTCTGTCAGAAGTACCTGCGCACATTGACTCAAGCACTTAAACCAGCTGTTGCACTCGCATTTGCACGCAAATTCATACGCGATATAACACAGGGTACGGAAGCGCTGGATTTAAACAACAGTTGCATCTAATTCAAAAGTGAAAGTAAAATGCGCACTTCTGTGCATTTATAAGCCCCTCCCACCCGGTGAAACCGGTATCATCGGGTTTGTCACGCGCTGATTAACCGGTGGGAAAATTCTGTCACCGCAACAACCCTAATATAAATACACAGGACTGATGATTACTAAACAAGACACAGGTGATGACGATAATTGAACTAATGAGGGACAGGTGAAAATGATAAACATAATAAACTAATAACTAGAAACATAAAAAGGAAACTACAACAAACTAAAACTTGGGAAACACTGCACGATTTTTGCCATCGTATAAGATCATAACCTTAACACACATTGCGACAGGAGTGTTTAAATTTGGGTACGACAAGCATGCACGGTACGAAGATGACACCTATCGAATCGTATGCTTTGACGGCAGCGTCACACGTTAGCGCAACATCATCAGCATGCGGTTGTGGTAAACAAATACCGGTAAGCAGGTCGTAGCAGCAAACACACTGTGCGTTGAAAAGGCTGAATTTCTGACGCTGTCAAAAAACTTTTGTAGGCTTGGTCGCAAGACCAGGAAAACAGACGTCTTTGAACCTCTTTTACTGAATGAGATAGGACCACAGATAAAGACCCACGACCACAGAAATCACAACGATTGTTTCACAATGTCTGGGACAGCCAAAATTGTGCAGTCTATGCCAGGTTAACCATAAACTTCATATTTTGATTGTTTAATCTAACCTGAAAGGCATTAAAAGCAAATATTTTAAGTTTTTGACCACTATCGTATATCTTGAAATATCTAATTGCTACAGTATGACATTTTATTTTCACATAATTCATGCAGCATACAAATATGTTGGTAACCACATGTTGGTCCAATGCAATAATAAAGGGTCGAGCTCAATATCGCTTTATGTTTCTGCTAATTTAACACCCTCTTGTCATATGGTGGTCTTCATGCGAGCACCTGTCTAGTGCTCCTACGCCATGATTGGGAGAGAGTGGGCGATCAGAAGAGTGTAAAGAGAGCCGATCTGGACATCCAGTTTCCCGCTGTTGCCCGCCTGTTTAGCCACCTGTTCTTAGGTCGCTGTGTGCTACAAATGTGTGGCTAAATGCAGCAGAGCAGAAGCAGCATGCAGATGTGCTATTGGTTATATGCCTTATGTCAGCGTATTAAAGGAATAGATAGGTCAAATATTAAACATGGTACCATTTCAAACCTGTATATTGTTTTTAGGTGGCACGTCGATATTTTCAAATCTGATTGGTTGTTTCATGTGGTATTATGATATTTAATCACATGCTGCTGCCATATCTAATTTAAACACTGTTATGTGTTATGGTGTTTGATTTCACAAAATAAGTTTGAAACATTAAAGGAACAGTATGTAAGAAATTTATATCAATTAATCATAAAATGGCCCTGATATGTCACTAGACATTAAGAAATTATTTTCATTTAAAATACTTATATCACTGACAACAGTGGTCTGGCAAGGATATTGTCATTTAAAAAGTGTAGTTGCAGCCCTCAACTGATGTTTATGTTGTCATTTTGTGTATTGGCCACCAGTTGTGTGATTGCAGTACCAGTTTTAGCCACAAGTTTTGTGATTGCATTACCAGTTTTGGCCACAATCCTACATACTGTTCCTTTAAACATCTTCTTTCTCATACATCATTGTGTCACTTCAGGATGGTTCATGTGACAGTCTTCTATAGGATTTTGTTAATGCGTCATGGCAAACTGAAAACAGACTTGTTTTAGATGAGATGTAGATACATTACAAATATACATTAGTGTTATGTTCCTTTCTGCACTTGACTCACTGCTGTGTAAAGATTGTTTAACCCATATGCATGAATGTTTTTCCAATAATTACATAATATATCACAGATCTCTAAAATTCCTTATTAGTATAAAACTATCTTAATACTTTATAATAAAATAAAATCAAATCAAACAAAACAAAACAAAGACCTGAGGTATGCATTTAATGATTAAAAATAACACGAGCTAGATAAATGTCTCCAAGTGATGATGTATTCAGAGTTGCCAAGTCTGCGTAATAAAACCTGCCCAATGGCCAATCAAAACTAGCAATAAACTAGACCCAAAAATCCTTTCATCTTCAACCCACTGACAGAAAAACCTTATGGCAACAGTTAAAAGTAACCCAATTTCATAGGAAAACTTTTTATTTGAAGTCCTGTGGTCTGGAGTTTTGCATTTGATTCATGTAAAATGCAATGTGTGCAAATGTCTTTGCACACATGAAATAGGAATTTTATAATTAACAATGTCGTTGCGTTTTATTTATTTATTTATTTTTCTGTACAAATATATACAATACAATTTTATATGGATCATCATCATAAGGGGTATTCCATTATTAAATACATTAATAGCTAAGAAATGTAATAAATGGACAGAAAAAATCAGATTCTTACATCATGATGAAAAGCACGACAACACAACACACGATTCACTTACGCATGACTGAAAACATTTTATTTCGTTGTTTTTACAAGTGCGTAAAGCATTTTTGTTTTATATCCACTGCATTATACCTAGGCAGATGAAAGAGAGATCTCTATCATAACAAAAACTGAAAGACTAGCCGCTCTCTTTCATTATCAAAGCCCAATATTGTCTGACCTTTTCATTTTGAAATCGAATTAATGCACACTTGACATTCCTCTTATACAAGCACCCATCTCAATCTGTTGTGCCATTACGTCCTCACTCGTGTTGTTTCATATGCCATGCTGTTTGGAATAAGATGTGCCAGGTTAGCAGAGCACTGTGTCATCTCTCAGCAAATGCCAATCTGAGTAAATGAGATGTGCTGAAGTTTGTCGAAAAGGTTGGAGTGAAATTCATCAGTCAGAAAATTTATTCCACATCATTTGATACCTATCAAAAAAAACTAATTTAGTTTGTTGATTAATTTCTACATGCTGCTATGTGTTGTGGTATAAATACACTGCTGATAGTTCACAGTGATTTATGTAAACTGTGACTTAGTACAACATATAAGTTATGGTCAGTTATTGTTTGTGGTAAATTAGTAAACATTGTTTTCATATTTGACAGAAAGTGTCCTGAACGCTATATTTGCTGAATGGAAATTGTGTAGTAATCCCAAAAATAATTGATCATTGGCACTTCTTCTGGCACCAAAAGATTAAAAACCTTTATTTACATATAGTGGCTGTCTATATGTAAATTAAAGACTTTTAAAAATTTTGTACCAGAAAAAGTGCATATATGATATATTTTTGCAGTATATGACTGTTTTCATATTAATAACCTATTGTGCATAACACAACTGAAGCTATATACACACATCACATCAGTCTAACATCTAATAATGCTGCTTTCTTAATTATAATGATTAGGACACACAAAACAGTCGAGAGAGAGAGAGAGAGAGAGAGAGAGAGAGAGAGAGAGAGAGAGAGAGAGAGAGAGAGAGAGAGAGAGAGAGAGAGAGAGAGAGAGAGAGAGAGAGAGAGAGAGAGAGAGAGAGAGAGAGAGAGAGAGATTTTTTTTTTTTTGATTTTTCAAAAAACATTTATTACATAAAATGGAACAGACTACAACACATCACCTATTCCAGAAAAGGGAGAGAGAGAAAAAAATCAACCTAACAAAAAGAAAAATGCAACTCTTCTTCAACAATCTCACAGAGGGTCCCATTAATGCACCAAATTGATTCAAACAGTGAAAGATCATGCATCAATTTATAATAATGGAAATCAATCAAAATCCTGGCCTTCACAAGTCTTGAAAAAACAGCTACTAGGTCACAGAAAACATTGGTCTCAATTTTTTCTTTTCTAGAGGCATAAATTGCCATTTTTGCTTGACCAAGCAAAAAATTCAACAACTGAGATTTTTGTTTACAACTTCTTAAATACTTAAAACCACAAATAAATATTTTCATTGAAAACATCACATTAAAAGACATAAAAAGCATTTCCAATGTGTCAAATAAAGGTTTTAGCCTTTCACAGTGCATGAATGCATGAAAAAGAGTTTCTTTTTGTAGACAAAAGGGACAACCTTCATTACAATCATCATTAAACAAAGACACAAAGGCATTAACTGCAACTGCACCATGCAACAGTCTCCACTGTAAATCACCCGTTTTTTTGATCAATGGTGACTTGTATAAGACTCTCCATTCTGGTTTTTCATTACCATCAAGTTTAAGAACCTCTCTCCAAGGTGTATCACACCTATTATTTAAAAAGTTCTTATTAAGCACTTTAACACAAATCTTATACAATTCTTTCCCTGATGCAACCTCAGAGTTCACAATCTTCAAATCATCACAATTAAGTAACATACCATCACATTCTCCCATGACAGGATATACACTTAAATCAGGAAAAGGATCTTTACAATCAGGGTTTTTAGACCCTTTTGAATATTGTTCCAACAACTCTTTTTCTTCATCAGTGAGAGCTGATCTCCAACTTTCAAGTGCTTTTGTTACAATGCGGCATGATTTGAGCTTTAAATGCTCAGCAACTGTGTACACATCTTTAAAATCAAGTCCTGCTATTTGATGTAAGTGACCAATTGTTGTCACTTTGGTATTCAGTAAAGTTCTTTCAGGTACAGCAAATGATGCTTCATGTGTTAGGTCCAAACGTGAACCAAAGACCAAAGGTTCTTCGAGTAACCAAAATAGAGAGGGAGCACTGTTGTCCTTGTTAGTCTTAAATAAAGACCAGACTTTGAATAAGTTGCGATAAAAAACTGGAGAGTCACAAAGTCTTAGTCTATGAGAGTCCAGCCAAAACAAAGCTTTGTCCAAGCCTAGGCCTTCAATGTTCCGAAGAATTGCACAAGCAACGCCCATCCAACTTGACTCTGTGGAACACATTAAAAGTCTTTGCACATACTGTAGACGAAAGGCAGCCGTTCTGCTCTGCAAGTGTACTAGACCAAGTCCCCCTTCCTCTTTTGACAGGTACAACACACTTTTCGGCACCCAGTGCAATTTGTCCCAAAAAAAGTCAATTAAAATTGACTGGATTTTTGTCAAAATGACAACTGGGGGGTCTATACAAGCCAAACGGTGCCAAAGGGCAGATGCAACAAGATTATTAATAATCAAAATACGTCCCTTATAGGACATTTTAGGAAGTAAAAACCTCCACTTGTCCAGTCGCCCTTTTACTTTTTCAACAGTGTCTTCAAAATTCATTTTCACAACATCATCACTCCCCAAAAAAACTCCAAGATATTTAAAACCATCTCTGGTCCACTTTAAGCCTTCGGGAAGCTTTGGTTCACCTCTTAGCCATTTACCAACTAATATGGCTTCACTTTTTTTCCAGTTCACTTTAGCGGATGAAAGAAAATTAAAATCATTTAAGGTCTTTGACAACACATTTACATCATTAGATCCACTGATTATAACAACAACATCGTCAGCATAAGCTGATAACTTAAAATTTTGGGTACAATTTGGTATACACAGTCCACACACAACAGTTCTTAATTTATTTAACAGAGGTTCTATAGCCAAAGTATATAATATTCCTGATAGTGCACAGCCTTGTCTGACACCTCTATATACTCCAAAAGGAGAGCACAAGTCACCATTGATCTTTAAAACACTCTCAACGCCACAATATAAAACTTTAACCATTGAAATAAAACCTGAACTAAAACCAAATGCTTCTAAGACGCTCCATAAGTACATGTGCTCAACCCTATCAAAGGCTTTTTCCTGGTCAATTGATATCAGCCCAAAATCTAAATTAAACAGTTTTCCACAGTCTAAAATATCTCTGACAAAAGAGACATTGTCAAAAATTTTCCTGCCCGGAACACAGTATGATTGATCTGGGTGGATAATATATTCAAGAGCTTTACCTAATCTAACCGCTAAAGTTTTAGAAAGTATTTTGTAATCATTACATAATAAACTTATCGGTCTCCAGTTAGAAATTTCATTTAAATCTCCTTTTTTGGGGAGTAAGGTAATAATCGCTCTACGGCAACTCTGTGGCAAACGCCCTTCTTTTAAACTCTCATTAAAAACTGTAAGTAATTCTGGGCCAACCTCAGGCCAAAAAGATTTATAAAATTCAATTGTGATACCATCTATACCAGGTGTTTTACCACTTTCCATTTTACTAAGGGCATCTTTAAGTTCACTTAAATTTAGTGCTTTACTTAAATCCTTATCAAGATCTTTAGTTATATGTGGTAAATTCTGAAAAAACCCCAAATTATCATCTTTTACTTCTGAAATTTCATTCTTATATAAATCCTTATAAAACTGTACTGCTCTTGTTCTAATATCAAAAGCATCAGTTAATAAAACTCCTGTGTCAGACCGCAAGCCATGAATAAATTTTTTCTGACCGTTCTTTTTTTCCAAATTGAAAAAAAACTTTGAAGGAGCGTCCATTAATTCAGCACTTTGAAATCTAGATCTAATTAAAGCACCTTGTGTTGATAATCCTAACATTTCACCCAATAATTTTTTCTTTTCTTTAACTTGTTCCATAAAATTAACGTCTTCTGATAATTCAACACGTTCTTGTAACTTCATTAAATCTTCTTCTAATACACTCACTGCCCCTTTAATATCTCTTGTAGCGTTGAGGGTGTATTGTTGACACAGCTGTTTAATCTGCAACTTTACAAAATCCCACCACTGCTGTAAAGTCGAAAAAGAAGATTTCATAGCTTTAGCATTTAAAAAAAACTCTTTAAAAGCTTCTCTAAAAAGAGAGTCACATAGCAGGCTATTATTAAAATGCCAATAGGCGCTTTTTGATTTGACACAGTTTTTTGCCATAACACATTTTACCAAATTATGGTCAGAAAAACATACAGGAAATATTAAACATTCTCTAAACATACTCGATTGATGTTTAAAACCATAAAATCTGTCAAGCCTTGCCAAAGACACCTGCCCATCATGAACATGGGCCCATGTATATTGTCTCTGTGTGTCATGAAAATTCCTCCAAACATCAAAAATACTGTGAGACTTAATCAGTTGAGTTAACCTCTTTCTTGATTGCATGTGTGGTTCAACATGATTTCTATCCAAAGCACTTTCCGTGCAATTGAAATCTCCTCCCAATAATAAAAAATCATCAGTATTACAATCCTTTAAAACATTGTCCAGTGTATTCAAAAAAAGCATTCTTTCCAATGCCACAGTTGGGGTATACACACAAACAAAAACAAAAGAGCAATTTTCAAATAAAGCTTTAACTTTCAACACCCTTCCTTTAATTACTTCTTCAACATTATAAGAGTGTGGAATAAAACTCTTTGAAAATAACACCGCAACTCCACCACTTAAAGAGGTATAATGGCTTAAAATCACCAATCCGTTAAATTCTTTAGCCCAGTCTACACCATTTAAAACATCACTGTGAGTTTCTTGCAAAAACAACACATCAATCTTTTTACTTTTCATTTGTTCAAAGATTTGAGCTCTCTTCTTGATGTCTCTTGCACCATTAACATTTAAAGATGCAAAATGTATTTCCCCCATCAAAAAGGAAAGAAGAGAGCAAAAAAAGCAAAAAAGCCAATAAGAGTTATTCAAACTACCCATTCTAGTTATTTTCACCTGGCTCACTTAACTGGGTGTTTAACTTTGTAAGGATTTTCTTTAGCCGATAACCCTCTTGATCAGTAAAGCAGCTTTCACTTCTAAAAAGCTTTACTTTTTCAATGAACTGCAATATATCAGGAAAATACTCTTCTATTTTCACCTTCCTCAGATTTTTGGTCACTTTTAAGAAAGCCTTTATATCATCAACAGTGTAAGTTCGGCTGGAGAAGCCACCTTGAGGCAGACTGGCACTAAAACTACACTCTGAGATGTCACTTTCACTGTCAGTGTCAGTCTGACTCACACTGAGGTTATCTGTTTTTTTTGCTTGCTTATCAGAATGACAAGTCATCAGTTTTCTTTTTTGGGGAGTTTTAAAAAAACATCCTTCATCTTCTAACACGGGGGTATCAACTAATAGATTTACCTGTTCAATTACCATAGCACTATTTTCGCCATTACTGTTTTCTGACTCGTCAGACTCGCATTCAGTTTCCTTTTCGACAGACGGGGCTTTGATTGTTTCAGCTCCCTCTGCAATTATTCCATTCTTAACAACGTTTGTATTCTCTAAGCTCTCAGAACTGGCATGTGCATTTTCCAAAACAGCAACTGGCGCTATACTCGGACCAGGCATTTCAGCGTCACGTTCATTAACAACATTCTGTACTTCAGTCACATTATCAGAAACAACATCATTCACTTTTCTCGGACAGGCACGGATAAGATGTCCATTTTCGCCACACCCAAAACACTTCATTGTGTTTGTTGAGGCGTATATGACATAATTAAAACCTTCATGACGAAAGTTGAGAGTCAAGTCAAGTTCATCAATATTATCTTTCAAAACCATATACACATATCGCCTGAAAGACACAACATGTTTCAAAATAGAAGACTTGCTTCCTATTGGAATCATCTTTATTGGTGATATCAGTCTTCCGTATCTGGCGAGCATTTCGGCCAAAGTGTCATTTCTAATAAACGGCGGCACATTTGATAGCGTGACTTTCTTTGAAGGTGTAGAAAGGGGAAGCACTGATGTAAAAATACCACCAATCTCAATACCACTCTCAACTACCACATTTGCCAAATCAATCGTCTTCAGAAAAATGACAATAGCACTATTCATCCGTGATGCTGATAATACATTCTCATGTCCAACTAAAGCAGCCACCGCTAAAACACACTCTTCTACATTAGCGGTAGTATCAATTTTCACTCCATGACGTCTCGTTAAATACTCCAAACTCTCCGCACCTGGAGCAGCCATGCTCCCAGTGCACAGACTGGGAGCGAAAAAACTCCCTTAAACAATCACCTCTTACTACTATCTTTACCACAAAAACACAGTTTAAACGCTAACCCTACTAAAAGAGAGATAAAGATAGAAAAAGTTTTCAAACACTCACACCGCGATCAAACGCTCCCCATGCACGCTCCACGCTCACGCTCACTCAACGCATGCGCACAGAGAGAGAGAGAGAGAGGCAGGCTCATCATCCAGATGGTGCTGTTAACTATGACCCTTTTTGTGTTAATATATGCAGAGGGTCATTTTGGTGCAAATTGGTAACAAGAGAGACAGATTTTGTAAGATGTCCAGAATAATTAAGAAAAAAAGGTAACTACACTGTAAAGACATTTAACACATTTCACAACTCGCAAAAATTAAGTGATAATCTGTCATCTGATGTCATTCATGTGACCTGACAGTTTCTAATGAATCGTCAAGTAAATAACCTTATGAAATTGTTTATGTTACACCAACAGCTGATATCCAAAACATAAAACAGAAAAATGTAAATATTTGAGCATACAGTATATAATAAAATTACGTACGATTTATTAGAATATTATTTCCAGCATTTAATAAGGTAAAAAATAGGGGTTAAATGTACCACCAGTCACAAAGTGTTGATGCCATATTTAAATATGCATTAAGAAATTTCAAAATCAATAATTTTAATTACTTTGGCCTACTTGAACAACTGATTATAGGAGTTATTGAGTCTGATTCTTTAGTAAAAATTCGAATTCGAATTTCAAGATCGATTTGAAAGTACACTATTTCTGTTCTATAAATTTTTTTATTGGCTATGTGTATTTTTATCTTAGTAAAAAAAACATTCTCAATCCATTTTAGTGTCGTAATTGGTATATTTCTAAGTGAAACAAGATATTTAATGAAAGTTCAGTGAAAATTCTTTCTCCACATCTTACCACTGGATAGATGTTTGTTGTTCTGTATGTTATTTCGTGGAAATAAATATTAGCACAGATACACACTGTATACACACTTTAAATAAATGAAACATGGCTGCTGTTGGTCCAAAGGATGTTATTTTATTTAAATTAAATAATAAACTTATTTGTGTGTATTAAAATTGTGTTAGTAAGTAATACATTTACACAGCCTTTAAGTTGAATGAAATGCAGTTGTGTTGCATCCGCAGTACCACAAGTTGGTCAGCAAATGTGCAAATTATTATATGACATTTATGTGATGAATCTGTCCTTAGTATGCTATGTGTGTGCTAGGGAATATGGTTTAAGTTTACTGAATGCTTTAATGTACATGTCTACATTAGGGGAGGGGAATCCTGGTCCTGGAGGGCCGTATCTTGCAGAGTTGAGCTTGAACCCTAATCAAACCCCTTTCCTGAGATGCACTTAGAGGGTTTTGCATCTGAGCTCTTCATATATTGCCTTATACCAGGGGTCTCCAACCAAGGGCTATCACAATGGATAAAATTATCTGGAGGGCTACTTTTTTGATAGTCTACTCAAAACTTTTTCTTTACTTGTTGATTTCATTTTATTTTACTTGTTGATATGTTTTATGAATCCAAGCTGATTAAAATAAATGTAATACGTGGGCACCATGTTGGAGAACACTGCCATATACATTATTCATAGATATATACACTAGATGTCGCCTTGGCTACGGCAGTTCATTGGATCGAATGTGTCAACTAGAGCCGCCATCTTGAAACAGGGGAATCCCGCATCAGCGTCATTGTAGGCAATGGTGTAACGGAAATAAAATCACCATAAATCGTCATGAATGCGATTTTCTTGGTATTCTTTTGGTTCGTTTTAACAGTCAGACATGTATTTAGCATCGAGTCCCCTTACGAAAAAGAAGTACACTTCAAGTTAATTTTATTAAGTATACTTAAGTAATGTTGGAGTATAGTTTTAAGTATACTTTATGTAGTAAGTGTACTAACATTTATGTTCTAGTAGTATACTTGTAAGTGTACTGCTTGAATACCGCTTGGGACTAAATTGGCCCACTTTTAGTATATAAAAGTATACTTCTAAGTGTACTATAAGTGTAAGAGTAGTCAACTTTAAAGTGCGTGTTGCAGGGTTTTTTTTTTTACGAATTTGTGCAACTTGCTTGTGTGTAATAACCATTTAAAGTGTTATCCATTGTATTTTATGTTGTTGGGTATCACAAAACCCGAAAAAGTATGAAAAAGTACAGCGGTTTGCAATGATTCTCCTTTCCCCCACAACGCACTGTATGACGTCACGCTGGGGAGAGAATTTACCAAAGCCGCATTGAGAGCATTGAAAATGACTATAGAAAGACGAGTAAAGTACAGTTTTGATAGCGCAGATTACAGACAGACAGAAAGACAGACAGACAGACAGACAGACAGACAGACAGACAGACAGATGGATAGGCTAGTATAGAGAGATAGGCAGACAGCCAGATAGCATAACGTTAGCATATCTTCGTGTAGAAAGTAAACAAACAATTAACATACTCGTGCATGCTGGCTTGAGGGGGTCCATGATCCTGCCTGAAATGGGTGTAACTTTATGCGATCTTCAGCACAAACGGTTTTGGCAGCAGGTCTCTAATCCTGGAAGGTGAGTGAAGCACGTCACATCTGTTCGCGGGGACCAGCGACCCAAACGCACTCACTTTCTTACAGCCAGTAGCGGAATGGCAATCGAGAGAGTCGGGACTTTCTCGGTGGGTCGATCTGATAATATTTATACGTTTCGAGTTAACAACACCGTCTGGCGGCGTGATGTGCGCCGGTTCCCGCAGCCTGCTGGTCAAAGTGCAGCCTCTCTGCTCAACAAAGTATATGAAAGTGCTCAACCTGTTCGGCGGGTCCAAACATGTACAGGATTTATAAAAATACAGTGATCAATGAGCGGTTCCTCCTCAAATGGCATAGTCTGTCATGATGTAAAAAGCCGCCGAACGCCTGTTTATTACAGTATGTATGCGGTGGGATCCGAGTGTGCTGCAGCTGCTGACTGCTGCGTATAAAATGATCGTGTGATTCGTTATAATCGCATAAACAATATAACAAAGCATCCTTTTATTTCACAAAACAATATATTTGAGATATTATTTGATAGACTAGTAAGTGTGGATTAAGGATGTTTAAAAATCTCTAGCCTGGTGGTCAGGACATGAATGGATCAAATCAGCAGATTTGCGAAGTTTTATTTATCTCCACAGATATCATAAATAATAATTAGCATGGTAACTTTGCAGTATAACACATTATATATTTCCTACGATGTATATATGATTTCCAAATTGTATACGTAAGTATTAAACAGCAATAAATGTCTCATCTATCTCTATGGCTCTGGCTGAGGCTTTCTCCACTTCTACCCAACGTGACGTCATCGCAGAATTGCGTAAAAAAACCGTTAATACCAAAAACGTAAAAAAAAGTGTTCTTTAAGACCATTTTTGAGACATTTTAAAAATTATACACATATCTTGAGTGATTTATGTACCCATTAATCGACAGTGGTGGTTAACCTGCAACACGCCCTTTAAGTGTACAACTAGTGCACTATTAGTTCTTCATTTGTAATGCAAGTGAACTCATGAGTATACTAGTAGACTTATACTTCAAGTGTACATGCAAATATTCTGTTAGTGTACTCTTAGTAAACTAGAAGTTACTTATTGTGTGCTGCAGGTATACTTCCAAGTGTTCTTTTAATATACTTTTAGTTAACTAGTAGTTTACTAGTCATATACTGAAAGTGTACATGCAAGTGTTCTGTTAGTGTACTCTTAGTTAACTAGTAGGTTACTTATTGTGTGCTGCAGGTATACTTCCCAGTGTTCTTTTAATATACTTTTAGTTAACTAGTAGTTTATTAGTCATATACTTCAAGTGTACATGCAAGTGTTCTGTTAGTGTACTCTTAGTAAACTAGTATGTTACTTATTGTATACTGCTTGTGTAACAAAGCACTTTGACACTGAGGATCCATCTGCAGGTTTTTATTAAACACACTCATATTCCAACAGGCAAGGTCAAACAACAGCAAACACAGCAATGTAGGGCAGGCAAATCTCGTAGTCATGAAACAGGCAAAATTGTCAGGACAGGCAACATACTCATAAACCGGGTAAAACAGATAAAGATCAATAAATACAGATAGATATACAGGCAGGCAAACCACTCAGCAATGACTGGTTCAAATCAAGACTTTGCACTGACTGAGTTTATATAGGCTGTCCAATGAGTTTCAGGTGGCAGACTAATCAGTCCAGGCATGCGGGATTATGGGAAATGGAGTCCAGAACGAAAGTTAATATTCAGGGGGTTCAGCCATAGATATATATATACAACCTCAAATCAGAAAAAGTTGGGACACTGTAGAAATTGTGAGTAAAAAAGGAATGGAATAATTTACAAATCTCATAAACGTATATTTTATTCACAATAGAATATAGATAACATATCAAATGTTGAAAGTGAGACATTTTGAAATGTCATGCCAAATATTGGCTCAATTTGGATTTTATGAGAGCTACACATTCCAAAAAAGTTGGGACAGGTAGCAATAAGAGTATAAAGTTAAATGTACATAAGCAACAACTAAAGGACCAATTTGCAACTTAAATGGCAACATGATTGGGTTTAAAAAGTGTGGCAGTGCCTCTCAGAAGTCAAGATGGGCAGAGATATTCTATATTCTATTGTGAATAAAATATAAATTTATGAGATTTGCAAATTATTCCATTCCTTTTTTTACTCACAATTTCTAGAGTGTCCCACTGTAGTGTCCCATTATATATATATATATATATATATATATTTTTATTTTTGTTTGATTAGCTCACTGATAGCATACGAAAGATTTAGCTTCAAATTGAAAGTACAATTAAAAGGTATATGTCATAAAAATGTATACACAGGAACAATGTATTGTACTTTAAGTGCAATATATATATTTATAGTATGATGTTAAGTTCACTTAAAGTAAAGTTGAGTAGTAAACTACTAGTTTACTAAAAGTAGTAAAAGAATACTTGCAAGTATACCTGCAGCACACAATTAGTAACTTACTAGTTTACTAAGAGTACACTAACAGAACACTTGCATGTACACTTTCAGTATGAGTACACTAGTTAACTAAAAGTATAGTAAAAGAATACTTGCAAGTATACCTGCAGCACCAAATTAATAACCTACTAGTTTACTAACACTAAAGATTCTCCATGAAGATAATATACATTTGTACACTAAATATACTTTCAAAATGTACTTAAAATATACTGTTTCTAAAGGATGCTAAATAATGTATTTTATAAATATGCTGTCAGTGCATTATTATAATGATAATTTTAACAGATAAAGTATACCTAAAATAAACTTTAAAATAAGTTCAAATTAGTATACTTTAAAAATTGCACAGAACTTTAACTCCAAGTATATTTTTTTAAAGTATACTTTTAAAAATATATTAAATTATAATTATTTTGAAATATGTTAAAAGTTTAATTGTAAGCAAATATGTTGTAAGCATACTTTCAATATATTCAAAGTTGGTACATGTAAAGTTAAATATACTTGAAATACAATAATGTATATTTATTTTTCACCAGGGCTATTCATATGGCTTTTTGCAGCTTTCTTGATGTAGCTTTCGTTGTTGCATTTTTACTTTTAGCCATTTACATTTAATACTTTTAAGTACATGTCAGTAAACAAGTATAGGCCAAATATACTTAGACATTTCGGTCAGTATAGGTCAAGTATACTTTAGTACAATTTAAGTATATTTCTGAGAAGTACCTAAAGTACATTTTAGAGAGGTACATAAAAAGTAAACTGAAAGTATACTTTTTATTTTAAGTTTAAAAGAAGTATACTTATAGCACACTTGAATAAACTTCTTTTTCGTAAGGGTCCAGAAAAAAATGTACTTAAAATGTACTTTTTCTACCTATAATGCATAGTGCTAGTAGCCCTAACATCCATACGCAGCACAAAGTCCGGCATCATCCATGAATTCGTATACAGGCGGAGATAGCAGCGTTACCTAGCTACTTCCTGACAAGACCCCTGTTCCAAGATGACGGCGGTTTTGACACATACTTAAAACCCCAAGGCGACATCTAGTGTACATATCTATGCACAGTATTGTGCAAAAGTCTTAGGCCACCACCAGCTTTGTTGTTTTAGAAGTTTTAATGTCCATCCATATTTATTTTTTGCTCTCTTTATTTAGATACAAACAGAAAATAATTATATCCTACAGTAAATAAGTATAAAATATGTAAAAAACACAGAACAAAATGGATTCTTCTGGCAAACATCACTATGTAGTTTGACCTTTCTTGGCACAAAACACATCTTAAACTTGTTTGAGGAGACCTGACGCCTTTGGATTAGAATTAGAAATTAGGGTTTAATTTTATTTAGCTTTAAGAGATCCTGCAGGTTCCTGCTATTGCACAAATGGAAGGGATGGTCACACGAGATACTTTTGCTTATATTTTGAATCAGTTTTATACTTCATTCAAATGTCCTGTATTTTCTGGATGTATTCTAATAAAAAGACAGAGATCAATTATATATAGTCACTATATGCAAAAACAACCAATCTAATGTTGGCACAGTACTGTTTTAAACACTGGCAGAGTAAAGTGTAAATTCAAAGTAAAAAAAAAACACAAACATGCCATACAACATTGGATTGCTATATTGGATTTGTGTGTTTACTGGAAATCAAATTTATGGCCTTGTCTTACTGTAGCTAGCGTCACGCTCTATCAGATGAGTAATATAGCAACAATATTTGATTCATTGAGGGTTTGGTTTGTTTTCTGCAGAGTGAGTACTCGAGTGATTCAGAAAGTGAAGACAATTTCCTCATGATGCCTCCGAGGGATCATCTGGGCCTCAGCGTTTTCTCCATGCTTTGCTGTTTCTGGCCCCTTGGCATTGCAGCTTTCTACCTGTCACACGAGGTGAGAATCTTTCAATTAATTATCCTTAATAAAGCAATCAGCCGTTACGAGTGCGTTACCGTGATTGTACCACAGTTAAAGGGACAGTTCATCCCCCCCCCAAAAAAGTAAATTTTGTGCAATACATAAATATGACAAAAAGTTCGGGGTTTGATCAGAGTTTAGACTCTGAACTGTTTTTTTATATTAAAGATGTGTACTGGGTAAAATAGATACATATATGAGTACATATAGATACTACATATGAGTAAACTAAGTAAAGTTAGATCGACTGCTAAACCTTTTTTACTATAAGTTGTCACATGCTTTGTGTACTAGATGTGTTTTAAATAAAGTTTTACTTTTAAGATTTACTTCAGATCTCCAGATGTTATACATGCAGTATCTATTTACATTCTCAGTTTCGTGCAGGCTGCAGGGCATAAACAAGAGATTTCCTCAGTTACCACATTATTTCATAAAAATACCTATAGTGTGCTGCAGTGTCAAATGTATTTATATCTTACTGCAATACTCCTGAGAGGAGAGAGGTTGCTTACAGCTCAGAGATGGAGGGGCCATTGGCAACAGCAAGCGTACAGAACAACTGAAATGAGGATTTGTGGCTAAAACGTATTTTATTTTCACACATTTCGGTAACGCTTTAGATTACAGCCCGGAAAGTACTACGTAAGTACAGCGAATTTACAGCGTATGTTTCTGTAATTATAGTTTACTTATGAAGTACGTACGTGTAATTATAAGGGAACAATTTATAATATTTGGGGAATAAAGGGGTAACAACCAGGAAAAATACAAATAATATATGCAGTAAAGTACTGCGTAAGTACAGCGAATTTACAGTGTATGTTTCTGTTATTATAGTAAACTTATGAAGTACGTACGTGTAATTATAAGGGAACAATTTATAATATTTGGGGAACAAAGGGGTAACAACCAGGAA
Organism: Paramisgurnus dabryanus; assembly: GCF_030506205.2. Classification (NCBI taxonomy): domain Eukaryota; kingdom Metazoa; phylum Chordata; class Actinopteri; order Cypriniformes; family Cobitidae; genus Paramisgurnus; species Paramisgurnus dabryanus. The sequence goes on along the minus strand of NC_133356.1, from coordinate 28,119,875 downwards.
AAATACAAATAATATATGCAGTAAGTATTTTAGATTACTAAACAAAACTTAAGATTCAGTTAATGTGTTTATACTATTTATTAGTACGATACAACTTATTTAGAATTTTCAATAAAGGTTACTTACCTTAAGAAAGAAAAAGAGTAGAGGAATTTGTTGGGTCATCAAGCAAAATTAAAAATAGGCAAGGCAACTTTGGTGAAAACAAAGCAAGCAAAACTAGAACTACACTCTTGGAACGAATGTGTTAAAAACAACACATTAGTGTTGATTCTAGGACGACACACTAAATGCGTTGTCCCAGAATCCACCCATCTCTGTGTTATTATAGAAACAACTAAGTCAAAAAAATGTACCCCCTTGTTTCACGTAGTTACAGAGTAAGTACAGAATCTGCGGGCTGTAAATTAAAGTGGCACTTGTTACCCCCTTGTTTCACGTAGTTACAGAGTAAATACAACATCTGCGGGCTGTAAATTAAAGTGGCACTTGTTACCCCCTTGTTTCACATAGTTAAAGAGTAAATACAACATCTGCGGGCTGTAAATTAAAGTGGCACTTGTTACCCCTTTGTTCCGAAAATATTATAAATTGTTCCCTTAAAATGACATGTATGTACTTTATAAGTACACTATAATTACAGAAATGTATGCTGTAAATTCGCTGTACTTACGCAGTACTTTACTGCATATATTATTTGTATTTTTCCTGGTTGTTACCGCTTTATTCCCCAAATATTATAAATTGTTCCCTAATAGTTACACGTACGTACTTCATAAGTAAACTATAATTACAGAAACATACGTTGTAAATTCGCTGTACTTACCCAGTACTTTCCGGGCTGTAATCTAAAGCGTTACCCACATTTCTACATTGTATGATGAAATAACCATTAGATTATTATTGTTGTATCATGCTTCATTTACTTCAACATTTTTACAAATGTTTAAAACAGTGTACGTTTTGTAATCAGTATTATTCTGAAAGGTGATTGCATTAGTTTCTCATCACAGATATATAAAGACGTTTCATCGGATGCACATGCGTTGTCATGGTTATGCGTCTGGGCAGAACTTTCCATCTCTGTTTGTGTCATGGTCTGACTAGTGGCTAAACTAAACTCTGGAACAAATACCTTGTTGAAAAAACTAATGTTTTGGTTTCCTAAAGATAAGGTAGACAGCGATCATGGATCACTGCTATATGAAGGGAGGTTTAGCAGTCGATCTGTAGTTAACTCATTTCCCGCCAGCCATTTTTTGAAAAGTTGCCCGCCAGCATTTTTTTGTGATTTTAACAAAAGTTTCAAAAAAATTTCTTCAAATAATATATAAACTACAAATATATAAAATGAAAGAACAGACCCTCTGCTTTCAAACCAAAAATAAACAAACAAACAAAACGGAAAAAAAAAACGTTTCCTCCTATCTATATTTTTTTCTGCTTATAAACACTTAGATATGTGTATTTTTCTTAAAAAATAAAAAAATTTGAGTAAAAAGCTGAAATAATTTCATTTTTTGTGAAGGAATTTTATTAGAGATCAGATTTAGAACAATTATCAAAACATACACAGAGTTTAAAATTAGTAAATAACATTTTGGCTTCAGTTTTTTCATAAATTCACTGTATTGCAGATTAACATAAAAATTCTTCAGAAGCACGTTTTTATTATGCAAATGTTTTCTCTTAATTGACGAGATAACTCGTCAATGGCGGGGAATGAGTTAAGGTTGTATACATTACACATTTTACAGAGTAACGTTAGCTCAGTGTAGTTTTTGATACACTTACGGTAATCTACTTATTTATTTAGCTTGTTATCAGAAATAAACTGCTCTAAAAGGACTCTGATGTTATTGAGATTTTGGGGAAGTTTCCTGGAAATTAAGTTATGGTTCCACGACAGCCATTTGTTTATGTTGCTGAAACCATCTATATTTTGTGTATTGTAGAAATGGGTATAATAAAATGCTAGTTATCACAATGTTATTTAGTTGTCATAAAAACTTTAATCCTTATAGACGGTTTCATCGGACGCACGTGATACACGTCTGGATCCGAACTTTACTTCCGGTTTCGTTTTTTTAATGATCAGTTGCTAAACTGATCTCTTGAACAAATTCCTCGTCGAAAATAACAAATGTTTTGGTCTCCTAGGTAATCTGTGTGTTGTTGTTTTTTTGCTTGTTATATAAATAAACTACGTTTAAAGTACTTCGTTGTTATTTAATATTAGCGGAGTTTACCGGAAGTTACGTGCGGACCGCGACAGCGGCTTGTTTATGTTGTTACTGCTGAAACCGTCTATAGGTAAAATGTAAACTTTTGTTTTTCATGTGAAATGTAATTTGGACATGAGATTTCACCTTTTTTGCATGTAATCACATTCAGTGGTGATGTTTGAAGATCTCAGATGTAAAAGCCGCTAAACGCCACTTCCATTAAAAATTGGATAATGATGTTAAGCAAATACTTTATACGTTCATCAAATACTTTCACTTCAAATCTACTTAATCCAGGACTCAGGCCATTCAGAATAACTGGTTCGTTGGAAGAATCAGTTAAACGCCACATCAATTTTTCAGCAAAGTCCTCAAAGTGCACTGAAGATGAATGTGAAACAACTGTGGATCACATTCAAAAGTCTCTTGTGAGTACTTGGACCTGAATACAACCCGAAAGTGGCAGTGACATGAATCATTGCATCTTTAGTGATTTTGCAACTGTTTACCATGTCTTGAAAGTCAAAGAAATTGATTTTTTTTGTAGAAGTGGACATTTTTTGGTCAATAAAGCTTGCATGTACTTAGACGGCTTTGCAGCGAAAGACAGTCAAATGTGTTAAATGCTAATGAAATGACTAAAGTGACATTTGTGAAAATAAGACATTTCAGATACTGACTAACAACCTTTCATTGCCATTAAAGTGAAATTACTGAACCTAAACATAAATGCCTGATAAAAAATGCCCATTTACAAGTAAACATGTCATATGCACTTAGAGAGTTTTGCATCTAAACTCTTCATTTGTTTTGTTTTTTGCAGTCCATCTCACTCTCTCTGTCTCACTATATTTTTTGTCCTCATTCACTTTTTTTTTCACAGCCATCACGACTCAACACCCACAGCTCTCTAATTCTCTATCTGAAAAATAGAAAAACCTTTCTCAGCCTGCCTCTTAAGCCTACACAAAAATCAATTCTCTGAAATCCCTCTACAAAGCCTATGCTACAAAACCATATCACATATAACAATATTCCATTGGCTGAGCCAGTGTTGTTGTGTCAGGCCACTCAAACAGACTGCAAATAATACAAGATGTAAAAATGTTTTTAATGCACACAAGTGATAACTTCACCAACTAGCTATAGTGGCATATTGACTGATTTATTTTTATTTACAGGTTAAAAATAACTATATAATAAGTAAGGGATAATGTAGAGGCAGCCGGTAGTTATCGGGAAATAAGCCCCGACAGTGTGATCAGGACCCGACGCGAAGCGGAGGGTCTTGTATCACACCGAAGGGGCTTATTTCCCGATAACTACCGGCTGCCTCTACATTATCCCGCTTATTACACGGCTACTTGCCACATAAGAAAAAAACTGGACATGAATATGAATTTGAAACATTTTATTGGCATATTTGTTTTAAATTAACATTTTTATCCTTCCGCGAAACTTTGCACAGATGCATAAAATGATCGTAATACCTTATTAAGATCCTCTGCTTCATACTTGTCTGTCTCCATTTTTTCTCTTTTAGCCAGTCTTTGAGAAGTTTTAATGCCCATTCTGTATTTTTTTGTGTGTTGGCTTCGTAGCTGTCATGCTCTATTTTGTCAAGTTCAGTCTCAGTAAGCTCTCTGTGTCTTGTCGTTGTTCGTTCTTCTATCCACTGTTTAAATGTTTTGTTTTTTCCGTACATGTTAATATTAATGTCAAAATGTTGTGGTTGTCCAGTGTTTGTTACAAGATGGCGCCAAACAGTAATCTTTATTGGCGCGGAGCGATTTAAATCGTACAAGTAGTACCGGCTATGCGTTATTACTTTGGAGCGGTTATTATTTGAAAAGAACGAACCTGCAAATGTCTCAACTGACCAATCAGAATCAAGCATTCCAGAGAGCCGTGTAATAAATATAATTATCTTCTTGCTTTAACTGAATCTAAAATCTACACTGAACAAAAAACTAAATATCACTAAGAGTCATGTTTGGCCCAATGATAGATAATTTGTGTAAGAGATGAAAAGATGGTAAAGATGAAATCTTTTCTGTGCTACTACTGTTGCTTCACCAAACTAATATGCAAAAATAATGATTGTATCAAAGTTTTAAATTCTGTGTCCTATAACGAAGGTTATAACAGTGTTTCCGTCGAGTATTAAACTTAACATATTGCATTAAATATATGGAAATAAAGCAGTGTTTTCATCCAGCTAGCTGAAGAGAGCGAAATCACGTCACTTCCTGATAAACTGGAACTAAAGCTGCTTCCGTAATATGTGAAAAACAGTAGCCGAGGCGAGTAGTATGTCCAAATTCATAGTATTAGGCGAAAAGTACCTGGATGACATACAACTTCCTGCATGATCCCAAAGGGTTTTTTCGAAGGACACTTTACTATCCCATAAGCCCCCGAGAGAGGTGTTATAACGAAAAAGACGGAGGGGCTCTATACAAATGCAAATACATAGGCCTATATTAAACAGCTGTCCCTTGTGGTTAAATTGCGCTAGTTTAACATCATTCCAGTTAACGACTGACTTGCTGTTAAGACAACGTGTGTCACGTGATGTATCAGCATGGTGGATGTAGTTGTCCAAATTCATTCATACTCCATATTCATATTATATGGTCAATGAGTAAGTACTTCATCTAATTCAGTACCTACTGTACTTTCACAGTATGCGATTTCAGACGCAGCCTAAATATCAGTAGGAAAAGCATAAAACCACTGTATTTAACCATTTTATAATCAACTCAGAGCACGCAGACGAAACACTTTAGGCTACAACTGTTATCTGCTTTCATATTGTCATTTTTTATGTGCATTTCTTTTTAAATTAATGCACATCTAGGAATTTCCATTCATCTGCTTTTATGGGTGGATGGGAACAGATTGGTTTAAACAATGTTGTTATGAGAAATGTCTCGCTTCACCTTTAAATATGTCAAGGACAAGCATACAAGACAAGGACAAGCATACAAAGAGTACATTTTAACAGATCTACAGTACAAATGAATATATTTTTGAATAAACTGTAATACATGGTTAAAAATTAACACTACACTTTAACCTATATGTCTTAACGACCAATTACTTATGTGCAGTATCGTTCAACATCTCAGGCAAAGCTTTTTAACGTAAGACAAAATGATTACATCACATTCCTTAAAGGTGCAGTGTGTAAATTTTAGCAGCATCTAGTGGTGAGGTTGCGAATTGCAACCAACGGCTCAGTCCACTGTTCACCCCTCAGTTTTGAAACGCATAGAGAAGCTACAGCAGCCGCCATCGGAAAAACATGTCATCGACAGAGACAACTTAGTAAAAAAGTTTGTCCATTAAGGGCTTCTGTAGAAACATGGTGGCACAAAATGGTGACTTCCATGTAAGGGGACCCTCGTGTATGTAGATAAAAACGTCTCATTCTAAGGTAATAAAAATATAACGGTTTATTATAAAAACGTCTTAATACACCCCTGATAATATATTTTTGTATATTATTTTGCATTTCTGTCAAGAGATCCTTTTAAAAATTACACACTGCACCTTTAAGAGAAACAACGCTTCACTGGTTTTTCTTCTCAGGAGACATTCAGGAATTTATTTGAAAGATTGCAAAGCTTTTAAATTACTGTGTACTTTGTCTTGGGACTTGAATTACTTTTGTCCTTAATTAATGGAGCTCAGTTTCTTCAGTTATACACAGTATCAGCCTATTGCATCAAGAAAGGACAATTTTCCACAAGGTACCTTGACACAACTTAAAGCTAGTTCAAGATTAAAACACATGTTTGAGCTGTCTCAACTGAAAATAACTTGCACGTACAGATCTTATGCCAGTGCCTTAAAGGGGACATATCATAAAAACTGACTTTTCCATGTTTAAGTGCTATAATTGGGTGCCCAGTGCTTCTATTAACCTATAAAATGTGATAAATACCAACCCAGTAACTTAGTTTTGGTAAACCATTCTCTACACGCATGTGAAAAAATAGGTCATTGAAATCTGTCTCCCCTTGTGATGTCAGAAGGGGATAATCCCACCCATTAATCTGCACTATCCATCCACAGCACTGCCATTTAGTGCAGAGATCAGTTTATTTGCATTTAAAGGACACACCCAAAAACGACACATTTTTGCTCACACCTATAAAGTGGAAATTGTAACATGCTATTATAAATTATCTATATGGTTATTTAACATACGTACTCTGGGGACACCAAAGATTTATTTGACATCTTATAAAAGTCTTGTGAAATGTCCTTTTTAAGATACAAACCAAAAAGTCTTAATTTAACTAAGGCTTAGTCCTGGCTTTAGCCAAGCCTTGTCTGTGAAACCAGGCCTTTATGATTTACATCTCATCTCTAATGTATTGGAGACCCACCACACAGATCATTACATTTCTCTGCTATGCACAAAGTAATGGACTGAAACCAACTTTCATGATATACAGTAACACCTATCAAAGCAATATGGTCAGATTCTCTTTAGTACTTGTAGTTGTAAGCATAGTATTTTTACTCCAGTGAATATTTCTCATGGTAGATTTCTTTTAGTCACTTTCTATAATGACACATACCTTGAAGTCTTGACTACAAAAATGTATATACAATGTAACATTACTAAAAAAAGACATACACAGAAAATCTAACCATATTGTGATTAATGATTTGTACCAAAATAGGATTAAAACATGTGTCCACTAACACTAGTTATGAAAAATAAAGCCTCTGTGACAACTAGCCCCAGTCTCCACTTTATAAATTTTCTTTCTGCTTTAGACACCGAGCGCAGCTTTATTTTTTAAATTGCTCCTTTTACAGCAGTCAAATGTAACTGCATAGTTTTAAATAAGAGAGTGTGTGTGTGTGTGTGTGTGTGTGTGTGTGTGTGTGTGTGTCTGTGCTGCTTGTGTGTGCGTGCATTGTAATACAGTCTGAATGGTGATGTATAATGCATTCAGTGTTGCTATAGGGCTTTTCACTGGGTTATGGTGGGAAGTTAATGGATGGGCAATGTGAAAGTCATCTGACATTCTGTGAAAATGAACAAGGTGTGATATGCTTTTTCCCTTTAGTCTCCCTTGAGGCACCTTTTCATTTTTGTCATTTAGTGATGTCACTTTTTAAAAGTTTATTGCGATCCACTAGTATAATGGAAAAGGAATGCATACTGAAATTAGCATTTGAATTGAAATAAAGTGTACTTGAAGGTCCCATTCTTTCTGTGTTTTTAAGCTTTGATTGTGTTTACAGTGTGCAATATAACATGTGTTCATGTTTCACGTGTAAAAAAAAAACGTGGTATTTTTCACACAATTTTCTTGTATCTATTTCACTGTCCTCAAAACGGTCTGATGTCTTCCTTGTTCTATGAAGTCCCTCCTGCAGAAATACGCAAAGAGCTCTGATTGTGTAGTTTGTTTAGTGTGTTGTGATTCGACAGCAGCTTGGCTTGCCGTTAGCTTAGCTGGCGACTGAAGTATTCTTGTGGGTGGAGTTTAGTCAAAAAACTGTTCTAGTGACCTCATTAAAGCAGGAAGTAGAGGACTGTAGTCCAAACCGGCCGTTCGCTGTAGGCTTAAAGGTGAATTCTGTTAAAGAAAATAAATCACCTGACAGTGAACTTTGAGCTTTATAATTTTACAGGTATTATTTATGCTATTATAGCAACATTACTAGGGTTTAAACATGGAATCAGAAAGAATGTGACCTTTAATAACAAAACATGAAATTCAGTTACCTACAAAACGAGTTAGACGTATGTTATGCATGCAGTCATCCATAGTAGGCAGATGAATATTTGATGAAAAGTGTAGCTTCCTTTGAAACTTCTCTTGCATTTGATCTAACAATAATTCCAAACATCTTTTCATTTTCTTAGCAAAGTTCTTTCATCAAAGCTTTGTTCATCTCCCATCAATGATGAAGTTTAATGCTCAGATAATTATTGGGTTGTGTAAGGTTACAGTTTTATCCTGATGGTTATACAAATTACATCTTACACTTTTATGTTTCTGAGTTTTCAGGTTATTGCCTGCAATGTACATTGCTTTGTATTCAAATCTGAATCTTATAAAAAATCAGATTTTATTGTATGACACCTAAACAGCACATTTCAGTATCTCCTACATGTTTCCCATATTTATAAGTGGGATTGTTTGAGAGGGCTCGAGGTCACTGATGATCACCAGCAGGTGCGTGCCGAATACAAATCCCGTCCTTCTTGATCCTCTGTAGAAGAAAAAATACTCTAAAAAACTGCAATTTGCATATCCATGTGCAGTTGCCCTAGAGAAGCTAATAGCATGATGGGAATTGCTGATGACACAACAAACATGGTGTTTAATTCTCTTTTAAAATGTTAGTATTTGAACTGGTTTTGCATGAGTCAACGTTTTGTTTAAGAAGTGTCTATATTCGGGATGTGCCTAGTATTTCAACAGCGTCTTCTCATTATTATTGAGAAGTCCAGAGACTTGATTTCAAACTGACACGGCTGTTTCCATATCCTCGTAATGCATTTTACCCATTCCTTGATCCAGTATTTTCTGGTTTGTAGGTGGCCTAATCTGATTTGATTCAGTGATTCGTTGATTTGTTAAGAAGCGTCCAGTCCAATGATTCGTTCACAAGCTGACAGATATATGAATAAATCTGAAGAGGCCAGGGAATGCTGCTCTAATTCTGTCCTGAAACTGAACTTTGCAACAATCTGTTTTTACTAAGCTTGTGTGCATAATCTGATTCATAGCTTTTATAGCGTGGTCTAACACAAACACGATAAGCTCCTTATGTAATGGTTTGGCGCGGAAGAGTGCGAACGTAGGCCTTATTGGACTTGGAATAAAATACCTTTCTTAAACAATGCGCTTTTCATCTTGTCTGCAACACCGTGGGTGCTTTTTATGCTCAGATCTTAGCAGAGTGTCACCAAAATGCATTCCTGTTATGCAGTAGTATCACGTTATACATGTTTTGTAAATATTGTGGACAAACAGATGCAGTCACAAAAGTAAAACCTAACCTGTCATTAGTTTGGTTACATTTTCAGAATAAATATGAAATGGGATTATTTCATGTTATTTAAATTAAAATGAAGTAAACACACAGGCCTGTCAATCATCATTATGGGCCTCCAGGCCTCCGAGTCTAGCTGCAATTCTTCCGCCATCCCTCCTCCTCCCCATCTCCTCCTTCACTGCTCTCTTTCTTCCTCCGTGCGGTTCTGTTACAGGGTGGGTTGAACTTGGGGCTCGAGCCCTTGGTCCGCAGGTTCACTCTTTCGCTACCTTCAAGGACAGCAAACCAATGTTGACCATTAATTATTTAGACTGAATGCGCAGGCAAACAAGTGAAATGGTACAGTACAAAATATTAAACCGTGTCTTGAAACTCTAGAAAGTATGCAATAGTTTTTGTTTGTATAATACTGTACATTTTAAGTTTGTTTGGCCCTATAAAATTCTAGTATTATGACAGATTAATGAAATTTCATTGCTTTGGACACAGTTCATGATCTATCAGATGAGCTGATGGAACAGTAAACAGGTTTTTAGAGTTCACCAAAGACTGTTTTATATTACCAAAAGGATGACTATCCCAGTTACCTTTCAGCCACGATACCTTAATAGGATAGTTCAAACAAAAATGAACATTCTGTCACCATTTACTCATCCTCTGGTTATTCCAAACCTGTATATATTTCTTCGTTCTGATAAACACACAAATAAAAGATATTTTAAAGCAATGTTTGTAACTAATCCATTATTGGCTTCCATAGAGCTTTTCTATCCTACTGTGACAGTCAATAGTTCTCATGTTTCCTGCTTGATTACAAATATTTGCCTTTGTGTTTAGCTGAACAAAATTTTTTTTACAGATTTGTTACAACATGAGGGTGAGCAGTGGTGTGGTGCAGGGTTTACACAAATATATGGAGTATAGCCAATTCTCTATTAGATGGCATGGGGTATACCCACTTATAAATACTAAACATTAACATAGATATTTATTTTTAAAAGGACTTTGATATTAATCAATAACATACATTTCGTAATGATTCTTACGCTGAGAAGTCAAGGTTATGTTGCTGCAATCTCTTCTCATGATATTTTACATTTGAACAAATGGATGTCAGCGCTGTGGTTTTGTCCAGTTTGATTCAAGGAGACTGCTTGTTTTATTACTGTTTTAGGTTTTTCATTTAATTTGTCATTTCACGGGCATTCAAACAGAAGTCACAGCATTTCAACAGAATCATTTATTAGGTTTTTGTTCCTCATGAAAGAGGATCTTTAATTTCTTTTTCAAATTGTTAACACTAAGGGCCCTTTCATACACACAACGCAATGCGCGACGCAAATGTTTTGTGCTAGTTTTAGCCCGACGCAGTTATCATTTTCACGTCCAGCGTTACGTTGTTTAAATTGTGTGCGCCCATGAGCGTGCTGGCTTGAAAACGAGGTGTTTTCAGGCACAGTGTTGGCATGTTGCTATTTTGAGGCAGCTAAAACCTGGTCTAAAGTCTAAAGTCAATGGCGCAATATTGTTTTTGTTATTTAAAGGTGACATAGAATGATTGAACAGGGTATTTATCCTTGTTCTGTGATGTGACATGTAGGGCTGTCACGATTATGAAATTTGGCTGACGGTTAATTGTCTAATAAATTGTGACGATTAATTGCCTGTTTTAGGGCTTTGACGTTTAATTCTCATACATTTTGTCATGTTTGTTCATGAAATAATTTTTCACACATTGTTAAATCTTTTGCAAGGTTTACCTGGCAGTAAATATTAATACACATAACAAAAAAATCCCTAAATTTGAAATTGCTGCTTTGGAAATGTATGTTTTACTTTGCAATTCATACTGCTGAAAGTTGCACTGCAGCTCCCCCTTGTGTTTTTTAGAGAGATATGCAATCATTGCGGTGATCTGAAATCATCGCGATCAGGTCAAACAATTGCGATGAGGCGATTATTTAATCATTGTGACAGCCCTAGTGACATGTAGACAAAAATGTTTTTGTTTGGGTCCGTAATGCCTTAGAAGCTTCCTAAAAACCTCTCTCAGATAGCTCTATTAGGGTGGGGATTTTAAACAAGTAGTTTTGCACCTATTTGGCTCCCCCTACTGGCTTAACTTGCAGTCTCATTACTGATTGGCTGACTTTGCTGCCACTCAAAAAATGTAGCCAATTATTTTAAAGTGGAGGGGCAGTGAGATGCCTGTGATGTCATAAGCATCAGTTTTTCAGATTGGGCCGTTTTCCGGCTGACGTTTCTAAAAGAGGAATTACTATGAGACTGAGATGTTTAGCATGTTTAGCACATTTTGTATGTTTGTGAATGCGGGTAGACTACCATTATTCAACAAAGACAAGGCAAAAATGTTTTTTCATTCTCTGTCCCCTTTAAAGAGCGCATTAGTAATTTGCACCTATAAACGGGACGAGAACACGCGTTTGCTTATTACACAAAATGGATGCTCAGCAGCAAAACGTTTAAATATAAAAAATTAAAGGATTAAAAGGTAAAAGATTATTATTGAGTCACTTGGACATTAATGAGGACCAATTACAGGACACCTTGGACCCGTAGGCTTGAAAGTTTTTTTAAATGCTACTCCATGGATTTATTGTATATGATGACTTTGTATCTTTGGATATGGAGATTTTTATTTAATATTTTTCAAAACACTCAGGGAGCTTCCCCAGTGCTGAAGTCTATGCACGTTTGTAAATTCTTTATCTCCCGTTTTAAAAAAAAGAAAGTATTTTTACTCATGCAAACCTTTTTTAAGCATATTTGTAAATTTTTCTTTTAAAAACAGTTTTGAGATAACATTGATCATGCATCATAGTTGACCATCTTAAACCGCATTCACACAGACCTTTGGTCCCAGAAAATACCCGTAAAATTGCCAGACCACAAACACAAACTCGTCCCGTTAATCTTCTGGGATCGTTGCCGGAAAGAGGACCTAGTCAGATATACTGAAAACCCTCTGTGTGAACAAGAAGCCGAAACAATGCCGTAATGGGCGTGTCGTAGTGAGGAATCGCGGGTCATCACAAAAAAAGTTATGGTCCTTAAAACGAGAGATAAAATGCATACATGTATAAACATTCACCACGACAAATGTTGCAAACTAGATTGAAGCAGTTATCAGGAAATGATAAATGAGACGCATAAACAATGACGCACCGTGCCGTAGTGAGGACGTGCGTGTCATGGCAACATGAAGTTGGTTCAACTCTTTAAAATGAGGGATTTACAACATTCACTACGAGAAATGTCAGCATACTAGACTGAAGCAGATATCAGGTAAGTTAGCTCGTCACTTACTGCGTTGAAACGGAGATCATTCAGCAGCATAAAAGAATATCGTGTCACTTGCTCATTTGAGCCATAATAAACGAAAATACCCGCATGTCATTCCAACGAGATATATTGTTCAGCTCCTCAAAATGCGGGGTTTAAATGCATATAAACAATCACAATGAGAAATGTCTGAAAACTGTATTAAAGCAGAGATCAGGCCCTGGTGAAAAACAAATATACTTTATTGTATTTCAAGTATATTTAACTTTGCAATAGTACATTACAAATATACTTACAAAGGAATGTACTTTCTTTAAACATATTTAAAGTATGCTTACAACATATTTGCGCGTATTTTTTACAATTAAACTTTTAACATACTTCAAAATAATTATACTTTAGTATATTTTCTAAAAGTATACTTTAGAAAAATATACTTAAAGTTAAAGTTTTGTGCAATTTTTAAAGTATACTAAATTTAAACTTATTTTAAAATGTATTTTAGGTATACTTTATCGGTATGCTTAAAGTTATCATTATAATAATGCACTGACAGTATATTTCTAAAATACATTATTTAGTATTCTTTAGAAACAGTATATTTTAAGTACATTTTGAAAGTATATGGGGTGTACAAATGTATATTATTTTATGGAGAAATAACGTGGGCTTAAAATTACGAGAGAGCAGTATGTTCAGTTACATTTTATATTGTAGATGTATACATTTGTAATATACTATTAACATAATAAGGTACACTTTAACTTCACTATAGTCAAGCATTGGATAAACCAATTAACTGTGTTTTACCACAAAATAACCGTGGTTTTGCTAATAATAATCAATACACCAAAAAAACATGGTTACTAAACTTTTACCACAAAAAAAAAAACATTCATTTTCGTAAGGGGAATATGAGTGTTTGTTTTTTTGTAGTTTTTCAGTCAATTGCATACCGCTTTTAGCTGTACAAAACTTAAACAGTTTTCGTAAATGCATTTCAGAGAAAAGTGAATTCTGAGATTTGAATAATGCATCTGACGTGTGTGTGATGACGTCACGACGCACGTATTTTGATTTTTACCAGTCGTTCAAGGCGGACGGATTCAGTCCCAAGGTACGTTAAAATATCTTAAAATTAATTATATTTGATTATCGTTTGACCATTCTGACGTTTATCAGTAGACTATCATATTTCGAATGCGAAATGTTGTCAATAACGCGGTGTCTAACTCGCTAGTGATAAGCTGCTGTGTAGCTTAGCTTAGCTTATGTTAAAGGTTTGAAAGATAGCACTGTCAGCCTGTTATATCGAATTAGTACACCCGATTGTTTTGTTAAATATATGTATTGGTGTGTATGTATATGTTAATGAAAAAAGGTAGCGTCAGAAAATCTGTTTTTTAAATGTAGCGTGAAAGTTAACCATTTATTGACTGTTTAGAGTTTGTAAGGCTTTTACCTAACTGTATTTAGTATTAATGATGCTGCATTCTTTCCTCAGAAGCTAAAGTTTTTCAAAGACATTTGTAGGGAGGACTTTGCAGCTAATGGTAAGTCATTTTAAACTCTTAAGATATAATAATTCATTCGTAGTAGTAAATCAAGCTTCAGTTTAGATAACATTATACATATTGAGGCGGTTTCCCGGACAGGGATTAGACTAGTCCTAGACTAAAATAAATGTAAGAGCTGTCCAAACTGAAAACAACTTGCACTGACATATCTTAAAATACACCAGTGTCCTGTGTTTTGCCTCAAAATGCACACAGGTAATGTTTTTATTAAGGCATGTTTTTTGAAACTGGTTATATTTCTTAATTAAACTAAGGCCTAGTCCTGTTTTAAGATAATCCCTTTCCAGGAAACACCCAATTGTCTGCTTGTTGCATTTTCTTTCTGACAATTTTTACATTTAAATTTAATACAATAAAATCTTTCTTTAGGAGCTGAAGTATTTTATGTAAGGAGGATTTTGCAGCCCATATAGGCAAGTCATTATAATGAAAACTCTTTGGGGTGGTTTCCCCGACAGTGATTAGCTTTATCCAGGACTAGACCTTAGTTTAATTAGGATAGTTTTAACAAACATGCCTTACTAAAAACATTACTTATGTGCATAACGATGTAAAACAATGGGCACTGATGTATTTTAAGATATGTCAGAGCAAGTTGTTTTCAGTTTGGACAGCTCTTACATTTATTTTAGTCTAGGACTAGTCTAATTCCTGTCTGGGAAACCGCCCCTTAATATATATGATGAACTTTAAGTCAAGCTCTAGTTTAGGTAAAAATATATCTGCTATACAATCTCTGCCAGTAAACTATAGATTTAATACAGTAAGTTTTAAATAAATGTAATGTTTTAATATTAAACACTTTTTAATTGAGCTTATTGTCTCTCTTTTTCAGATTTCCTTAGGCTGAACCAAAACCTGCCAGACTAAAGTTGATTTGGGAGAGAAAGACGTTGTAAACTCAATCATCTTGACATTCTTCAATGAGTAATTGTTCAATTTTTAGGCAAATACTGTACACTTTGAAAACTGTGAATAAAACTATATTTTAAATATATTTAAAATGAATTGTTTTTGACTGTTTTAATCAGCTTTTATTTATTTGGAAAAAATTATTTTGGTTATGTTACCAGCTAAAGTAATCTATTCCCAAAATAGCACTCTTTAAGTTAACTAATTATTAACGCACTTGAAGTATAGTCATTACTAATCTAGCTGCAGGTATGTAAAAGTATACAAAATGTAATGTACTTGGCATATTCATTTTTCACCAGGGCAGTTTTTAGAATTTTGGATTGGCCAAAAATATATAGAATGTACGCAAACAGTCTATTTAAGATATACTGATTGTATGTTTGCAAGACACTCATAATACATTTGTAATGTACTCCTAACATAAATAAAACACACTCTAAATCCACTTATCAAGCATGAATTTAGCACAAAAACAGTCATGTACTTAAATTGTACTAAATACACTTAAAGTTGTTCCACTTTAGCACACAAAAGTACACTAAATACACTTAAAGTTGTACTTTGTTACAATTAATATACAACTAAAATATATTAAGTACAAAATTAGTTGTTCCAAAATAGCACTCTTTAAATAAACTAATCAATAGCACACTTTAAGTATACTGGTCATTAGTCTGACTGCAAGTATACTTAAGTATATCAAAATTAAATATATTTAGCATACTATTTTTTCACCAGGGGGGAGCTCATCAAATATCCACTTTGAAGCTGAGATCATTCACCAGAATAGAACTGTGCGTTCACACGCTCCTTTATAGTCTTATCATAAACAAATGCACGCGAGTTGTTTCTGGAGAGAGAAATAATAAATAATATGCAAACTTCAGACCCTGCGTAGAAGAGAGGGCAGGACTTTCAACAAGGTCACGTGTCTTTCCGGGACCATCAGATGTCGGCTAATCATGTCAGTGTGAATGAACAAAAAAAATCGAACGATTCCGGAAAAATCCAGGATGCCATTCCCATATATTTTCGGAATGTCTGTGTGAAAAGGGCTTTCACGAGTTCACACTTACAAATAAGTTAAAAGAATTAAATTAGTAAACGTATTTGGCGTGCTGTCCGGGGAGAGGGCTCTGAGCAGGGAATGAGCCTGAAACACAGAGTATCCCCCCCCCCCCCCCTCTTAAGGAAATAACTTGATAAGTGAGAGGAGACGGGGTGGAGGAGGGATTCTGAAAGATGCGAAGGATTTTCAGTGAGTTCAACTGTGATTTATATATGGCTTGCTTTCGAGCTGATTGGGTGTATTGTTGATTACCGATTGAAAGCGGCTGGTGCCATTGACTACTGATTGAAAACAGCTGAAGTCACTTAGGTATTTTATTTGACATGTTCCTCCCGAACTTTGTTAATAAAACATCATTTATTTTACTTATTACTCCATTACTGAAATAACAACTTTTAAGGAGAACCAATGCATTAATTAAACAAATAATCATTTCAATAAATAAAACACAATGCATTTTTTAACATCAAACTGGTGGTTTCCTTCCTCTGTTTACAGTTTTTCCACTTACAAACTCTGTCATGTAAATAGGGAATCGGCATGGTGCGAGCACAACTGGCTTTTACAGGGGATGGGAGATGAAACATGTTGGTTTATTGCACGTTATGCCCAAACCGCACCCATTACTCATTATGAGAGTATGTTCATCTTTTCAGACTGTGCGCAAGGCTCATAGACCATTTTCCCGTTGTTAAACCAGCAAAAGTGAATTCGAAAAACACCGTAAGACTTGCGTTGTGCGCTTTATATGCTTAGATTGTTAAAATAGGGCTCTAAACATGGTTATCCTGCAATCTTAAGAAAGATTGCAGGCACTTATACGGTTGGCTAGAAATTGATGGCAGCTCAGTCATCTTTATTCAGAAGTTCCTGAGTCAGCAGAAACCTGGGATCTGGCATTTTTTTTACACTTGGGATGTATTACCTCTTTAACATTCACTATGTGACCATATATTCAGACACATACAGTACTTTGCTATGAATAAAACAATCCTACACACAATGAGTTTTATAGTTTGGAAAAAATATGCAATATACCAAGTCTTCTAATACCACATAATTTATGAACTTATCATTTATTTTTCCTTACACCAAAAAGTGCTTTCTGTAAAGCTGTTTGCAACAATGCTGATTTGTGAAAAGCAATATTTTTGAATTGACATTTTCTAGAGGCTTAAGTACATTCCAGATATATGCCTGTAAAACAAATTGATAACAAAACTGGAGATAACAACATACTGGTTTACTGCTTTAATGGAGGCCCTAAAATTTATACCCTGACTGAAAACCTTACACAAATCATGTTAATTCGGTTTGTATTGCAAGCCCTAGGGAACCCATCGACACGAGTCGCTTGCTCCATTGAGGGCTTAAAGCTCACCGGTGGACCATTTGTTTCAAACAATGCGTTGTGGTAATGTCAGTGACAGTTTTATTAGATAGAGTCTTCTGTGATGGATTTGGTCAATTCTGTTTGAGTCAAAACAGAGCAAAATTCATCCAGTCCTACATGACATGACGTTTACATCGCAAAACCCTTGATAGGCAGTCTATCAAAATAAATTATAACCATGAAGGCTTGACTGTTCGTAAGCTACTTAATATGTAAATTGTTACGTACACTAAGAACAACTCTCTATCATGCTTTTATATAAAAGTACGATACCTGTATTACATGTGAAATCCAGGCTAAAGACTAAGTAGCAAATACATCATTATACACACACAGCTTTTATAACATTGCCAGGTCAAAAATACATCTGAGAGATTCCAGGTCGAGCACATGATGCACAAGATCAGAAGTGCATGAATTGTGATTGGCTGCTAAATGCGAGGGCAAGTTCAATGACACGATTACCATCATCAGGCTATTGTGAGTCGGCCCGATTGATGAACGCTTGCAAAGCAAAGATGAAAGACAAAAGCTGACGCACAGTTACAGGCTTTTTGTCAGTATGCAATTATCAGAATTATGCAAAAAATCATGGATAGATAAAGAAACGCAGATGGAGAAATATCAGAGAGTGGCATGTGCATGTGAGCAGTAAGGAAAAAACATCATGGCAGCGTTGAGATGTAAATGAATTCATCAACAATATATCTGTCCCTAAGCCTGCTTACATTTCCTGGACTTCAAAGGCTGCCGGGCCGTAGGAGATCTCTGAGTCATGCATGTTCATTTGATATGCTCTTTAGTGGCAGTCAGCTGTTGGAGAGGAGCCAATTAATCATTTCTCCTGTGTTCTTCTGCACGCTTTCTTTCTTAAGAGTTTTCAAAACGTATCAACCGTATGTTGTTTGTTCCCTTTCCATCCTGCAGACAAACAAGGCCCTGAACAAAGGGGATTTTCACCACGCAAGCTCCAGCTCCAGACGCGCTCTCTTCCTGGCCGTTCTTGCCATCACCATCGGGACTGGCATCTATGTGGGCGTTGCCGTGGCCCTTATCGCATACCTCTCCAAAAACAATCACTTGTAGCCTTGTCTTCTCAGCGTTTCCCATCAGCAGTCGGATGAAGAGCGGATCACTTCAAGGCCAGCTGAGCTTTTTTATGGGACTCACCAGCAAAGTGTTTCTCTCTCATGCACTTGTAAAAGTCATGTTTCTGGTAAAATGTCATTTGTGCACAGTATTTGTTATCATGGGACTGTGTGCCATATGACATCAATATTGTTTGTGTTCACTGTTTGTTCAACGTTAAGGGCAAATTGGCACAAAGTTCAAGTCGATATAAAACCAGAAGTGACCCTATTTACATGCAGTATAGTACATCCCTGTCATATTTTGCACAATTTGTACACCACTTTGCAGGCAAAAAATGCTTTGTTATAGAGTCTTTGACGTATTTGAATTAAATCATAAAATCATGCAAGAAACAAATAATTCTCAGTATTAAAAAATGTTAAGGTACGTTTGACCAATTTCTCATTTTTAAAAACTACTTTTAGCAGAAAGAAGCTTTAATGTTGAGTCACTAATGTAAGTTTTCAGGACTGATCCACTTTTAGGCATTGCACCCTTTTGCTTTCAACCACATGGTATGTATTTAAGAGACACTGCACTTTTTTGAAAATATGCACATTTTCTAACCTCCCTACAGTTAAACATTAGATTTTTACAGTTTTGGAATCCATTCAGCTGATCTCCGGGTCTGTCAGTACCACTTTTAGCATAGCTTAGCATAAATCATTGAATCTGATTAGACCATTAGCATCGCGCTAAAAAATAACCAAAGAGTTTCAATATTTTTCCTATTTAAAACTTCACTCTTCTGTAGTTACATCGTGTACTTAGATCGACAGGAAATTTAAAGTTGCTATTTTCTAGGCAGATATGGCTAGGAACTATACTCTCACTCCGGCGTAATAATCAAGGACTTTGCTGCCGTAACATGGCTGCAGCAGGCGCAATGATATTACGCACTGCCCGAAAATAGTTCCCAGCTATTGAAAGTTACCAAGGGGACTATTTTTGAGCAGTGAGTAATATCACTACAGCTGCTGCAGCCATGTTACAGCAGCAAAGTCATTGATTATTACGCCAGAATGAGAATATAGTTCCTTAGCTATATCGGAACTATACTCTCATTACTCTCATAATTTTTCATTGGTCTTAATACACGATGTAACTACAGAAGAGTCAAGTTTTAAATAGAAAAAATATTGAAACTCTTTGTTTATTTTAGCACGATGCTAATGGTCTAATCAGATTCAATGGATTGTGCTAAGCTATGCTAAAAGTGCTAGCGCCAGACCCGGAGATCTGCTGAATGGATTCCAAAATGGTAAAATTCAAATGTTTAACTCTAAGGGAGCTGGAAATGAGCCTATTTTTTTAAAAAGTGGAGTGTCCACTTTTCATAATCAAAAGATTTCCAAAAGATCAAATTAAGCCACAGCTACATTTATTTAGTTTCACATCTTATTTCATTATAAAAAAAAAACACATCAGATTATGAAAATAAAAGGGGTTGCAAGCAGCATTTCATGTTGACTAACAGTTGAATATAATGTGCCGAATATGAAGAGCTACAGAACCTTAACACACAAAAAAGGGCATTTACAAAACTCATTTTGATATTAAAGTAACAAACTAAACATAAAGCCATATTGATGGGTTGTATAAAGGCCGATGTATGGTCCACTTTTTACGCATATGCAAGGGTCCACGTACAGTGCACGTGACACAATTTTTATCACGAGAAGAGTGTGCGCGTACTATGTATGCGCCAGATTTTTATTCGCCTACAGGGGAATGTAGTGTGTAGCCCAGGAGATGGCATTGCATCAAATCATGTACGAGTAAAAAAAAACTACACTTTGCAAGGCTGTGCATTCGACCAAACAGACTATACTCCGGGCTTAAGACTGTGTGAACTATTTACTAGAATGTATGGTGGAATTATGTATGTGAGGCTGGGACATTTAATCTAAAACCTGTACATGCGCTTTCACTTACATGTCCCTCTGTAAAGCTGTAAACTATCAGTGTCAAATTATTTTGGGGAACGGCTCTAGCCAGTTGGCTCATGCTCATTAAATGTGATCTTTTCATTTAAACCTGGTCCTTTGTGCTGACTGAGCGACTGATCTTTAAGGATGGGGAAATCCTGGTCACTTTTGATTAGGAGATGCCATCATCATTATAGATGGAGTGTATAAGTGTATATTTTCATATACTTTAATATCCTCCTACTTAATGTAAGGAGCTTTCTGTCAAAATATAACCTTGATATATTTAATATTGACTTAGATCATTTCAACGATTGTAACTAATGTGAAATCATCTCATTATTAGATTATAAGACTTGAACTTGGATTTCACAGACAGGGTCGCAAATGCTGTCCAATGCAGGGATCTAACCAGTAAGATTATCTGATTATCAACCCTAAGCTTTGATCATTTTATATTGAAAAAACAAGTCACATTTTTTGACTATTTCTTTAACCTCCTATTTGTTTAAGACCCATGACCCACATCTGTCCTGAATTATAATAAGCTAATGGTTTGTAAGCGTACGGCAGCAGTATCTGTCTTTGATCAGTTGTGGTTTTCATCTCTGTGTGTGCTGAAGTCTTAATTTCAGTGCTCTGCTGGCTGAATCACTAATGACTTGCACAAATTTCATCCGGTCAGATATATCGCTGCAGTATGCTGGGGATATTAGTTACCTCACTTTATACATTCATGCAGGGTTGACTGATGAGGTTAGGATCTCAAAGGATTTATTTATCTTTCCCACAGAAGCAGTGTGAGCTTCTCTCCACAGATAGAGATTGGAAACCAAACATATTGCTTTCTAATTACAGAAACTCTCACGGTGCCTGAGCGGCATCAGTTCATCTCAAATTATAAATCATTTCACTACCTTGCATCCCTATTCCCTAAAATGCTGCCTCCCCGAGGCATCACACAAAAAATAGATGCCGTAAATATTTTTACTTCACGGAGTAGAAAAGCTGCAGTATGTAACATTTTCAATTAAAAATAACCAAAATTTAGTTGTTGCGTGTATACAAATATATTATTATTTGCTTGGTCGGGTCAGATTTTGCAGGTAATAGATTTATTAATAATAATATATTTCACAAAATAATAATATATTTTTTAACTTGTTGCGTTATTTTGGCACGTTCGTAAATAGAAAGTGGATTTAATAGGGGAGAGCGGGGCACAACCTAACGCTTTTTAGTTTTGGCTCAGTCATTAAAAATATTTGAGTTTGATTAATTATATTTTTACACAAGCAGCACACACATCTCTGCTACAAATAAACATTTGAAGTTTGTTTCTAGTACTTACCATTCTTGGACAACCAAACATGACAGAAGTGCAAACGTTACAACTTAACCCATAGGTGGGGTTAATTGTAACAGGCAGGGGGTTAGTTGTAACACTTGCTAAAAATTAAGTTTGCAGGCAAATATTTTAATACTATTTTGTTTATACACTTGAAGTGGATATTGTTATATATCTGTCTATAATAGACAGGTATCCACACTGTATTCATTCATCCAGACCTTTTCTAACAATAGTTCAATTATAAATGGATACAAATGTCTAAATATGTGAGAAAAAGCAGCACAATTATGACAACAAAAAAACAAAACATTTTTATATGTGACCCAGTCAGTAATAGCCATACTAAAGTCACAAATTCTCAGATAATGAAAATCAAAGTCTGATTTTAGCCATTCATTTCATTATGCTTTTAATCTTTGACATGACCTTATTATTAAAGATTTTAACAAAAATTTGTTTTGACACACAGTTTTTGATAAGACAGGCACATTTATTTTGTTGGCAGCCAGCAATCATAGTGTGTAGCGTATTTAAAACAACGGCAAGAAGTTAGTTATCGTTAGTTTGTGCCCTGCGCAGATTATGTGTGTTAACGTGTTTTATAGGCTATGGAGTATATTTATGACAAAAATGTTGGATTTTGATGAAAAGGAGGTGTTTTTAAACATCCAATAAAGAGTAACCAACGTATTTACGATCCTGTGGCTGAAAATTATCACACAAGCTAACCACTAATGACTACAGCAGCGCATGTAATAACGTTTCACGTTATGTAAACTGGACTGTTGTCACACATATTTGCTTTTTCTAGTAAACAGTAAATATTTATGGATAAATATATTAATACAAATCGGTGTAAAAAATCAGAAATTCAAACAGCACTGCGTACCTACCCAAGCGCTACCCAAGTTAATTTGACTCAGCATTTGGGTTAATGCATTGCAGGAGGGGTGCATTCATTCAACTGTCAGTGAAAACGACCCAAATATTAACCCAATATTTACCCAACTGATTGGGTTACACCAAACTACTCTGACAATAACCCAATTAAATTACCCAAAAGGCTCAACCCAACATTTGGGTAGAAAAAATAACCCAGCATTTTTTAGAGTGATTGTGTTATGTTTAGTTTACCTGTAAAGGTCCAAAACGAAACCTTAGGGAACCACCTCAGTGACAGAAAAGGTACAAGTCCAAACTTAAAATGGTATATTAAAATGACTTGCATAGCCAAATTAAATATACTCAGACATTTTAAACTGAATGGGAGTGTTTGTTTTTAATTTAATCAAACAGTCACTGTGTGTGGACTATAATGTC
This sequence comes from Paramisgurnus dabryanus, assembly GCF_030506205.2. Taxonomy (NCBI): domain Eukaryota; kingdom Metazoa; phylum Chordata; class Actinopteri; order Cypriniformes; family Cobitidae; genus Paramisgurnus; species Paramisgurnus dabryanus. The sequence continues at coordinate 28,096,628 of NC_133356.1, read as the reverse complement.
TGCATTGTAAAGGTAAATATCAGGGTCTCTTCAGTCTTAGTTTGTAATACTTGGAGAGTTCTTGACTGTCTCAGATATGAGATGAGTCACTCATTTGAGAGTCAACATCTGCAGTTTTCCACTAGTGGAGGAGGAAAGCACCATCTCAGAATTCATACTCAAATTAATCTGATTACCAATCTGATTCTGATCAAGTGTTTGAGTCAATCGTGACTGGAGATGGGAACGGTAAGGTGATTCTAGTTTCTGCTTTCTAAATGATTCAATTAGCGATTTTTATTTCTTTTGAGGAAGATCCTAATTATGTTACACTGCTTCATATGTTATATATTAAATGACTGTCTGAATGAATATTATCACTTATCTATCAGTTTAATGTAATATCTAGAGTTTCTCTAGCACAGGTCACTGGTTAAATCCACAGGGAACCAATATACTGATTAAAAATAAATAGATTGAATTCAATTTTGGATTAAAGCATCTGCCATATGCATGAATGCTAAAAGATACCCCAGTGAAGCATCATTTCTCTGTGTTATGATTGCGAAGGGACAATTGGTATACTACTACAATGCAATGCAAAGCCTACAAATTCTGTTTTTTTGTGCCACGATTATCAGCGTAAATGAATACACTAACAATTTAAATAAATTGTTCAAATTTAAACTTGATATTTCTATTTGGGCACAGCAGATATACACTCCAGTAAAAGGGGTCTAGCAACGCCCCTGCATAGACCTATCAGTCGAAGTGCACCAGAGGACGTTTGGAAGTGGACCGAGACCCACAAATATAGTAGATATTTCCAGTCCAGCCTTCTCATGTTTTTGTTGTCAAGTGTTGTTTTTAATAGTTATTTATAACACACACTTTAATAACTACATCTCTTCTTCCTACTGTGCTAAAAGGGTTAAATAGCATCTGTGGTGCAATTACCCTAATGCATGTTTGTTATAATTTGCAGAGAGCTTTAATAATGTTTACATGTGTTTACTGCATCTGTGGGCTTCAGTTAATTACTCTCTTCTCTACAACTGATGCCATCGCTCTGACACAATATTACCTGTTGTAGTCACAGAGCTGAAGGCAAATGCATAAACATTGTTATTTTCAGACTCATAACTGGCTGATTGAAATTAATCGTATGGCTTCATCCAACTGTCCAATGACATGATGAGTTCATTATTCAAATGAGCAACCTAAGATAGGATGTTTATCTTTTGGAGGAAAGATTCAGCTGTTTCACCTAAGGGTATTCTGGAAGAAACTTCTTTTTTTTTGTTTTATATGACGTGCATTAAGTTAAAAGTAGTGGAAAGTATAAACATTCTCGACTGTACTGCTTATAAGACTGTTCTTCAACACATGTCATTCTCATCTACAAATGACTACAGTATGAAAGGCTATCCCAACATACTTCTCTTATAATTTTTGCATCGTACGGTATGTGTAGTCTACTTCCTTTACATCAGGGGTCTCAAACCGCTGTCAAAAATATAACATATAGACCGTTTCAGCAGAAACAACATAAACAAGCGGCTGTCGCGGTCTGCACGTAACTTCCGGTAAACTCCGTTAAGAATAAATAACAACAAAGTTCTTTAAACATAGTTTATTTATATAACAAGCAAAAAAAACAACACATAGATTACCTAGGAAACCAAAACATTTGTTATTTTCGACGAGGCATTCGTTCAAGAGATCAGTTTAGTAACTAGTCAGACCATTAAAAAAACGAAACCGGAAGTAAGGTTCGGATCCAGACGTGTATCACGTGCGTCCGATGAAACCGTCTATAGAGAGATTTGAATTTACTTGTTTAGATTTTTGTTTGATAATTGATGTAAACTTTTAAGGGGCCGTTCACACATTGCTTCTAAAATTGCGTTAAACATGGGTCAAGGTGCTTCTTCCTTCTTTCCAAAGTGTTCAGGATGTTGCTCTCGCGTGGCATCTTCTGTTGCTATGCAACCCTTAGCCAACCTCTCCGTGAGGGTGAGGAAAATGGAATGTGTGATCGGATTTTAATCCGGTTAACAAAAATATTATGCTTTTTGAATGATAAAATATCTCTGTGGCTATCTCAGAAAGGGTCCCAAGCCTATTTGAGTTTGAGACCCCTGATTACCCCCCAGTCACATTAGTTACAAGAGACAAAGACAGAGCAACACGCTACCATTCATTTTCAATGGGAGTGGCCATTTGCCAGCGACAAGCAACGAGCTCGCCGCTGCACGAGCAAGGTGGGGCCAAAATAGACAAGAAGGCTATTTTATGCAAATGCTGAGCGATGTGACCAAGCGACTGCCAATCGGAGTGAAGAGGCAGCGTGACGTAGGTCTGTGGCCGAGTGGAAGAAAATAATTCAAGATGGCGGAAAATGCACATTTCTGTATATATCTGATAAGTTTGGCATTTTATCTCATATATTTTGTTACTTTTATCGAGAAATAAATACTTGCCAAAACATCGTTCTTGTAACTTAACAATACCTCGGAAGTGACTTTTGATACCGCTTTTAGATACTAGCCAAGGAACGCCCATCAAGCGGGTATGTGTCGCTCTCTTTTGTAGCTAATGTGACTGTAGGGTTAGGCTACATGTTTACGTTTTATGAATGTTCAGACGCTTTTATTCAAAGTGACTTATTATAAAGTGCATACATCACTGGAATTTGAACCCACAACCTTTGCAATGTTAATGCAATGCTCTCAGCTACAGGAACACCTGAGACTTTATATGAGAAATGTGTCTCTTACTGTACGTTTACACCAGATGCGGTAGAGGCGGCAAAAACATGCTATTCATGCGTATATTTGGACGCTTGAACATTTTGAGTTTACTAGTGTGAATGCCGCGTGTGTTCTGGCAAGCTACTGGCGCCCCCTCTCAACCAGATTGCACTAGTTAGAATGCACCACAGCCAGCATGCACCAGGTGAAGTTGATTCACTAATTAGCAGGGCAGATGCAGAGGTAGCTTTAGGGTAGCAGTTTTGAGTGATAACAAGAAACAAAGCAGAACTGAGAACAAAGCACTGCAAGCCTGCCATTTCTTGGATTTAAAGATCCTTTGTGCAGAATTAAGCTACTACCTGTGCGTATAGTATTGACGCAAAGGGCTCCTGACCAAGGAGGGTTCCTTGTGTTGGTATGGGACCAGAATGTTCTTTACATTATACAAGATGATTTTTAATGCAGAAAACGGCAAATAACAAAAAAATAGTCTAGCTGGGTTTTCACAGACTAGGTCGCATATTTGTTAACCCTTGGTTAAATTGCCTAAAAAGGTTTTATTCTCATATTATGATCACATCCTTCATCTTTTCACTGAATCAGTTCATTTTGAAATACAAAATCAATTGCTGCTACTTTCATGAATGTGCCAAGGTGGACTAAAAGGCAGATGTCCATTCTATAACTATAACTCACCTTTAAAAATGTACTGTATTATAACACATGCACAGCCTCATACATGGTTACTGGATGAAATACAACCATATAACATCTCATTGTGTTTTTTTAACTGAAAAGTCATACGGGTTTGAAACAACCAATGTGAGGAATAGTATATGAGTTTTGTACATGGGAACGTTGGAATGCTGTTTTTGTCAAGTTTTTGTACTAGCACCAACCACTGGCCAGTTTTAGTTATTGCACAAAGACAGTACCATAAATCACAACCCACAAATCCACTGCAATAAGAGCTATGTATTGTATTGGTGAATTGATTTTATAAAGAAAGATTGCAATTATGCATGAAACTGTATCTTATTAATTGTTTAAAAGAATAAAATACCTTATTGTGGTAATCATAGCTGTTCCAAGGACATTTCTTGTTGCTTGAAATATAAAAGCAGGTGGTCGATTACCTTTGATAAATGAGTTGCCTTTGACGTCCTGACAAAGACGGAGGTTTATTCTACGTGAGGCGTTGTTCGCTTGCTGTTCCAGCAAATCGTGAATGTTCTTGTTGTAGATTTCATAGATCGAAACCCAAACAGAAAACTTAGTGTGAATGTCCATGTCCAGAGCCAAACTTTTCTCATTCGCTCCAGTGCTAATATCACACAAAGAAGAACCATCTGGTTGAAAAACAAAAGTTATTTGTCAATATTGTTGTAGCTAAAAAAATAATTTGTATTGTTTAATTTTGGTAGTATTTGTGTGTTTAGTATATATATAGACCCTTTTACTGTTTGTACACAATGATGACGTGGCAGCGTATGCGCGCGCATTTAGGCAACGGAAGTATCGTAAGAATCAACAGTGAAGCAACACAAACAGTAAGTTATTTTTAAAAAATTGACTTTATCAACATTTTCAACACAGCTACCAGATCCGTGTACTATAGTGGAGTGGATAAAAGACGTTAGCAGATGGCCAAAAATAAAGTTGCCAGATACATATATACGTATATTAGTATATTATATTAGTGCAACCAAACGCAACAACGGGACATTTTGATGTTGAGAAACCGTTTTAATAAACTTTCTGAGTTGCTACCACGTTAGAACCAATGGGGAATAACACCACTTCTGTTGCCCAAATGCGCGCGCAGGCTATTTGATCACGTGAGCTGGAAAAGGGTCTATTTGTGTGGATTTTGAACATTTACTTAAAAACACACCAATCTGGCAACAATGTTGTTCAGAAAATGTATATTGTTGTGAGCTACTGGTAACGAAAAACACATCATAACTAAAAATCATACAATCCCCCTATGATATATTACCTTGCATGATTACACGTGAAGAAATAAACAAACTTGAATTGAATTAGCTAACGTTAGCCTATACACTTTTGTGCAGCAAGTATATTTATAATATCTGATGTCATTTTCTCCATCACAAAACTGCTACATTGCACTTCTAAAGGTTCTAAACACAACATTTTACCATTATTGAACGATTATTACTACGCAAATTTAAGGATTGTTCCCATCTATATTGATGTATCTGTTCTACTTATCAAGTGTAAAATCGCAATGGATCGCGCCTTACAGTGACGTCAGCGGTAGGAATTGTTGGATTTATTAATAAAAAAACTAAAATAAAAATCTATCAATAAACCAACCAACCAACCAACCAATAAATAAATAAACAAACAAATAATTAAATAAATATAATGTAAAATGTTAATTGTATTGCATTGCGTTTGCAATGATTAATCATTGAATAACCAAACATAATCGCAGCACATTAAAAACAGTATGACAATCCCTGCCATAACTAATTTATTGTAGCAAATTCTTTATTTTTATGCTTATTTTATTCCTATTTTTATTTTCATTTTACCCGTGCTTAACACGTCAAATGTCAACGCCGCAGGCGTTCCTATCCACACTATTCCTGAGGTAAATGCGGGCGACGCCATCTTGAGCTCAGATGGGTAAAACCATAGATATCATATAGAAGACTAGATGCCCTATTGGCCGCTGGGGACTGAGAAATACGGCGGCCATCTTAAACCGGTCGTTCTCCTAGTTTCGTTGCATGGCAGCAGATAAGATGTCAGAGCACTGTGGAGCATTTCCCTGTTCTAATCGGCGGACGATCGCAAATAGAGCCCGGAGGATTATTTTCACAAGTACTTTTTAACATCGCGGTACTATTGGTTGTATTTTGTGAATAGAATATTACCAGAAAATTGAGAAAGAGCCAGCTTATTGATTTTACTGTACTGAAATCGTAGCCAGCTAACGTTCGCTAGGCTATGTTTACTGCACCAGCCGCTGTTCACCCTGCAAGGAAAGTGGGGTAAAGTAAAGTAATAATTACAAGAGTTTATCTGTTGTGAGTATTGTGTAAAGCGCTATATAAATGTGTATTATTATTATTATTATAAGGTGCTGTAAGCTGCGTGATCCGCCGAGCTTTAAAAAGCTGAGATGTCAACAGGAACAGAGGATGTTTTCCTTCGTAGGGAGGACATTGAGTAGACTCGGTTTGGAATCGACAACTATCAGTCTGACTCGTTGTCACTGGTTGTGTCTGTGTTTTTAAAGCTCCACTGTGTAAGATCTACTCCCATCTAGCGATGAAAGTCTATATGACAAGCAACTGAATAATACTTTCTAGCCCCCCCCATTCGGAATGCGTTTTAACTCGTACGGTGGCCCGGCCGTGTCATGCCAAGGTTAACATGGCTTCCAGTAGCTACAAAGCAAAAGCAATGAGTAAAAAATGAACAATTTGCAATGTCCTTTGCCTGTGATCCATCAAAGCACACAGATTTATGTTTAACATGAAAAAAGTCTGATTGTCATGATATGTCCGCTTAAAATCACATACAAAAAGCAACCATGGCGGGTTTAAATGGACGCGAATTAATATTATGTCAAAGTACAATGCTTATGTTTTAAGTAAACAATACATGTCCGTGTATATGTAAGAGCTTTCTCTCATATTGGTGAAAAAAGATCGCGCAACTTTCACACGCTTGTAAAATGAAACGAAAGACGCGCAGATCAGACACTTTTATCAATGAAAGGCTAAAAATAGCGCTGTCACCGTGTGTTTGTGCTAGAGGTCAGAAAAGATGAAAAACATTTATCTCAGTACCTCAGATTACATAAATGGGCGGAGAGACGGCGTGTGTCGGTTTGAACACATTAAACCACATGCATGTTTACACTAACAAGTGTTATGCATAATCATGCTAAAGTTAGCCAAGGAACTATAAAACTTCAAGTTTACAACATGGACTGTATAGATGTAAACGAATATGCTGAATTACCTGTGGAGAATATAGAAACAGGGAACTACACTAACCTTTTCCACTGGTGGCACTTGCGCTACCAACTTTTTCAGTTACTGGCGCAAAATATGATTTGGTCGCACATATTTTTTTCAAGTTATATTAAGGCGCTCTGGATAATAATGAACAATAATGAAACTGTATTGCATACAGATATGCTTTTTATTTTACTTGCCATCTTTTAAACCACATTCCGCCTTGTTTTCTTAAACGTTGCAGTGTTTCCCACAGATCTGAAATTTACTTGGTGGTGGTAGCCGGTGAAAAGGGCAATTATTACCCACTGACAAATAATGGTCTGCTATACATGTGATGTAGAACTAATAATGTGTGACACAACACAATACTTTGATTCATTGAAAATTAATATTAATTTCACATTATATTTCATCAATCTAACCACCCCAAACTTTCTTTGCCATTAACAAAGCTGACACTGTTTGTCAAAGCACCACAAAAAGACTTACTGTTTTTGCACTGATATATGAAGCAATTAGACCCCTTTTATCAAACTCAATATAATACAATACTATGTATAGTATATTAATAAACAGTGCAGGTCTATAGATTATAAATGTGACTGATGTTATAATGGTTATAATTTCTATTAGAAAGGCACTTTTACTGCTGCTGCTCTATCTTTCTATTTCTCTCTTGCCGATTTAAAAAGCTTATTCCACTCATTATTTCAGATTTAAAAGTCTACTTGCTGTCCCGGTGACAGACTTTACATTGCTTTGCTCGTTCAGTGCAATTGGCTTGACATTAGCATTGCTTTTTGCTACAATCTCTGTCCAAACTTAATATGGATATGGTTTTAGAAAATATATGGTTAATTAATAATAAGATTATTAAAAAAATGTGAGAAAGAAAATGCAGCGCGTGGTCGTAACAAGAACCATCGCCATAGAAACCGGAGGCACGCTGAAACTGCACTCGAGCTTTAGCGCGGTAGCGCTCATGGACGTTTTCCGATCGACTCGGGTTATACACACAATATTAATCAGACTTGGGACCCAAAGTATTTAAACTAGGTCCTAACCGGACCCGACTGACCATTAAAAAATAAACCCGGAACCATACGAGTCCCGCGTCCTCAGTGAAGAAAGACCTCTGCTCAAGTTCAGAAACAAGGAAGACACTGCGCTTGCGTCGCGTCCCATCCAATTCATTGAGAAACAGCTGAGCACGCAAACGCACACTGATAGGGAGAGACACGACGTGCTTTCACGCAAAATGAAGCCAACGTGTTGAAGGCTCAGAGCACGTTATAAAACGCATTCTTAAGATCCACATTTCTGTTTTAATAAATGCTCATAGTAAATCATAGCATATTGTCTAAAACATTAGGTAGCACATTTGCGACCCATTAAAAATTAGGGTCGCAACGGCAGTTCAAAAGGTCGCATATGCGACCATTTTGGTCGCAGTGTAGCTCCCTGAGAAAGTGCAACTTCAGTGTCCCTTGAGCCCCCTCTTGGAAAACTAACTCCAATAGACGGGTTGCACGGCGACGTCACTAACTGGTTGCGCGCGCAACCGAGGGGCAGAAAGAAGAGACGTGCATTGTGTTGTATGCTAGTAGCGGTGTCTGTAAGTCAAAATGCCAAGGAATTTTTGCGTGGAAAATAGTACCAACAGAGTCAGTGCTGGGTGCCTGATGTTAACATACCAGTAGATGCGACTATTACGTTACTAGCATTATAATTATAAAATTATAATTCATACATGTATCACAGTAACACTGCAAAAATAAAGACAGAAAAACAGATACAACTAAAATCAAGTCTTATTTATGTACAAACATTAAAGAACGCTTCAATAATTAAGGTTGTTGCAGTAGCAGATCAGCTCACCAATCGGTCTTTCTGCCCCTTGGTTGCGCGCGCACCCTGCAATGTTTGTAAACTTGCAACCCCTCTATAGTGACTTTGGTCTTGATGTTTTTCCTGTCACGTTGTCGTTTAAAATCCCCGTTTCGCTTCCTTGGCGATTTGTTTTAATGTCCTCGAGAATATGTCCTCATCAGGCTTTCAAATCAAAGCATTAGATCGCAGGTTCATCACGGTGTGCGGTTGTTGTAAAATCCGAAGGATTCAGCTACGCAGATCACAGGCTGGATACGATACGTCATCAAGCCTGGTTTATTTAAATCAACTGAGCATTACATTCGCAAGTCATACGCATATTACATCAATTTACAATTAACTAAAAATAATTGTCAGCTTTATAATTGTTAATATTCTGAAATAAGACTGTCTTGATGACGTATACCGCCTACACATGCAACCTCCGGAGGCTTCAGCTATCGGCCAGCATGAGTGTAGAGTGAAAGCGCGAAAGGCGGAGCTTGAATTTCAGGAATGTCCCTCGTCGGCGAATGTATTTCAAAGATGGAGGCACAACATGGATTCAGCCAGAGAGCGCTTCGACGGTATGCATTTTAAATAGCAGATTCTACACTTACGAGAATACTTTCATTAGTGGGTGGGAAGTAATTACACATGAATGAGCACATACTTTTGAAAGAAAACATGGGTTTTTGTTAAGAATTAACTCAATAAAGTACACAGTAGAGCTTTAAAGATAAGGCTCCACCATGTTGCCAAACTCACCTCTCTTGAACTACAGAAAGGGAGCACGGGAAAGAATCTCTGGAAAACAGTCCTCTTTCAGGGGTGTGTGTGTGTGTGTGTGTGTGCGTGCGCGCGCGTGTGTGTGTGGGGGTTTACAAATCATTTTAAATTGTTTCTTCACCATATAAAAAAGTCTTATTTTATTGCAACTATCTGTTTCTGCATATTTGTCATATTTATAGTGTGTGATTTATAAAATATCTTATGTCCTACACCACATATTTTGATTTTGGACTCACTTTATATCTTATATCAGAATATTTTATTACTGTTTAGTGAATATTCATTTATTCCTACTATGAACATTAAGTGGCGCTGTCCACATTAGTGTTGGTAACACTAAGATTCTAAACCTAAATATTGACAAACTATATATTGTTGGAAAGCTCAAATAGTATAATTTTCATATTTCATTACCATTTGGGGAAAATTATGACACAGTGAGAGTCAGTTTCTAAAAATGTTACGGGCCCACAGGTAGGCCAAATTTGTTTTTGCATATAACACTAAAACCCTACTCTAAACCTAAAAAATCATGGCAAGCTATATATCACCGGAAAGCTCTCAGAATGTAGTTTTAATATTTCAAAATCTTTTTGCATGAATAATATTGCGGTGACAGTAATTTATTAGTTTGTGAGTATACAAGAGTACAAGAGTATGTGGCAAAATCTAGTGGCAGTTGTTGGTAAAACCATTAAAATTGTGACCCAAACATCATTTTTTTGTGATTTGGATCACAACTACTTGAGACATATTGCTTCATGTTAACATTATTTATTGTGTGAAACATTAACTTTTATGTAATTTTATTTATAAATTAATATGTTACTGCATAATTTGATATATTAAAATAAAGGTAAACGGCTATAAAAATATTTATATTTAATATTTTTACGTTCTAACTCATTTGTGAAAAACCCTAAATTGTCTTCTTTAAAACAAGACCAAGATTAGGTTTCTAGCCCAAAGAATCCCAGAGAAATATTCATTTAAAGATGTACATCACATTGTCACCCCCACTCAAACGGGATTTGCGGCACATAAGGGGTTAAAATACGCCGAACCATGTGTCCTATATCATAGCTCCATGAATGACCTTTGCAGCAAAAAAACCCGCGTGAAAATCTGTTCGGTATTCACTGAGATATGATTAATTAAATGCGCTGATAGCTCAATCCACCAGTCATACAGATTACACTGAGTGGAGCGGGTGACCGATCTAAGATGGCGGCCCCATATCTCACCGCGCCAGTAGGCAGTAGCGGTCGATAGGGCGTCTACCTATATGATGTCTATGGGTAAAACTTCCGGTGAGCCACTACAGCTAATAATAGTCCTATTGCGAGGGATACGAGTCTGCCGTTTTGACTGGCATTTTAATGCTTATTATGAAATCCAGGAAGATCGGCATAATTTGTGCAGTTAGGGGTTAACATAATAGATGATACAAACGCAGTAAACCTTTACAAAACGGTTGTTTTAACTGTAATACACGCTCAAGAACTGAATGTTTATGTGGCGCACGTGCATCTATTAACTGTATCCACACATCCATCCAGTAAAACCTTTCATAGAAACTGACAGTGAACAATAAATACAATAATTATTCAAAAACAACTAATATTATGGTGATAAAAATATGCTGATTTATTTATTCTGCTACTAGGGCCTATATATTATTACAAAAATGAGATTACAGTAACGTTACATAATATATAGCCTACGACATTAACTGCTTATTAGTTAATGTTTATAATAGTTCGTGATGTGTTACGCATACCGTTACTTTTGTTGTGTTTTAAATGAAATATTTAAGCAAATAATTTCATAAGCTCATGTCTTATTTACTGTATAATATTTTCATAAAACGAAAACTGAAAACATGTAATAGGAGTTTAATATGTTTATTATGGTTTGTTTAAATAACTTACATTGTATTGAATGAGAAGCATAAGTTACTGCTGCTGTCGGATCGCATGAAGCTTGATGTGTAGCCATAAAAACTCGATAAGTCGATTAAAAATTGCCGTTTAAAAAAACCTCACACCAGGGACAGTTGTGACATTTTAAACCATCACCTGAAACGTTTAAAAACAAGAAGTCTCTGTATATTCCATGTATTAAACACTCGACTGACTGTCCCACTGTAGAGATACGGCATGTCTCTGTGCTTTTATTTGCACATTGAAGATCTGTCGCCCCCGAGGAACAACATGAAACGATTGAATATATCTTGATGTATCAGGACACTTCTTAATTTCATCCTCACACTGGTTCATACATGAAATTATGACCGTAATCATCATGGAAATCACCGGCTCTGGTCCAGTGACAGTACGCGCCGGAAGTCGCACCCACAATTCGCGCAAAGCGTCATGGGGCGTAGGAATAGTGTGGATAGAAGTCATTGGGAAACCCAGGACGTCAAAATATAATGCTAAAGGGGTACCCTACAAACAATGAAGATGTGGCCGGTGAGCTTTTATATCTTTATTCTATGGGTCATTCTCAAAGTGCATTTGGACATTATTTGTTTGGTTGAGGGATTAAGATTTCTAAAGTAAATTGTTTTGTATAAAAGACAAATGTTTAAAGTATTAAATCTTTAGAATTTAGATGTATTTACTGTGTAAGTGGCCAAATATCTGCTGTTATTTAAATGGTCTGCTTTATGGTAATTTAAAATTAAGCATTTGATCACTGTTAAATCATGTTTGTATGAAATGGTATTTGTCTGCTTGTTTTTAAAAATAATAATATTTGTATCTGTATTTAAAGGTTTTTCACCTAATTGGTTGACTGAATGAACACTGCATTGAATTTCCAAATAAAAAAGGGAAAAGGAGAGCAAAAGTGTGGTCAATGAGTGAAACCTAGTTGGATTCTTCTTGTAGTGGGCTGACTTTTTCAAGTGAAAGAATTCTGCATATTGTTAACCTTGCAAACAGTGAGGAAGCACTTGACAGTGTGTGAAATTAATTTGAGATATTCACACAATGTGCGTCATGGGAGCGGCTTCTGTGACTCCGATCGCTTCCTGTAATCACGTCACTACTAGCAAGCTTCTGATTTTCAGATTTTTCAAATCGCAGGTTTTCCGAGGCAACGCTCAATTTGCGTCATTGTGCGCGTTAATTTGCGATATTGAGACGAATGAGGTGGATTCACGTCTACCACGCCGCGAGACCTCCAGATGCATGTTTACGCTTCTTTACATTGACTTAACATTGAAATAATTTGCGCCAGATGCTCTATTCGCATTTGGTGTGAACGTAGCATTATGCTATATGATACAACTTGCATAGGCAACTCATAGGTTTTAAAACTATAAACACAGAACGATCTGCACCATGCCAACCTCTCCTTTTTCTGCAGTAATACTTCGGTCATGACTTGAGCAATATCAAAAATAAATAGACAGATGAATAAGTCACAGTAATAGTAAAAAAGAAAAAAAATTGGCACATTTTTCACAATAGCAAGGCTTTGTGCTGAGATGTCTGGCCCAGAAATCTTTCTTCCAGCTAGGGCTATTAATTAGAAATGAACAACAGTTGAGTTTCCACTGAACACAAACCAAACACTGAGCATAACACACACAGCCTACAGTAAAAACATATATATATATGTATGTGACAATAAATATTTATATAAATAAACTTGATAGTTAGTCAGAAAGTAAAAAGCAGAAATCACATACTACAGTACATTTCAATGGCTACAATTTAATGAAATAATGGTGCCGCTGACACACAGTTTGCTTGGAGTCGACAGTTTACATTTTATTGTTACGGTTATTCTGTGTTATAGGCAAAAAGGCATGAGTTCAGATTAAAAAAAAAAAAAAGGATCAAGTAACGATAACTGGACTCACATGGCATGGCAGTGCTGGCTTATTCACATCTGTCATTATATATTAATGAAGAATTATTCAACCGGCACCATCACAATTATACTTTCTGAAAACCACACCATCCGTTTCAAAATGGCAATTTAATGAAATGAAATAACCATTATGCACACCATGCCTTAAATGACTTTGAGGTTAAAAAATGAAAACCTTATAAATAAAATTCTGCTGCTAATATTATCAGATATGACCATAACTTTTTGATTTCACTTGACCATAATAGCACAAATGAAATATGTATACCTTGCCTACACTGGTTATTTAAGCGTGAATGGTTCCTAACATTAAACACGTTGCAAAGACAGAACAAAAGATGTGATTACCTGTAATTATTGACGTCAAACCAGATTAAATGAAATTATTATTTGTTTAAAAAGCTGAAATGTTTTTGCCGTCTCCGTCAGTCATAAATAATGTTGGCCTGTGTCACAGGAGAAGACCCAAATGGTCCTGACTTGCTGTCTCATCTGTTGAGATACCTATCTGGACTCGTTCTGGATGATGAAAAAATGTATTTGTGCCTTTGAGTCTGTCATGATGGGACTCATGTGTGTCAACACCAATCACAGCAATGTCTCTCAGACAAGCTCAGTGCTGATATGATGAGTTTGGCTTGAATGTTAACCTGACCTGAAAAAATTTTGATGCGTAAGTGTGTTTCATCAGTATTTCTTATTCTAGGATGACAATACCAGAAATCTCAGTCCTCTTGGACACTTCCCATCATCTGACAGTGCCTGACCATGAATTTCCATAGTGGAAAACATTCCCAGAAGACTGGAAGCTGTTTGGAGAACAAACTCCACGCCAATAGTTTAAAAATTAAGCGCTCAATGGATATGGTCATATATAAATGTTTGCATGACCACAATCTTTTGGACATGCAGTTTATGTAAATGGGATTGGTAAAGTATAATGTTTTATGGTCACTTTATCAAGTAATCAGTGCTCTGTGATAAAATACAAATATCAAAACCATGTATAATTATTATATATCACAAGAAAGGGCTTATTTTGAAATGGTGCCTGCCAAATCTTTTGTTGTTTGTGTTCAATCAAATTGCTAGTGGTATTTTATTACAAATTATTGTCACTTTAAAATGTACATTTCCTTATTAAATTGATGTGACATTGCACTTCTGTTGTTTATTCATGTTTTACAATTTTCCTATTCAATCTATATCATGGTAATACATTTGCATATTGTTGGGCGGATATGCAAATATTATTATTTTTCATGTTTTATTTTTAATTTCTTTTTTCTGTACAAATAAAAACACGTTTGGTGCTGTGTGGGGTCATCATTTGCTATTACATGATGCGTAAATACGGTCTTTAATGCTTATAGAAGGAGGCTGCTGGCCGGATGGCTGATGTAGAGATTAGTTACAGAGGAAATGAGCTTTAACTGATGCCATATAACTGAAACCAACTGCATTCAGACTCAGAGAGAGTGACGGGAGGGCACGATCATTAAAAAAGAAGAAAAGATGAATGAAAACCCTTTAAAAGAAATTTAATGCAGTTAAATGCAAATCTCTTATCTAGCAATGGGCTTTTAATTATTATGCAAATAGAGGATGCAGTAGGATGTGACATCACAGAGGGCATGATGGGACACCGCCGCCTCTCCTCGGCACCTCATAAGTCACATGGACGCTTCATTGAACCAACTATAAACATTGTACTTTTTTATAGTTTGACATACTGTACATTGTGCAGTGGGAGGTGTTTTGGCTATACAATTGCATTCTGTACATCATTTTCGAGAAACCTTTTAAATTATTGAACCTTAATTGTACATCAACTGTAGATGAAGATAACATATAAAAATCACAGTGACTATAAAAAAAAACATGGTCAAGAGGGGATAGAGAAATAAAAAAATATAGACCCCTTCACAGTTCACGTCACAGGCGGTTCCCACTGCGCATGTCGGGGTCAGAAAAGTCATTACAGCAGATTGAGTTGTGTATTATTCGGTATCGTCAAAAAATATTTACATCCGATCGAGGTGAATTCTCAATCCTTATATTACTAAACCTTAGCGCAGCCTTTGACACAATAGATCATAAAATCTTACTCAATAGACTAGAAAACTATGTTGGTATCAGTGGTCAGGCTTTAGCCTGGTTTAGGTCGTATCTAACCAATCGCTATCACTTTGTTTATGTAAATGAGGAAGAGTCATATCACTCCCTGGTTAAATAAGGTGTACCGCAGGGATCAATTTTAGGTCCTATCCTGTTCTCGTTATATATGTTACCTCTAGGAGACATTATCAGGAAACATAACATAAGTTTTCACTGCTATGCGGATGATACCCAGCTTTACATCTCCTCACATCCCAGCGAAACACACACATTTTCTAAGCTATCAGACTGCATTAGCGATGTTAGTGACTGGATGGCACATAACTTTCTCATGCTAAACTCCAATAAGACAGAGATACTTATTATCAAACCGAATCGCTACAAACATAATATGACAGATTACAAGTTGCCCATAGATGGCTGCACGGTGGTGCCATCTTCCACGGTTAAGAACTTAGGCGTGATGTTTGACAGCAATTTATCCTTCGATAGCCATATCTCCAATGTCTGCCGCACAACATTCTTCCATCTTAGAAATATCTCAAAAATACACCATATGCTGTCTGCATCAGATGCAGAGAAGCTTATCCATGCTTTTATGACCTCTAGAAACTCGCTACTCGGAGGATGCCATGCAAATCAGGTAATCAAGCTTCAGTTAGTTCAAAACGCTTCTGCAAGAGTGCTTACTCGATCTAAGAAGTATGACCACATTATTCCAATTCTGGCATCTTTACACTGGCTACCAGTTAAATATCGCATACAATTTAAAATATCCCTAATCACCTACAAAGCCTTAAATGGCCTATAGCACCCTCATATCTTAGAGAATTACTATCAGAATACAATCCATCACGTGCACTGCGGTCTTAAAATTCTGGTCTCTTAATTATCCCTAAAATATCAAAAGTGTCTAAAGGTGGAAGATCCTTAGCCCCTAAGCTCTGGAATGATTAACCAACCGTTGTCCGAGAATCAGACACAGTAGATACCTTTAAATCTAGACTTAAAACTTTTCTCTTTAACAAGGCATTCACATAATTTGTTTTAGTAATGGTACTCATCTCACAATTTTTTTTGTGGCGTTAAGGCCACTTGTCGAGGGCGGGACTTTAGTCCTTCTAAGGGAGTCAGTGCATCGATCTCCAAAAACATGCGCAGGCCCGTGCATTTTCCTCGTTCTCCCTAAACCAAACAGGGCAGAGTCTATCACGGGGGTGACATTGTATCTTCAATATATATATATATATATATGTGTGTGTATATGTATGTGTAAATGTGTATTTTATTTATTTATTTGGATTACCAAGGTATAATGGCTGTTCTTTCTGGGGTCCAACAAGTAAAAGAAAAAAACAAAGTTACATTACATTACATTAATACATGACAAAAAAAATAAAAATAAAAAATAAATAAATAAAAACAAAAACAAGAAACAATAAAATAAAATATACAAACCCTTATTTCATTCAAAACATCACAATCAGCAAATAATTGAATACTGTACCATTAAATCATTCTTAGCTGGATTATTCAGTAAGGAAAATAGGTAGATACAGTACAAATGAATTACAGTTTTGGAGCATTTCTCAGATGTTGTTAAACCTTCACATCATCAAGTCAGTTGTGCATAACATAAAAGCAAATTCTCATTGTTTTGGACAAATTGTAAATGCTTTGGTACAATCATGCACTTGATCATGTAAACTTGTCTGCTGTTTGATACATTTTCAATTGCTCATGTAATTTTTCATCAAAATACATTATACAGGTTTCTGTTGAATAGTCTTACACCTCAAAACATTTAGAAATTAGTTTATCACATAAGTCATGATATTCAGAATGGTTGACCTTTTTGTGATAATGATGTTTTTGTGTGAACTGAATTGATACATTTCTGAAGGGGAATAATCCGTGCTCTGCGAGGAAAGATATCTGTTGTGATTGTGGATGAGAATCTGCCTGACGTCCTGGGACATCAGGAGAAAATTTTGAGTTGAGATTAGATTGTTTTACATTATACAGTGAACCATTCGTGTTTTGGTATTTTGTAATTGTAATGTAAAGTTTGATTTACAGTTTTTCTCAGTTGCTTTGTAGAATTTCTTAAATTACAGATCAGGAATTAATTTTCTGATTCTCGCTGTTTTGGGCAAATTGCAAATGCTTTGGTACAATCATGCAGATGATTATGTACAATTGTTTGCTGTTTCCTACATTTTCAGTTTTCATTAAAATACATTACACTGGTTTCTGTTGAATATTCTAAAATCTTTTAACATTTAGAAATTAGTTCATGATACAAGGCATGTAATACAGGATTTTTAGTCTTTTGTAAATGTTAACTGAATTGATAAATTGCTGTCAAGTTAATCTTGAAATTTTGATTTACAGAAAATATCATGGTACTCAGGTCATAAGTAATTCGGTAAGTGAAGGTCATGATAATTTGATCTTACAACGCAATTACTGAATTAGTTATGATCTGGTACAGTGTGCTGAAGTGAAACTCATGGAAATTGATTTTGTTAGCAATTATATTTCAAATGCTGCTCATCCCTGTGCATATACCCACCATTAAAGTGACACTGCATTGCTTCAATTCATGATCAAATGAACAAAACGCATTTATTTTTTCCATAAATGCATATAAGTAATAATACAGTGATTAATATGGGGTGTATTTTTTAAGTTTAGTTTTGCTTAATAGGCACAGATTTGTAAAATTATTAATCTTCAGTACAAAAAACATAGAAGGTTTAAAATTCTCAGACCATCGCCTTAATTTCCTAAGACCCAAGCTTTGGTTTAGCTTGCATTTTAGATTTCTTTCAGCTATTTGGTGTTAAGAAGAACCAATAAATATAATAACCAAATATTTTTCTTTGAACATGAAGTAGTGTAATTGTCCACGTTGTCTACAACAGGTTCCAGTTACACAGAATTAAGTATTATGGTGCAAACAACAAAAAAATGTGATATCCACGTATGTTGACATCCAGGTCTTAGGAGGTTAAAACATATTTTTGGCCAGAGAAATTTGTTGATTGCATTAAGTGTCCAGCGTTACACACTTGAAGTGCATCATCCAGATATTTAAAGTACATTTTATTTTTGGGTATTTTTACTGTGAAGACTACTTACACTATTATACTAAAAAATGGCTTAGAATGGTGCATAAGTGTGCGATTTGGGACACACCTTTCAAGTCCTATTAGATCATCAAAATATTGTCAGTGTATTAAAACTTTCAGGAATTTTTTTAACCATTTAAAAAAAGAGACTTCATTCTATTGACAAGGAAACCAGTGCTATAGTGAATTATGTTGTCTTTTTATATTGTATATTGATGTTGAGTGTTTCTGCATCTTTTAAGTTCTAAATGAGAGCTGAGTTGCCGTGGCAACGTGACGCATCATCAGTCAACAAAGACCAGCACCAAACTCTAATCTCTCTCAACTCTTGTAAAAGGTTAGTAAAAATGATTACATTTCAAAGAAAAAACATTGTAATTCACACGCTTTAATGTCAAAGTAAAGTTTTTATCGAATATTTGGTAACACTTTAACATTAACATTAGTAAATGCATCAAAAAACATGAACAAACAATCAACTATATAGTTTTTCAGCATGTATAAATTCTTGTTAATGTTAATGTCAATACAATTATTCATGTTAGTTCATGGTGCATTAAATACAGTTTTTCTCAGTTGCTTTGGAGCTTAAAATGTATGCGTGCATTTCTCAGAACAGAACAGATCTCTATAAACTGCACAACATTATGGCTTCGTTCATACTGCAGGGCTTAATGCTCAATTCCGATTTTTTGAAAAAATTAGATTTTTTTGCAAGGCCGTTCACATTTCCAATAAAATGCGACCTTTTGTGGTCTCCTGTGTGAACGTGAAATGACCCAGAAGTGACCCGCATGCGCATAAGAGTACTCCACGGTCAAGGACATCACTTGTAAGCTAACGTTAAACATGGATGTCAACAACGGTGTAGTCAACAGTGGAGCTCTTTTTGCAATATTAAAGTTATTTTCCCAACGGAGCCAGCACAATTACAATCTTCTGTTTTTTTATGTAAAATGTAAGGTAACATTTGTTTAATTATTCCTCATATCATTTTAAAGCCACGATCTACAGAACATCACACAAAAAACATTTTGATAACTACACCTAAAAAAAATAAAGGAGATCCTGCCTTGGAAACTCCGGCTACAATTCAGTGTTTTTATATAATTTGGAGATTTAGCGCGTCAAAGCAGTCATGACAAAAAAAACGACAAATGAGAAATGACAAATAATTTGTGTTTGTTACTGTAAATGATAAAAACTAAGCTTTATATACAATTCATTAAACGTTAATTTATAACAAGAAAAACACTGAAATTAATGATTTTATAGACACTACGCGTTATTATTTAGCATAGAAATACCTGCTTCCTTGCTTTGACTTTGATCATCTCTGTATTCACTTTAGATACAGAAAGACCTGATGAAATTATTTATTTCAGGAATCTCTTTGCTATCATTTGAAAGTGAACACACGAAGACAGTCGTGTCAGGCATAAATATAGGTTTGGTGCAGATATTTTCCGTTTCAGCACCGAAATTTAAAGAAACGGCTTACCTGTTTTGTAGTTTAACTTTTGACAAAATAACCAGTTTGTTTTAAATACATTTTAAAAACTTATACCCGTCGAAAAACATCCGTTTTTTAATGTTTAGTTTGATGAACTCCTAAATATGAGACGAAGAGCACCTAGCCTGTTCGGCTAAATTGCATGCGCAAGCATGGCCAGCACGCAATAGCGCAACATCGATACAACGAAACGCAATCCAAAATTTACAGACTTAAATTAGATCAGAATTTACGTTTATCATAAATACAATTTTTTTTTTATAAAATAAGGTCAGAAGTAACAAAGTGCAGAACAAATGTGCAAAATGCCTCAAGTGCACGGAAACAAAACACAAGCCAAATAGATAAATCAGATAACCCAGAGTGATTTATAAATAAAATAAAGAAATTATTAAAAGAACGAAAGTATAGCCAGAATTGCCAGCTTTGTCTTTTAAATGTGGAAACAAAGAGGCAATGGTTTATAAACATAGAAACCTCTTATGGACGTCTCGACCGGTCACAGGGGTTGTTGGATTTATAAACGCATTTTAAAAATATTTATTGAAAGCTGCTACTTATATTATTCGCAGCATTATAATAATATGCTATATATTAATATATTTGGAGAACGCTGTTATATGTGAAATCATATAACGTGTGCACCCATACGGCCAAAATTTAATGATGTGGAGCAGTGTCGCCCATGGTTGTTGTTTATCTTATCGTTCTTGCCTACTTCAATGCAGAATTATGACGTTTGTAGCGTATCAGTGACGTACGGGTCGGATCCATGTGGCCTGGCCGTTCAGACGAAGGTCGCATTTCAAAAGATCGGATACGTATCGGATTCAGGACCACATACCCAAGTGGCCTGGGTCACATTTGAAAAGATCGGATCTGTGTCGTTCAGACTGTCATGAAAAGATCAGATACAGGTCGCATAGGGGCAAAAAAATCGGAATTGGGTCGTTTCAGACTGTAGTATGAACGTAGCCTATGTGATGCCCGGCAAAAGCCTGTAACTTGTTCAAAATCTTTAGTTCATCTCTCAAAAGTAAATTTTTACATCAGTGAACATGTCAGTGCCATCAAAATAGCAAATCCGTGTCAAAATGTTTAGTCATGTTGTCAACATACCAAGTATACCTACACAATTATAAGTGTCAGTATTTTCTGATGTTAACTGTGATGCATTCACCTTTTTACCATTTTTAATGCTAATTTGTATATTGGACAATAGTATAATAATTTGCATGATTGTTTTAAAGCATTTGCAATTTGTCCAAAACAATGAGAAATTGCTTATGTTGTGCACAACTGACTTTATGATGTCGACGTTGATTTAAGTGATTTGAAAAAATTATTTCTGATCTGAGAAATGCTCCAAAGAGACTGAGAAAAACTGTAATAAGTAAAAAATGTATTATGTCATGTGATAAAGACAAATGCAATTTGGCATCTCCAATTCATCTAACCTGCATGTTTTTGCCTGTAGGAGGAGACCGGAATACCCGGAGTAACCAACTCTGACACCGGAAGACCATGCAAACTTAGAAACGCC
Organism: Paramisgurnus dabryanus; assembly: GCF_030506205.2. Lineage (NCBI taxonomy): Eukaryota > Metazoa > Chordata > Actinopteri > Cypriniformes > Cobitidae > Paramisgurnus > Paramisgurnus dabryanus. The sequence goes on along the minus strand of NC_133356.1, from coordinate 28,075,038 downwards.
ACCTGGCTCGAACCGGGGACCTTTTTGCTGCCGTTTGACTCTCATTATAAAGGTAAGTGTGCAGTTTTATAGTCTTAGCAGTGTTTTATACATGTTAAAAAACATCACGGCAAACACACTTAGAGTCTTAGTAAGACTGAAAAAAAATCCATTAATAGTTAAAGTTCATTGGTTAGGTAAGTGGTCACATTTGACAGTTTAGGTCCGGTTTTACAGACAAGGGTTAGCTAAAGCCAGCACTAGGCCTTAGTTAAATTAAGTTGTTAAAACATCATTTATAATCATGCCTTAGAAAAAGATGCTACTGATGTGTATCTTGAGACAAATCGATGGCACTGGCATGAAGTTATTTTCAGTTAAGACAACTCAAACAAATGTCTTTATCTAGGACTATCCTTAAAAGTTTCCTCGACTATGAAGACTTGTATGCTTTAATACTTTATATTTGCCTTCAACTACTAAAATTAATTGATAGAAACACATTAAATATATAAATTACTTCAAAAACCCCAACAAGTAATACTCATTTTAACCTATTTGGACTAATTTTGAATGTCCATCAGGCTGGTTTTGTTCAGCAGATCTGGCAACCCGGTTTATAATCGCATAATTTTATAATATACTGATTGAAGACTTGTTTATCACGTTTAAACTCTGGCCGAAAAGTGCAAATACAAAAAATTAATCAAAGTGATTAGTACAACAAATTAAAAACACAAATGCAAATGTCTGGTTAACATGACCTCTGCCTGCAACATCCATTTACACGTTGACAATTGTTTTCTGTCGCACAGATTGATGGCTAAATTTGAACCCACAGTAAGGGCTATACAGGCCATGTTTACATTAGAAAGCATCTGCGTTTTAAAAAGGCATTTTAAAATGAAAATGATCCTCGTCTATACTGGCATTTCAAAAAATATCTTCGTCCACACTATACAAGACCATAATGTGTAAAATAACGTATTACTCTAATAAAAGATTACCTTTAGCGCATATTGGCAAACATTCATATCTGGATTAATTTGCTGGTAATGATACCAGACAATATTCACAAAACTTATCAACAAACCATTGATTAAAATGAAGAGACAAATTATATGAAATGAAATTCGATTTAAAGAAGCAAACTAAACTTAAATTAAACTCGAAAATTATGTCTGACCCTCTCTATTTCTCCCATCATGCTGACCTTCGATCCATTACAACCAGACATGGGGACTTGTGACTTGGTGACTTGGACTCGAGTCGACTCGAGTCGCTATTTTTGTGACTTGTGACTTGACTTGACAAAAATTAAAATACTTGGGACTTGACTCGGACTTGGAAGTTAAAGACTCGGGACTTGACTTGACTTGAGACACAATGACTTGAATGACTTGAGTGTTAATCACATCATGTTTTCAGTTTGAATATAAAATATATAAATTATTTTAAAAAATAAAGTCGACCCAGCTGGAGCGCAGGCTGAGAATGGTGTTGTCATGACTGAATCACGACACTATCATTCGTCATGCCCTCTCGTACCTTACGCACACCACGCCCACTTAGATCAGATATCAACATGTCAGCCGGAGGGGTAGTGGGGGTCATCACTTTCAGCTTCAACAAGATGACAAAAGACGAACAGTGCGTTGCAAGAAATGCAACATTAAAATTACGGGCAGCCAGACGGCAACCTCCAATTTCGTTCGTCATTTAAAGAGCCATTATGTCCAGTAAGTGCTTGTCATTTTGTTAATATCTGGTTAGTTGGTAGTTAGATAATGTAATAATAGCTAATGTAGCCCTCATCATACCGTGTTGGGGACAAATGTGGGCAAAATAATTTTGATTTATTTTTAAAAATACTTATTTTTTTTAATACTGTACTTATTTTTCAAGTTTGCCACCTGAACACACACACAGAGAAAAGAAAAATTACTTGATTCTACAATGTTAGGGGCGGTTCACGTCGCATCTTTTGCGCGCTCAAGTTCGTTATTTCAAATTTAGGCGCGCGAACAGAAGAGGTGCGACGCGCTCGTTTTTTCTGGGCGCATGTTTGAGAGAGAGAGAGAGAGAGAGAGAGAGAGAGAGAGAGAGAGAGAGAGAGAGAGAGAGAGGAGAGAGAGAGAGAGAGAGAGAGAGAGAGAGAGAGAGAGAGAGAGAGAGAGAGAGAGAGAGAGAGACTGTTCAGACATGAGCTGCATGAGCTCTTAGATATTTTTCATTGTTTTGCCGTTTTGAGAGAGGAGTTTGATAAAAAAATTACAAAATCTTAAAGAACTATAGATACAGAACGGAATTGTGAAAGAATTAACTAAGACAATACAGCTTTTTGCTTTTAAAAGCAAATATTCAGCACAGAGGATTAAACTGCAGCAGCACAGCACAGACCAGAGCCTGCGGGGGAGGGAAATTCAAAAGAAAACAAGGCTAAAACTTCAACAGCTCACACAGAGAGAAGCAGTGAGTAAAAACTGAAACTGCACTGGACTATTAGCTTTCTACCTTTAAACAAAAGAATATCTAATTGAACTTTTCAAATGTTATAAGCTATAATTAAGCTAATGGCTAATATAGCTAACCTGCACTCTGACTCTCAGTGCATTCATTTAAATGAGGCTGAGAATATGAACCAATCAAACGAGCCGCTGCAATCAGCTCACTCTAGCCATATACAGATGAGCTCAGACTGTGTGCCTATACACTATCCCTCTGATATTAAAACTGAGTCTGCAAGGAAAATATACAAGCAGAAACTACTAAAAGAAAACCCAGAAACACTGTTCTCAGACCTGTTTAAAACAGGAGAAGTCTGCAATCTGATCTTCTTTACTGATCATCCCACTGCCTGCCACAAAGCCATTATTAAATATTACCCTTCTGTGAAGAAAGAGGGCATCTGTAACGGCTGGAAAGTTAAAATCAGAGAAGCACATGATCCTGACAGTACAGAGATAACTGTAAACATCTACAAAAATGGTACAGTCATGGTACAGGGAAATTTAAAATTATTCCAGACTGACTACAGCTCCATATGTGAAATAATGAAAAAAGAGAAAGTCTTATCATCTGAACAAAATTCACAGAGCATTATCACCACAGATCTCAGGTCAATCACCACAGAAACTGAGAGTCCTGACCAGAATCTGCTCAAATCTTTACCAATACTCCAAGAGCATTTCACAAGACTGGAGATAGAGATGGTAGAGCTGAAAGAAACTGTACTGAAACAAGAACAAACAATGCATTCATACACATGTGAACATCAGCAGCAGAACACAGAACAAATAACACAGAGACTGTCATCACTCACACAACAAATTAGAAATCTACAGACAGAAAATGAGAACTATAAGAGTGATGTGAACACACTGAGAATTCAACTACAGGACAGAGAAGAGTTCATGCTAGAGATGAGACAGCAGATCAAAGATTTACAGCAGGAGAAAGAGCAACAAGACAACGAGATTCATGCACTGAAAGAACAGCTGATCGAGCTGCTCAAAGCCAGAGAAGAAACAAAGCAGATAAAACTCATGGAAAAAACTCAACCCATCTCCACCCCAGAGACCACTGACACAGACAGCCAACATCTACCACTCACCAGCTCAACGAGGCCTGACATAGACAACTTACAGTCCTCACAACAGGCTCCACAATCTGACCAAACACAACAGATCTCATCTGACAGGAGCACAACGCAAACCAGCCCTCAAATAGTTCTACTTATTGATTCCAACGGGAAATTCATTGATGTCAATAAACTTTTCCCAAAACATAAAGCTGTTAAACTCTGGTGTCCCAACACAGACAAAGCTCTGGAGCTTCTGACAGTATCCCAGCTGGGCCACCCCAGCCATATTATAATCCATACTGGCACAAATGACCTAAGGAGCAAACAGGACAGACTATCAGATTCTTTCAGAGCGATTGTTGAAAAAGCACGACACACGTTCCCCAACTCTAAAATCATCCTGTCTACACTGCTTCAGAGGAAAGATTTCCATCCCAACACCATTAATAAAATAAATGCCAACATCTCCAGACATTGTGCCCTCCTGCCTAATGTTCACTTGGCCCACCACTCAGACCTGGACACTGACTGTCTATATGATCATGTTCATTTACGTAAACATCTGATACACATCCTGGCAAAAAGACTCAAAGATGTTGCTCTAAACAGGACCAGCCAAACAAGTCCCAGATGGGAAAGAAGCAACCCTAACACTTCAAGACACACTTCAAGGAATAACATCCCACCCAGCAACTCATCCAGAGCCCTGCCTAGAGCTTTAACAACCAGGCAGGAGCCACAGAGACAAAAACTGTTTTACAAAAACCCCACAGCTCCTGTAGAATACTGCACAGTAGCGGAACCTCCTCCACAACAGAACCCACCTCAGCCGCCTAAAATGACATACGCCCAGGCTGCCAGTGGAGGAATAAACCAAACTAATGTGGACCTTCACAACATCCAAAACATGCTGAGTATTATCTGCTCTCACATACTAACACAAACTAATTATAAGAACTAAAAAACAAAAAAAAAAACAAAAAAAACAAAACAAAGAAAAACACACAAGTTGAATGTTGTAAGTAGTTATACATTGTCTTAATAGTTTTGTGATTCTCTCAAGTATATATATATATATATTTTTTTTTTATCTTTCTCTTCACTCAAAATGGCAAACAAAACCTATAAATCATCTTAACAGTTTTGCGATGAAATCACTTAGTATTTCAACATGGAATATTCAAGGTATTAAGTCCTCAATATTTGGCCTGAAGAGTAGAAACTCTGATTTCATGAAAGAATTACAAGACTTAGATGTCATCATATTACAGGAAACCTGGTGTAGAGAACATGAGTCCACTGGTTGTCCCTCAGGTTACAGAGAAATTATATTACCATCAATCAAACTCACATCAGTCACACAAGGGAGAGATTCAGGGGGAATGATAATCTGGATTAAATCTGGATTGTCCATAGAATTAGTCAAAAAAGAAAAATGCCATCTATGGTTGAAAATTAAAAATGGCATCCTAACATCTCAGCCTGTCTTTCTGGGTGCCATATATATACCTCCCTCTGAGTCTCCATATTTCCAAGAAGAAACATTTCAAAATCTAGAGCAAGAAATCAGCCATTTCCAGGCCCAAGGAAATGTGTTACTTCTGGGTGATTTAAATTCAAGAACCGGTGTAGAATTAGATTTCATAGATTCACACGGCACCCGACTCATTACAGGAAATAATGCATGTTTTCGTTCTCACCCCCCCAGAACAAACTGTGATCAAATAGTAAACTCACATGGAAAGCAGCTACTACAAATTTGCCGTAGTCTAGGTCTGTACATTGTCAATGGACGACTAAGAGGGGACTCATTTGGTCGGTACACTTACAGCTCATCTCTTGGTAGTAGCACAGTGGATTATGCAATCACTGATCTAGATCTTTCCTCTTTGAGAGCATTCACAGTCAAACCTTTAAAACCCTTCTCTGATCACAGTCAAATCACAATCTATATTAAAAAATCGGAAACAACCACAAACACTAACAGGACACAATACCAAATGAACAAAATAATAACTTTTAAATGGACTGAAAACAGTGTCACAAATTACACCAATGTCATTGAATGTACAGAAATACAATCTCTTTTACATTCTTTCCAAACACATCAATACCCTAAGAACAAATTAGGCATCAATCAGGAAGTAAAAGATCTAAATGATATTTTCTACAAAGTAGCACGAAAAAGTGATTTGACTCTCATCAAAACAAAGAAAAAGAAACTGAGCACTGACAAATGGTTTGATGCAGACTGTAAGTCTCTGAGAAAAAACCTTAGAAACTTATCAAACCAAAAACACCGTCAACCACAGAATCAAGACCTCCGCCTTCATTACTGTGAGGCATTAAGACAATACAAAGCCACACTCCGTCAGAAAAAAGCTCAGTTTCTACAGGGCCAACTAGAAGATATTGAAAAATCTCTCAACTCAAACAAATTTTGGAATAAATGGAAACTATTATACAAATCAAATAAAGAAGATCTGGCCATCCAAGATGGAAAGATATGGAAAAATCATTTCGAAAAATTATATAGCTCAATCGAAATTCAAAACAACAATCAAAGTGAAATAATAACAAATTTAGAAAATCTGGAAAGAACAATTAAAGCAAATCAAAACCCTTTAGATTTCCCTATAACAATGAAAGAATTGGAAGACAAATTTAAACAGCTAGAGCCCAAGAAAGCCTGTGGTGTTGATGGCATCCTGAATGAGATGTTACAATACACAGAGCAAAACTTCAAACTATCAATCCTGAAACTATTTAATGATGTTTTGTGTGTTGGGTATTTCCCTGAGATTTGGAACCAGGGTCTCATCAGCCCCATTTACAAAAACGGAGACAAACAGGACCCCAACAACTACCGAGGCATCTGTGTCAACAGTAACCTGGGGAAGGTTCTCTGCAGCATTTTAAACACAAGAATTTTAGACTTCCTTACGAAGCACAATGCCTTGAGTAAATGTCAAATTGGTTTCCTTCCAAAATGTAGAACATCTGACCACATCTTTACACTTCAGACACTAATTGATAAATATGTACATCAAAACAAAAGAAAATTTTTTGCTTGTTTCATAGACTTCAAGAAAGCATTCGATTCAATTTGGCATGAAGGACTATACCTAAAACTACTCAATAGTGGTATAGGGGGGAAACTCTACGATTTAATTAAATCTATGTACACAGCCAGTCAATGTGCTATTAAAATTGAAAACAAAAGAACAGAATTTTTCCTGCAGAAGCGTGGAGTGAGACAGGGATGCAGTTTAAGTCCAACCCTCTTTAATATTTATATTAATAAATTGGCTAATATATTAGAACAATCTCAAATTCAAGGTCTCACTCTGTACGACACAGAAATAAAGTGTCTCCTCTATGCTGATGATCTGGTTCTTCTGTCACCCACTAAAGAAGGGCTGCAGGAGAGCCTGGATCTGCTGGAGGACTATTGTCAGTCCTGGGCCCTGACAGTGAACCCCCAAAAAACTAAAGTTATGATTTTCCAAAAACGTTCCAGATCTCAAGGTCCAACACACACATTCACACTATCACATAGAACCATTCAGACCACAAAAACATACAATTATCTTGGACTAAAGATCACTTCAACAGGTAACTTTACATCAGCTGTGAATGAACTCAAAGAGAAAGCGCTAAGGGCCTTCTACGCCATAAAGACATCAATTAAAATTGAAATTCCAATCCAAATTTGGCTCAAAATTTTTAAATCAATAATTGAGCCAATTACACTATACGGCAGTGAGGTGTGGGGTCCATCCTTTAAATTAGATTTTGTAAATTGGGATAAACATCCAACTGAAACTCTACATTTAGAATTTTGTAAAAGAATACTTAAAGTGCAAAGAAAAACACCAAACAACGGATGCAGGGCTGAATTAGGCCAATACCCTCTCCTTATAAACATCCAGAAAAGATGTATTAAATTCTGGAAACACCTACAGACAAGCGACCCCACCACATATCATTTCAAAGCCCTAAAAGAGCAAGAAAAGAACTTACATAAGAGTCCCCTCTGTCAGCTGATCATGAGACTGACTGATCTCACACATACAGAGATCATCCAGAATCATGACAAACACACACTCGCAAACATTCGGCCTAACCAAATTATAAACATTGAAAAAGACAAATACATCACCTATTGGAAAAACACCATTGAAAAACAACACAAACTGGAATGTTATTCAGCACTAAACCGAGAGTACACCATGGCAAAATATCTAAGCATTGTGACTGATGTGAAACTAAGAAAAGCATTAACAAGGTACAGACTCAGTGATCACAGTCTGGCTATTGAGACAGGCCGGAGGAGACAGATGTGGATCACTCGTGAGGACAGACTCTGTTCTCACTGCACAATGAAAGTGGTAGAAACAGAACTACACTTCCTCACTGAATGCCCACAATATGAAATAATCAGAAATAAATATTTTACCAAAATCAATCACATATTTCCACAATTTAATAACTGTACTCCAATTGAAACACTTAGCATTATTCTCGGTGAAAAAGCAGAATTGGCATTAATATCTGCAAAATTTGTAGCTTCTTGTCAAATCCTGAGGGACAACCACAACAACATCCTGAAAACCTAAATTTACTTAACCCAACCCTCCATTACACATATTAAATGTTTAGTTTCAATTATTGTAATGGTTAATATATGTTGTAAATTTGATACAGTGTCGTTTTCCTGTGTCATAACAATAATTCATTATTTTTTGTTTTACCTCATGTTGTTATTTATTTATTTACTTGTTTATCTTTACTTATTGTTGAAATGTTACATTCTAATGCTTTGGCAATGCAAAAAAAATGTACTTTGTCATGCCAATAAAGCAGTTTGAATTGAATTGAGAAAGAGAGAGAGAGAGAGAGAGTGCGAGAGAGAGAGAGGGGGAGGAGAAATTTAACAAAGTTTAATGTTGTACATAAACTGTGTTTGAGAGAGAGGGAGGTGTTCAGAGAGGAGTCTGTTGGATGTTAAGCTGTTATTTGTTTTATGGACTCAATGTGGAAAATTTCAAACACGGTTGGCAGAAGTGAAAAAATAAATAATTTATGAAGTTACAATTTTGTTTGATTCCATGATGTATTTTATTGAACATGAGTATTTACAATGCAAATCCAAATTATTGTAATTTACTGATAGTTACTTACTGTATATCTTGTCACTTTATTAAGATCAGATTCTGCAGGTAAAATTAAAATAATAAGGTGACTTGACTTGGACTTGACTTGACCTACTACAGGACTTGACTTGACTTGACATAGCCTGTGACTCGACTTGACTTGACTTGCCCAAGAAAAAAAATACTTGGGACTTACTTGAGACTTGAAGGTTCAGACTTGAGACTTACTTGAGACTTGCACATGTGTGACTTGGTCCCATCTCTGTTTACAACGCATTTAAAATTACAGTCTGTCTTTTGTAATAGGCTAATTGAATTGAAACAAAACATAAACAACATTACAACAATATTCAAACCCAACAATACTCAAACATAAATATAAAACAGACATTCTGTATTAGGATTGTATGTTAAAAACAATCTGATAAAGCGTTTATTATAGTTGGGTGCACTAAGTTTATAAAAATCACTTTCACACTGTTGCCGCAGACAAAATCGACGCATTTCAGAGAGGCATGACTTAAGGAGCAACACGGTATGTGGAAAATCATATCTATCTATCTATCTATCTATCTATCTATCTATCTATCTATCTATCTATCTATCTATCTATCTATCTATCTATCTATCTATCTATCTATGTCCTTAAGTGTCTAACACTTCTTCTTCTCTACAATTCTTTGATTATAATCCAGCCCGATAAGTCCCATTCTTAGTGATTTATTTACGATGTTACTGGTGCAGTGTCGATAAGCCCCTGTGTTTCTCTGTAAGCTAACACTTGTTAGATGAATCAAAGTCTACGCCATGGTGAGTTCTCCACTAGGCTTGTACCGCTGAACTGACTCGAGTCTGTCTCATTCGGGGTGCTGTGGTAGCTCGCTCTTTCTGCACCTTAGGCAGCAAAATGCAGTGTGGCCTAGCTCTGCCATCGGGCACTCCAATCGCTAACCGTGCCAACTGAAAGGCATAAAGGCCCTAGTGGCTGTGTCAGTTGGTGGGTGACACTTTTGAGTGCGGCCCGGCTGTGTTAGAGGCGTGGCTGTTGAGCAGTCGAGGTGGGGAGGGCAGACGGCCCAGCGCTCTTGGCTGCGTGCTCAGGGAAGCGCCTTGTCTGTGGGTTCCACCTGGGTAGCCTTAAATAGTCAACAAGTGTAGTGAAAGAGATGCACTTTTCTCCCCTTTGTAGCCACTAGAGGCACCAGATGCAAGTTAGCATTTCCTATCCTTCAAAGGTTGGGCCTAGCCCAGCCACTCTAGCTAAGCCCCTTTGTTTCCTTTCTTTCTATCTATCTATCTATCTATCTGTCTGTCTGTCTGTCTGTCTGTCTGTCTGTCTGTCTGTCTGTCTATTTCTTGCACGACTAACATGCAGATTAAAGCAATGCACAAAAAAGATGCTAGAGGCTCGGCCGCGGCTCTGCCGTGGTTAGTCTCTAGCATGACTAACATGCAAATTAAAGCAATGCACAAAAAAGATGCTAGAGGCTCGGCCTCGGTGGTCCGGTTTGGCGCCGATGGTGATACAAGAGTCTCTAGAACATCTTACATGCAGATTAAAGCAATGCACAAAAAAGATGCTAGAGGGTCGGCCGCGGCTCTGCCGTGGTTAGTCTCTAGCATGACTAACATGCAAATTAAAGCAATGCACAAAAAAGATGCTAGAGGCTCGGCCGCGGTGGTCCGGTTTGGCGCCGATGGTGATACAAGAGTCTCTAGTACATCTTACATGCAGATTAAAGCAATGCACAAAAGAGATGCTAGAGGCTCGGCCGCGGCTCTGCCGTGGTTAGTCTCTAGCATGACTAACATGCAAATTAAAGCAATGCACAAAAAAGATGCTAGAGGCTCGGCCTCGGTGGTCCGGTTTGGCGCTGATGGTGATACAAGAGTCTCTAGAACATCTTACATGCAGATTAAAGCAATGCACAAAAAAGAGGCTAGAGGGTCGGCCACGGCTCTGCCGTGGTTAGTCTCTAGCATGACTAACATGCAAATTAAAGCAATGCACAAAAAAGATGCTAGAGGCTCGGCCGCGGTGGTCCGGTTTGGCGCCGATGGTGATACAAGAGTCTCTAGTACATCCTACATGCAGATTAAAGCAATGCACAAAAGAGATGCTAGAGGGTTGGCCGCGGCTCTGCCGTGGTTAGTCTCTAGCATGACTAACATGCAAATTAAAGCAATGCACAAAAAGATGCTAGAGGCTCGGCCTCGGTGGTCCGGTTTGGCGCCGATGGTGATACAAGAGTCTCTAGTACATCTTACATGCAGATTAAAGCAATGCACAAAAGAGATGCTAGAGGCTCGGCCGCGGCTCTGCCGTGGTTAGTCTCTAGCATGACTAACATGCAAATTAAAGCAATGCACAAAAAAGATGCTAGAGGCTCGGCCTCGGTACTCCATGATGGCGCCCACGGTAACGTGAGTCTCTAGCATGACTGACATACAGACTAAAAGATCTACAAAGAAGACGCTACAGGCTCGGCCGTGGCACTCCATGACGGCGACCACGGTGTCTTGAGTCTCTAGCACAACTGACATACTGACTAAAAAGATCTACAAAGAAGACACTACAGGCTCAGCCGTGGTACTCCATGACGGCGACCACGTGACATGAGTCTCTAGCACCACTGACATATAGACTTAAAAGATCTACAAAGACGACGCTACAGGCTCGGCCGTGGTACTCCATGACGGCGACCACGGTGTCTTGAGTCTCTAGCTCGACTGAAAACTGCCTAAAAGATCTACAAAGACGACGCTACAGGCTCGGTCGTGGTACTCCATGACGGCGACCACGTGACATGAGTCTTTAGCACCACTGACATACAGACTTAAAAGATCTACAAAGAAGACGCTACAAGCTCGGCCGTGGTACTCCATGACGGTGACCACGTGACATGAGTCTCTAGCATGACTGACATAATGACTAAAAAGATCTACAAAGAAGTCGCTACAAGCTTGGCCATGGCACTCCAAGACGGCAACCACGTGACATGAGTCTCTAGCATGACTGACATACTGACTAAAAAGATCTCCAAAGAAGACGCTACAGGCTCGGCTGTGGTACTCCATGACGGCGACCACGGTGTCTTGAGTCTCTAGCTCGACTGAAAACTGCCTAAAAGATCTACAAAGACGACGCTACAGGCTCGGCCGTGGTACTCCATGACAGCGACCACGTGACATGAGTCTTTAGCACCACTGACATACAGACTTAAAAGATCTACAAAGAAGACGCTACAAGCTCGGCCGTGGTACTCCATGACGGTGACCACGTGACATGAGTCTCTAGCATGACTGACATAATGACTAAAAAGATCTACAAAGAAGACGCTACAGGCTTGGCCATGGCATTCCATGACGGTGACCACGTGACATGAGTCTCTAGCATGACTGACATAATGACTAAAAAGATCTACAAAGAAGACGCTACAGGCTCGGCCATGGCACTCCAAGACGGCGACCACGTGACATGAGTCTCTAGCACGACTGACATACTGACTAAAAAGATCTACAAAGAAGACGCTACAGGCTCGGCTGTGGTACTCCATGACGGCGACCACGTGACATGAGTCTCTAGCACGACTGACACACAGACTTAAAAGATCTACAAAGAAGACGCTACAGGCTCGGCCGTGGCACTCCATGACAGCGACCACGTGACATGAGTCTCTAGCACGACTGACATACTGACTAAGGGGCCAGTCACACCAAAAGCGTTTATGGCAGTTGCAGGCGCCTTTTTTGAATGATATTCTATGGGCAGGGCGCGTTTGTGCGCTGTTTATGCGCCCCGAGCGCCTTGCGGTTTTTTGCCGCCTGCCGCGCACGCGTTTTTGAAGGAGCGCTGAGAGCGGAGAAGCGCCCGACGTCATTCGTGTCTTTCCATTGTCCAATCGAATGAGGGGAGAGGCGGGCCTTACGTTGTGGTGAGGGAAGTTTACAGTTGCTTTGAAGAACCGGACACCACTCGCTCACTCTCTCCTGTGTGTTTGTGCACCTCTCACCCTCAAACAAGGTCAGAGCAAGCGTCCTCTTTTTAAAGTTTCTGCTGATATGACAGTTAACAGCAAAAGAGCGCTCACGCTTCAATATTTGATTGACAAGACAGCTGACTCGGTGGTTGCTTAGCAATATATTCATGTAGACTAAAAAGATCTACAAAGAAGACGCTACAGGCTCGGCCGTGGTACTCCATGACGGCGACCACGGTGTCTTGTGTCTCTAGCACGACTGACATACTGACTAAAAAGATCTACAAAGAAGACGCTATACAAGCTCGGCCGTGGTACTCCATGACGGCGACCACGGTGACTTGAGTTTCTAGCACGGCTGACATACTGACTAAAAAGATCCGCAAAATAGACGCTACAGGATCGACAGTGGGTGACCACAGCTGTTGGAGCCTATGGTGCAACAATAATGAACAGTATGTGGAAAATCCATCTCTGATAATTTTCATTGTTATTTCTATTCATGCTATTTCTGTATATTTATGTTGTGTCTATTTTTACTTTTAAGAAACCCAATCACTTGTTTCTAGTGGCTTGCAAGACATTACCAGAGCTAGCTGGTGTGGCCGCAGCACAGAGTCACCAGAGGAGGAAGAAGATAAGATAGATTACATTAGTTTATGTTTTATTTATTTATGTTGCATTAGTATAAACTGTAATGTTGTACATGTTTATTTGTTTTCAGCTCTTGGAGTCAAACCCAGTGTACTGGCTGTGGACAAAATGGGCTTCTGAAGGGGAATCACCGCTAACATGATGTCAGATGAAGAAGACAATGCCAATGATGGAGTGTCGGGTTGTGAGACCTTTATCATCTTCAGCTGCGACTGTGTGTGTTCGAGCTATGCAGCGTTGAATTGCTGTCTAACAGAATGCCACCGCTTACCTACGACCCGAGACAGCAAAATAAACACATTTGATGCCAAATGTGATCCCAAGAACATAATCTCTGGCTATTTTTTACTTTTTGTGTGTTTTATTTTTCCTATACTTAATTAATAAAACTCTTACATTTTATCAACATTTTTCTCCCAAATGTCTGTTTTCTTTTTTTATAATATATCTTATATAATATATTTAATATAAACCGTGATTTTATTAAATAATAAAAATTACAAGCTATTGTAATTTGCAAATATCATTAAATATAATGGTTCTACTGCAAACTTGTTGAAACTTTACTGTTCTCTTGCTCATTAGTGCCAAATGTGCATGCTACCTATATTTTACGATATTTACGGTCTGTCACATACATCATAGCTTACATTATAAAACAGTACGATTTTATCTTTCAGATTAATACAATACTGTCTTTTAATGCTAACTTGCAAAATGCCCTTTAAAAAGTATAGTTGTTTAAATAGACTTTTAGTCTGGCTAACTTATTTACTTTACATTTAGTATCAAAAAAATTTGAAATGCATACTCGCTTAAAAACCAATTCATTTAATGTTGCAAAAACATTCCTTCTGACAACATTTTAATTGCTAGTGTCGCTAATGTTTAAAGGCAGGATAGGCAGGAATTATCTAAAAAACTTTTTTACAAATTTGTTTAAACTTTCTTTATATACAAATGCATAATTAAAATGTAAGTACTCTGAAAAAGAGAGTATAAAACTCGAGTGTCTTTAGACCTCTCAGCTCATTTTTCCATTTGGGACGAAACAAATGATTGGCTTGCGCGACTATCACTCTCTCTCGCGACCATGGCACCACCCCTGTTGCTATGGGATCTGCTCACACATGCGCATACCCGATTGATTTGAACGTGCACGAGGCACTCTAGGAAGAGCAAAAGTATGGCAGAGAAAGAGCATTCAGAACTCACAGTACCTGCATATCCAGTCAGCGAAGGCAAACAAAGGAATAAACGAAGCAATCAAACGAGAGTAAATATCGTGTGGGTTTTCCTCGAGTCGACGATGCGGTAGCGGTATTGTCTCCGGAGTGTAGTCCTCATCAGAGTCAACAATGCTTTCATCACGGAAACTCTTCCATGCAAAACACTGGCTTAATAGTGAGTACTAAAAGCCATCCTATTTGTTTATATTCATAGTGATAAAGTTAGGTGTATTATTACATGTGATTGTGACATGATGTTACTACATGCACCGCGTGGCTCTAGAAGAAACCCAGAAGGGAGGGGGTGGAGTGAATGGAAAAATGAGCTGTGTTTAAAGCAGTGGTGAGAGGTCTACAGACACTCGATTTTTATACTCTCTTTTCAGAGTACTTACATTTTACTTATGTATTGGTATATAAAGACAGTTTAACTTGTTTGACTCTGTGGACCCTCTACAGGGTCCAGAATATTCCTTTAATATTTAATGGTCTGTCATGGACCCAGTTTTGTTGTCTTATAGGTTAATATTATTTGTTGATTTAGCCACTGTGTTAATTTGGGAAAAAATTTATACAGATCTAAAATATAGAAAAGGGGACTGACCAACAAGTGATCTACTTGCGTTGTGGGCTTTGAAAATCGCACCAGGTCCACCGTTAAGTTTTCGGGATCCCTGCAAAATCTCAAAAACAAAAAATACAACATCTGTGGCTGCAAGCAATTAAACGTGCAGACGGGGACAATGCAAAGATCAAAGAGGCTTGTGTTTGTAGTGCTCACTTCATTTCAGGTAAGTCATCATTTTTAAGCCCTGTTAGATTAAACTAGAAAGCCTAAATGGTTTGAGCAGTTTGACCACATGCTGTGCGCGCACCCGATAGTCATTCAATGTTTACAAACCTTGAAAGGGGTCTATAAGATAACAGGCAAAGAGTACTACACTATCTCTACAGTATCTCTTTGGGGTTATCATTTACTCACGCTTATGTTGTTCCAAACTTGTAAAAATGTCTTTGTTAGATATTCTGAAGATATTCTGAAGAATGTTTGTAAACAAGCAAATCTGGGGCACCATTGATTACCATAGAAGGAAAAAAATAATACTATGGAAGTGAATGGTGACCCAGATCAGTTTGGAAAAAAATTATTTTCTGTGAACTTGGGGTACACTATAATTGCTCAAAAAAGCCTCAAAGAGAACAAAACTAGCTTTTTGCTCTGCCTTACATAAAAGCATTTTTTTGTCCATGATTTTTTGTTTTAGACAAGATTCAGCTATTGATTAAGTGATATTGTTAGCTCATTTCTAATTTACCTGAATGTTTTTCATTTTATTTATTTTTCATGGTAATGCAACACAAGAAGCCACAAACAACAATTCAATAAACACAACAAAAATACATTCCATGACAAGAAGAACAGGAGTAGGATGAAGAAAAAAATTCTTATAAACTACCCCATTCTTATTTTAAAGCAATTACAAATTAGAAATTAGATGGCCTCACCGACATGACATAAAAAAACCAAACAAATACCAACACCAAAAAATAACAAAATAGCCCTGACCAGTTCTACTTCAAATTTTGACCATTTTCCTATTTTTTATTTATCTTTCGTTTATTTATTATTATTAATTATGCTTACACAGCACTAAACAAACAAAAACAATCTGACAACAAAAACAACTTTAAAAAAGCATCATTATTATTATAATTGTAAAAATTTTCACATTCATCTTTATACAAATTAAGTATCTTCTGTTTATACTTTAAATTTTAATTGAGTAATATTTGAACAACATTTTAAATCATTGAGGGAGTTCCATCTTTTCACACCAGAAACTGAAATACACATTTGTTTGAGGGTATTCCAGCAAATGGTGGTCTAAAATCATTAATTCTTCTACGTGTCTCACTATTTGCCGTATAAAGGGATTGTAATCCATGCGGTAGCAGACAATATTTGGCTTTAAAAACAACCAATAAAGTTTATAAAGCAACCAAATCCTTCAATTGGAGTAGTCCTAACCTCAGAAACAGTCCTGTAGTCTGTTCTCTAGGCGCAACTCCATTAATTATTCTTATAGCCCTTTTTTGCAAAATAAATAGGGGCATTAAATTTGTGAAATAAGAATTAACCCATATTTCTAGACAATACATCAGATATGGTAAAATGAATGTTAATTTTTTATTCTATTTACTTTCTTTGTGAGCTGCTATAGGAAGCCAGTTTAACTACAAATAGTATTTCATACCATATAGATTGCTGAATAATTTAGCTTTAAAGGTGGGTTGCATGATTTTTGAAAAACACTTTGAAAAAGAGAGTCGGGCCGACTCCCAAAACACACGTGTAGCCAATCAGCAGTAAGGGGCGTTTCCACTAACTGACATCTTTGCCTGGGTTGCGTGTGTGTGGGGCGTGTTTGTTTAGGTGATTTCAAATGTCAACATTGGATTTCAAAGATCATGGACCCTGCCTTTAACCATTTAATCGATAATGTTACAACGCTAACTCCACCTAACCCAAACCTTACCCTAAACCCAAACTCTTTGTATACCTAAAAGTTAAGTATATAATATATTCTTTTTATATCATGCAACGTAACAGACAAAAACGTTTAGTAAATGTATTAAGTAACATAATAACAATATAGCATTTAAAAGATATTTTAGGTGGCTAATACAGTCCTACCCAAAACTGTTTATTAAAAATCAGGTACTGTACAAGTACAGAGAAAAATTAAAGTTATTAATCCATGAAACGTTAATCCGGCTTCTCTTTGTCAATGTGCGCATTTCAAATTTTAAAATTTGAAATCTGACTGAAAGACGACAATGCCACAAATCTGATTTGATGTTTACAGTTGGGGGAATTGGTGATTCTCTGCCCATCTTGACTTGAGAGACACTGCCACTCTGAGAGGCTTTTTTATACCCAATCATGTTGCCAATTGACCTCATAAGTTGCAAATTAGTCCTTAAAGGGACACTTCACCCATTTGCATTAAGCTTTGTATAGTTAGAACCCCAGTCATGTTTTTGAATGGTCATGCATCATTTCCTCAGTTGTCGCTGAGACATGAGAAATACAGATTTCAGTGTTGCACTTCCTTCTTTCAATGATGTAAAAATCATAATTTTGCATCATTGAAAGAAGGAAGTGCAATGTCTTTATTGAGGGAGTGAGACTACAAACACCTCTTTTCTCTGTCAAATAGGCACCAAATTCTAAATGTATGTTACATTTCAACTACAAATATGACGCACTTTCAATAAAGATTAATGTTTCTACGGGTGAAATGCTCCTTTAAGCGGTTCCTTATATGTACATTTAAATTTTCTGGCCTCTTTTTCTTTTTTTTGGAATGTGTAGCTCTCATGAAATCCAAAATGAGCCAATATTTGGCATGACATTTTAAAATGTCTCACTTTCAACATTTGATATGTTATCTATATTCTATTGTGAATAAAATATACGTTTATGAGATTTGTAAATTATTCCATTACTTTTTTACTCACAATTTCTACAGTGTCCCAACTTTTTCTGATTTGGGGTTGTATGTGGATTAAGCGAATGATAAGCTTTTGTGAATTTATGTTGTGTTTTGATGTAATTATTGTTGTTGCATTGGAGAAAACACCTTTTGTGTGTCACGGCAAAAAACTGAATATTACAAAATGGTTAAATGATTACAGAAATGTTATTTATTTTAAGGTTTTAAAGTGTACTCTTATTTAATATTGTGTAATTCTCTGAAAGTCATGAGTATTTCATAAGGTAAATGAGAGTCTAAATAAAGTCAGAAAACACGACTAAAAACATGTCATTAATATGAGTAAGAAACACCAGTGCCCGTGATTTTAATATTTATAAATAGAAATATGTACAAATTTGTATGTGTGTTAATACATAAAAAATTAACTTTTTAGTCCTGTCAACACTTCAATATAATATGAAAACTAAATGTACGTGTGGTACAACCAACAATACACGTATTCTCATGAGATCACCTTGACAGTTCACGTGAACTCAGGTACAGTTCACAACTAGAAAGAAGCAGTCTGTCATAGCTTGGAGATATGAGTGGTTACTGATGGTGTATAATTGCTCTATTATAGTATGAGACATACAGCATATGACCTATTTCTGGTCATCTCCACTGAAATAGCGAGCAGACACAAGTGCTGTTCAGTGTTTGTACAGTCCTCTAAAGTAAAAGGACAAACCAATGAGTAACAATGAGTCTTTCTGTCTCAATTACAGTGGTCTTTACAAATGTACCATGGTACAGAACTATATAGGCTATGATTCATTAGTGTTAAGCACAAGTCACCAAATTAACGCAGAAAATGTTTATATTTGACCCAATAATGAATTCAAGCAACCGAAAATATGTTTAATACGAAGTTTATTAATATCGATGCTTTGGACTTGATGTTTGTTTTTCAACATTGAAATTTAAGCAGTATCGCTTACAATTGATCTGCTCAAGTGTGGGTTTTACAGACTGCATGTTTATTTATGCTTTTAAAGTTCATTACTGTAACTGTAAGACACACATTGATTCAATAGATAGATCAAGAAAGCCTTTACAAACATAAGACAGAGCTAAATGTAGCGGACAGTACCTCTTGTCCCTGATGTACGTGGTGTCTGTCAAATTCAGAGGAATTATTTCAGCTTGGGTAGTTAATCACCC
This sequence comes from Paramisgurnus dabryanus, assembly GCF_030506205.2. Taxonomy (NCBI): domain Eukaryota; kingdom Metazoa; phylum Chordata; class Actinopteri; order Cypriniformes; family Cobitidae; genus Paramisgurnus; species Paramisgurnus dabryanus. Next base: position 28,055,754 of record NC_133356.1, on the reverse strand, counting down.
TTGAGTAAAGAGACTGAAGCACATGTTCCATTTCAACCACCGTTCCATTTTTAGCCTTGAGTGCTGTTACTGAGCATTACATCAGGGAACGTGCCAGAGACCCAATACACCAAATGATCCTACCTGCTTCTTTAAACATTATGTGTTAATTATCACATATGACATGTTTATGGGAGGGAAGTGGTCAGAGTCATACATTTTACATTAAATGCACTTCCCTTGGGTGATGTTACTTGGCTTCAGTACTTGTTATGATTAAAATACTTTTCTGTATTAAAGCAGGTGAGGACTGATACTATACAGATCTCATTTTAAAATGTCACCAGCTGATCACGTTAGCAGTAATTCATCACATGATAGTCATACATTCAGGACAAGGTAAAATTTTCTGAAATTATTACAACTCCTTTTCAGAAGTTCCCTGCCCAAAGCAGTCTCACACCAAAATCTCACAATATCACAAACGTCAACACATTAAAAACATTTACAATTTGACTCTTCCATTAGCAGCTAACTCATTTACAACCTTTACATTTTAGAAACATTTAGCAAAACATTCCAGTCCTTTGGTGCCCAAAAGATTATTTTTGCAGATTGGTGCATAAGAAGTGGCACCAAAAAGTAGCCTACAAATTCGGTGAACGTAAATTATCCAACCCATCAATTTTCGTCTGCCTCAGGGAATTAAGAAATGATGGCAGCAGACCCATGATAGACTTTAGAGTTTAGCGGAAGCCATTTTATACAAAATATCTTGTTTTTCATAATCAAGAACCGGCATGAAAGTGAGAGCAACTATTCTATTTTTTGCCTCAAATGAGAAACAGACTTTGTTTCTAAAATAAAACGGTAACGCTTTAGATTACAGCCCGGAAAGTACTGCGTAAGTACAGCAAATTTACAGTGTATGTTTCTGTAATTATAGTTTACTTATGAAGTACATACATGTAATTATAAGGGAACAATTTATAATTTTTGGGGAATAAAGGGGTAACAACCAGGAAAAATACAAATAATATATGCAGTAAAGTACTGCGTAAGTACAGCGAATTTACAGCATACATTTCTGTAATTATAGTGTACTTATAAAGTACATACGTGTCATTTTAAGGAAACAATTTATAATATTTTGGGAACAAAGGGGTAACAAGTGCCACTTTAATTTACAGCCCGCAGATGTTGTATTTACTCTGTAACTACATGAAACAAGGGGGTAACAAGTGCCACTTTAATTTACAGCCCGCAGATGCTATACTTACTCTGTAACTACGTGAAACAAGGGGGTAAAAAATTGACTTAGACTGTAACAACACAAAACAATGTTACATTTACACAGTGACTACAGAAAATAGTATCATACTAATAAATAGCATAAACACATTAACTGTATTTCAAGTTTTGTTGTTTAGTAATCTCCATCATCATGCATCATGAAATGATAAAATATGTACCCCCCGTGTTTAAAAAAATACTTAGCCTATGCCTAAATATTTTTTAATAGCCTACCTATATTATTCCAAAAATATATGTGGTGTATGACTATGATTGAATGAAGACCCACAGTTTGCAGAATCCATGTATGACGCCAGTGCAATCACCACGCACCAGCTATATTTGGAGAGGAGTGTGATCGAGCCAAATTCAGTGAATGTGTGTGTTCTCGCTAAATTACTCTCAAACATAAGATTGTTTTGATATCACGTAGACCTAATATTGGAATCGTTAGTCCGAAGTTATGAATTACTTACTGTATTGATAATTTGTAATTTCCCAAATTATTAGCAGTCATACATACCATGTAATATTAAATTGTTAGCCCTTAGTTATAAAATACATACTGCATATATTATTTGTATTTTTCCTGGTTGTTACCCCTTTGTTCCCCAAATATTATAAATTGTTCCCTTATAATTACACATATACATACTTCGTATACCGTAATTACAGAAACATACGCTGTAAATTCGCTGTACTTACACAGTTCTTTACTGCATATATTATTTGTATTTTTTCCTGGTTGTTACCCCTTTATTCCCCAAATATTATAAATTGTTCCCTTATAATTACACGTACGTACTTCATAAGTATACTATAATTACAGAAACATACGCTGTAAATTTGCTGTACTTACGCAGTACTTTCCGGGCTGTAATCTAAAGCGTTACCAATAAAACTCAAGCTTTACTTTGAGTTTTGTCCTTATTTGATGTATATGAGACTTTAAAGATAGAGATTCATCAAATATAAAACCAAGATATTAATATTCCAGCACTGACTCTATTACAGTGCCCTGTGAAGTGCATATTGATCGTAAATTTGCTGCATGTTTCTTTGAACTTGACAAACAACATAGATTTAGTTTTACTTGCATTCAAGGTTAAATTGAGACAGTAAAGCTTTTGTTGCACAACATCAAAAGCAGACTGTAAGAAAAACACAACTGCACTACAATTAATCACTGTGTCAGCATTTTTAATAGTAAAATCTAAAATTATTCATTTATACAAAAAGTAGGGGCCCCAGTACAGAACCCTGAGGGACACCTCTGTAGTGGTGCAGCTAATGGCGCTTTTCTATTGCATAGTACCCCACGGTTTAGATTAGTTTGGGTCGGGTCAGCTTACTTTTGGGAGCTTTTCCATTGGGTGCAGTACGTAGTACCCGATACTTTTTTCGTACCACCTCAGTTGGGGTTCCAAGCGACCCGAGCTGATACCAAACATGACGCGAAAACACTGTAGATCACTGATTGGTCTGAGAGAATCGTCACGTCATCGCTATAATGTAAATATTTGCATTAGCTTACTGCTAGCTTGCGCTGTCTCAAGCAAACATGTTGTTATCTGTATTCTGCTATAAGTTTCCAAACACCCTTTTAGCGATGAAAAACATCCGCAAGTTGAGAATCCGGGACACCATAACAGTTTTTTCCAGACTTGCAGTTTGTGGCGGCACATTCGAGACGTGCACGTCCGCATTATATATGCTTAAATGCAACTTGAATAAGGCTCAGCGGAGCGCCGTCGACTGACGCCACGGGTCGGGTGTTTGAACAGAAACTGTCATGTGAGACAGAGGTAGTTATAAACTCGATGTGCAAACATCTATTTGTGGTGGCCAATTTTAATTTTGTGGCAGACTGAGAAATAAATGAATGTATGGGAATGTACAACAACGCTCTCACGTGTATGATGTCACAGCAGTAGGCAGCGTAAATATAACGACACGCCTATAATCCCTCCCACTCCGAAGTGATACTAAACTCGATGGAAAAGCTAACCACGCCAAAGTGAGGTGAGCTGACCCGACCCAAACTAAACTAAACCGTGGGGTACTATGCAATGGAAAAGCGCCATAAGTATCATGATTTCACGAGGAACGGGACCCAAGTGCAAGGTAGTGATGAACTCAAAAGGGGTTTATTTAACACAGAAGCCCACATGGGGGAAAACAACACGACATAAACGGATGCCGATACCGGACAGGACTATGACATGACAAAAACACTATTACAAGACTATACTAGACTTTACTTGACAATGATACATATGTCTAATCAACAAACATACCAAACAAACCAAAATGATTCAGCACAGGACAGAACACAGGGGCCTTAAATAGGAAAAGCTAAACAGGTTATAACGAGGGAAGGTCAGGTGAGGGGAGTTAACCAATAATGAATAATTAATGAGGAAACAAGGGGGGCGGGGGCAGAGACAAGACACAGCAGCACACTGCTCAAAAAAAGGCCATGTGCTACCACACAAAATATTGGTACCACCACAATCCTGCCACATGAACTATGAATTACTGTGACAGACTGGAAGGATTATGCCCTTCTATCCGTACCCATTATGTTTTGTCTGTCAAATAATTTCCAAACCAGGATATATTGTTTTCTGACAGGCTTATAGATCTAATATACCGAAATCAACAGTATCAAATGCCTTAGACAGATCAATAAAAACAAAGCACAATGGTACCTTTTATCAAGTGCGTCTATAATATCATTCAATACCTTAGCTGCAGCTGTAGTTGTGCTACCGTATGTATTTTTCTGAAACCTGACTAAGTATCTGACAAGATGATATTTTCAGTTAAGTATGCAGAAACTAATGTGTGTTCTTGTTCAGTAATAAGGGTTTTTAAAAAAACCTTTGTAATTATTTTAGGAATACAAATGGATGCACATAAAGCTTTTATAAAGAAAATTATGAATCTACTGTATACAGTATACTCTATATATTTTGGTAATGGTTTGTATACAGAAAAGTGCATCATAGTTCCTCATCATAGCATCATTATTTAAGTCTTTTGTTATTGCCAGCCTGGGTCCGTTCTCACCTGTGTTACATGTATCTGATGTGCACGATAAGTTAATACTCTGCCTTTTGTTCTTTTAATAAAGTTTCTTTTTGTACTCATCGTCGTCGCTCTCTTTGGTCACACACCAGAAACGTAACACCCATAATCTTTTGTGCTATAACTATACGGGAGCACATTACAGAAATACTGTGGCAGTGCATTTTCTAAACATAGCCACAAAGATAAGATTACAGATAATCGTGAAATGTAAAAATCACATGAGAATCTCTGCCATACAATGTCACTTATTACACTGTAACATGCTTGCTGATATTCAGAATTAAGCCATCCATATATATTATATACAACGTGGACATCTAAATTTCAGTAGATGCCTCTGTGTCCTGGGATTTTATTCATGCAGCATCACTTCTCAGTGATCTGTTGCTAGGTTACCTTCCATACAGTGGTGCAATCTGTCCTTGTTAAATGAGTGAGAAATCTGTAGTACATATGTAGGGTTAAAGTTCATTGTGCAGATGTGGAAGTGCTTAGGAACAATAATGAGGTAATGTTTCTGGGTTGCATTTTAGATGTTAAACTCTTAAAAATTAGGATGCTCACAATGGCAACAAAGAAGCATTTCTGAGAAAACAAAAATTGTTCTGCATTGCTGTAAAAAACCTACACTGCAAAAAATGATGTGTTCATTTTTTACACATTTTGTGTGTCATGCCATTTAAGGCGTTATTTTATGTTAAAATAAATGAATGGGCCAACACAAGTTGTGTTAATAACAGTGAACAGTTAACAACGAATCACTCAAAAACAGGAACTAAAACAGCACGAGGCAAGTATAAGATAAAACCATTTACCAGCTCAAATACATTTCCTCTTTTTGCACAAAACTCGTCTTTTAGTCACATACTGAAAGATTACCAATCAGTTTTGTTTTGTTTACATGCGACATCAAATGCTGAATATGATGACTGTCACAGTCCATTATTTTATTCATTCTGTAAATAAATATTCATGTGTGGGCAAAATGTCACAACTCATTTTTGCTGTTGAAGATTTCCTGAATCATGTCAAATCAAGATCAAATGTGTTTGCCATTTTTTTTTAAAACCATGCATCAGGAAAACCCATCTCATGTTGATGGTAATCTGCGGCTGAGGGCCCTGTTTGTTTCCTATCACAATACACCACTATATACATCATCATAAATATTCCAGACCGAAGAGAAAGGCTAGCTTTACAAACTTAAAAATTATGCATTTTCTTAAAAATGACACCAGCTTCAATCTTTTTGGCTACGCAGTTTTTTCACGGACCAGACGAAATTAAGATTTAAATAGGTCACATAAGAATTATACTAATAAGTTAGGGATATTGTTATTTACATAAGTGTGTTTTTTCTATTTGTTCTGAATTTAAATGAAATAAGTAAAAGTTTCCTTTGATATTACTAATAATGAATGAGAAGAAACTCAATTTTCATTAGTTTAATTTTTATTAATCAAAAAGTTTAGACTATTATGAAAACACAGACATTGGGTAGCTTTCCTTACTCAGCAATTCCCCGAATGTAAATGTTGTAGAGAAACACTGCCACCCAGTGTTAAATTACAGAATGCGGTGGACACATTTGGATATAGCTGGTCATATTGCTGTTGGAAATGTTTAACGTGATGATTACGTGCTGCGCGAATAGAGTATATTATAGGCTACGTACTGTAAGGTAAATAATAAGTGTGCCCTTTCATGCATTTCATATACCCCCTTAGACTGAGGTCTGAATATACCCCAAAATATTAGCTGGAGGGTTTCAAATACAACCCATGAAATTAGTTATAGTTTACTTAAGTATATGAGCTAGCAAGTAAAATACAATATAATGGGAACGTTCTACCTACACTATCTATTTTAACAGTAAAAACTGCAACACAAATAAGTAAAAAACAAAATAGCTTTTGCATCGCAAGTGCGCATGCGTCAACATAGGCGCGACTAGTCGGAGTCACGTTTTCCATGTCATTGGCGCGAACCGCGGGTTGTTGAGCTACAGGTCAGTTTTTATCTAACTTGTTGATATCATCATTAATGGAAATTTGTTTAAAGTGTAGAAATCCACCAGAAGATTAGTCATTTGCGTCATTTGTCTCTGTTGTTGGGTGTGACAGGTCAGGTTAGCATTGAAAGCGGAATATATTGTCCTGTTCTTGCACCTGCGAATACGAAGAAAAAAACGAATAGAAATATATTAACTTGATTATTATTTACATGGGTGAAATTCGAGTGGTTTAACTTGAGCAAGCCACGTGACGAGAGAGCTGAGCAATGGACGGTTGATGAACACTGAGACCTACTGGAAGGCGTATAGACAAACAACGGCAAAGCTGTCGATGCTAGATAATTATGTTGGCTTGACAAAGCCAACATACTGTTATTGTATCTAAGCTTATTATTATTATTAGTGGTGCTTGCATTTATGCAAAGCATCACTATTACTATTGCTCAGGGATATTATTAGTGGTGCTTGCATTTATGCAAGGCATCACTATTATTATTGCTCATACTTATTAGTGGTGCTTGCATTTATGCAAGGCATCACTATTATTATTGCTCATACTTATTATTATTAGTGGTGCTTGCATTTATGCAAGGCATCACTATTATTATTGCTCATACTTATTATTATTATATCTTATTATTCTTATGTCTGCACACTTTTTCGGCGCGTAACTCGTCCCACACGATTTGTCGTAGACACACGAAAGAGGGCTCAAATTGACCGGATTATTGAGGAGAGGTGTGCTATGACTTTTATAAGAGATCGGGTGCAGGATTTCCGAAAGGGGGGCGAAAAACCACCCGAAAAATCCCATTGACTTAACATTGGGCCGAACTTTGACGGGTCATAGCTCCGCTCGAGGATTTGGTAGAAACATGTGGGTTATAACATTTGAAGAGGGTGGTAGGCTCTGTAAGAACATGGATCACATTGGGGTGTTAGTTGTACCCCTGGGGTGTAAGAGGCACCCGAAATTTCCCATTGACTTATAATGGGGCAGGAAACATGCCCATATAAGGGAATAAAAAAGTTCCAGATGGAATATCTTCGCTTTACAATGTCGTAGAGACATGGGGGTGGGCTCATTTTACTCAGACATCCAATCAATTTATCAGGATAGTCCCAGAGCTATTAAGCCACGCCCCTAGCAACCACTTTTAAGCAGCCTAGCAACATAAAATTCAAACAGTTTTATCTAGGCATCAGAACATCGTAGAATAACGGGGGTTGGATCGTTTTACTCGTGACTCGGAGGGTAATCACTGGCCACATCATTGGCCACTCCCAAGCCACGCCCCTAGCAACCAAATGTGAGCACCCTAGCAACAGAGTAAACAAAGCCTTATATCTTCGCATCAGAACATCGTAGAAAAACGGGGGTTGGACCGTTTTACTTGTGACTCGGAGTGTAGCAACTGGTCACATCATTGGCCACTCCCAAGCCCCGCCCCTAGCAACCAAATACAGTACCCTAGCAACAGAGTAAACAAAGCCTTATATCTTCGCATCAGAACATCGTAGAAACACGGGGGTTGGACCGTTTTACTTGTGACTCGGAGTGTAGCAACTGGTCACATCATTGGCCACTCCCAAGCCCCGCCCCTAGCAACCAAATACAGTACCCTAGCAACAGAGTAAACAAAGCCTTATATCTCAGCATCAGAACATCGTAGAGACACGGGGGTTGGACCGTTTGACTCATGACTCAGAGTGTAATCACTATGGGATGCCAATTTTTTCCCTAGCAACCAAATACAGTACCCTAGCAACCAAATAAACAAAGCCTTATATCTCTGCATCAGAACATCGTAGAGACACGGGGGTTTGACCATTTTACTTTTGGCTTGGAGTATAATCATAAATTGTCCCCCGAAACTTGCCACGGCAAGCACCACTCACATTTTCTTCAGGAAATGTACCTATCTAGTTATATCTTATTATTCTTATGTCTGCACACTTTTTCGGCGCGTAACTCGTCCCACACGGTTTGTCGTAGACACACGAAAGAGGGCTCAAATTGACCGGATTATTGAGGAGAGGTGTGCTATGACTTTTATAAGAGATCGGGTGCAGGATTTCCGAAAGGGGGGCGAAAAACCACCCGAAAAATCCCATTGACTTAACATTGGGCCGAACTTTGACGGGTCATAGCTCCGCTCGAGGATTTGGTAGAAACATGTGGGTTATAACATTTGAAGAGGGTGGTAGGCTCTGTAAGAACATACATCACATTGGGGTGTTAGTTGTACCCCTGGGGTGTAAGAGGCACCCGAAATTTCCCATTGACTTATAATGGGGCAGGAAACATGCCCATATAAGGGAATAAAAAAGTTCCAGATGGAATATCTTCGCTTTACAATGTCGTAGAGACATGGGGGTGGGCTCATTTTACTCAGACATCCAATCAATTTATCAGGATAGTCCCAGAGCTATTAAGCCACGCCCCTAGCAACCACTTTTAAGCACCCTAGCAACATAAAATTCAAACAGTTTTATCTAGGCATCAGAACATTGTAGAATAACGGGGGTTGGATCGTTTTACTCGTGACTCGGAGGGTAATCACTGGCCACATCATTGGCCACTCCCAAGCCACGCCCCTAGCAACCAAATGTGAGCACCCTAGCAACAGAGTAAACAAAGCCTTATATCTTCGCATCAGAACATCGTAGAAAAACGGGGGTTGGACCGTTTTACTTGTGACTCGGAGTGTAGCAACTGGTCACATCATTGGCCACTCCCAAGCCCCGCCCCTAGCAACCAAATACAGTACCCTAGCAACAGAGTAAACAAAGCCTTATATCTTCGCATCAGAACATCGTAGAAACACGGGGGTTGGACCGTTTTACTTGTGACTCGGAGTGTAGCAACTGGTCACATCATTGGCCACTCCCAAGCCCCGCCCCTAGCAACCAAATACAGTACCCTAGCAACAGAGTAAACAAAGCCTTATATCTCAGCATCAGAACATCGTAGAGACACGGGGGTTGGACCGTTTGACTCATGACTCAGAGTGTAATCACTATGGGATGCCAATTTTTTCCCTAGCAACCAAATACAGTACCCTAGCAACAGAGTAAACAAAGCCTTATATCTCCGCATCAAAACATCGTAGAGACACGGGGGTTTGACCGTTTGACTCGTGACTCAGTGTGTAATCACTATGGGATGCCAAATTTTTCCCTAGCAACCAAATACAGTACCCTAGCAACCGTATAAACAAAGCCTTATATCTCAGAATCAGAACATTGTGGAGACACGGGGGTTGGACCATTTTACTTTTGGGTTGGAGTATAATCATATATTGTCCCGAGAATTTTGCCACGGCAAGCACCACTTCACATTTTCTTCAGGAAATGTACCTATCTAGTTATATCTTATTCTTATGTCTGCACACTTTTTCGGCGCGTAACTCGTCCCGCACGTTTTGTCGTAGATACACGAAAGAGGGCTCAAATTGACCAGTTTATTGAGGAGAGGTGTGCTATGACTTTTATAAGGGATCGGGTGCAGGATTTCCGAAAGGGGGGCGAAAAACCACCCAAAAAATCCCATTGACTTAACATTGGGCCGAACTTTGACGGGTCATAAGTCCGCTTGAGGATTTTGTAGAAACATGTAGGTTACAACATTTGAAGAGGGTGGTAGGCTCTGTAAGAACATACATTACATTGGGGTGTGAGTTGTACCTCTGGGGTGTAAGAGGCACCCGAAATTTCCCATTGACTTATAATGGGGCAGGAAACATGCCCATATAAGGGAATAAAATTGTTCCTGATGGGATGTCTTTGCTTTACAGTGTCGTAGAGACATGGGGGTGGGCTCATTTTACTCAGACATCCAATCAATTTATCAGGATAGTCCCAGAGCTATTAAGCCACGCCCCTAGCAACCACTTTTAAGCACCCTAGCAACATAAAATTCAAACAGTTATATCTTGACATCAGAACATCGTAGAATCACGGGGGTTGGACCGTTTGACTAGTGACTCGGAGGGTAATCACTGGCCGGATCATTGGCCACTCCCAAGCCACGCCCCTAGCAACAAAATATGAGCACCCTAGCAACCGAATAAACAAAGCCTTATATCTCTGCATCAGAACATCATAGAATCACGGGGGTTGGACCGTTTTACTCGTGACTCGGAGGGTAATCACTGGCCGCATCATTGGCCACTCCCAAGCCACGCCCCTAGCAACCAAATTGGAGCACCCTAGCAACCGAATAAACAAATCCTTATTTCTCCGCATCAGAACATCGTAGAGACACGGGGGTTGGACCATTTTACTTGTGACTCAGAGCGTAATAACTTGCAACATCATTGGCCACTCCCAAGCCACGCCCCTAGCAACCAAATATAGTACCCTAGCAACAGAGTAAACAAAGCCTTATATCTCCGCATCAGAACATCGTAGACACACGGGGTTTGGACCGTTTGACTCGTGACTCGGAGGGTAATCACTAGTGGATGCCATTTTTTCCCCTAGCAACCAAATACAGTACCCTAGCAACAGAGTAAACAAAGCCTTATATCTCTGCTTCAGAACATCGTAGAGACACGGGGGTTGGACCATTTTACTTGTGACTCGGCATGTAATCACTAGTGGGTGCCATTTTTCCCTAGCAACCAAATACAGTACCCTAGCAACAGAGTAAACAAAGCCTTATATCTCCGCATCAGAACATCGTAGAGACACGGGGGTTGGATCGTTTGACTCGTGACTCGGAGGGTAATCACTAGTGGAAGCCATTTTTTCCCTTAGCAACCAAATACAGTACCCTAGCAACAGAGTAAACAAAGCCTTATATCTCCGCATCAGAACATCGTAGAGACACGGGGGTTTGACCGTTTGACTCGTGACTCGGAGTGTAATCACTAGTGGATGCCAATTTTCTCCCTAGCAACCAAATACAGTACCCTAGCAACCGAATAAACAAAGCCTTATATCTTCGCATCAGAATATCGTAGAGACATGTGGGTTGAATTGTTTTACTTTTGGCTTGGAGTATAATCATATATTGTCCCCCGAAATTTGCCACGGCAAGCACCACTTCACATTTTCTTCAGGAAATGTACCTATCTAGTTATTATTATTATGTTGGCTTGACAAAGCCAACATACTGATATTGTATTTAAACTTATTATTATTATTATTATTATTATTATTATTCTTCTTCTGAGCGAAATTTCTGCGGCTAACTCGTCCGACAGCTTTCAAGCTACATTCACCAAATTTTCCACGGACATTTTAACTGGTCTGAAGAAGTGTGCTATATCTTTTTGAAGGGATCCGACTTACAGAATTCCTAAAACGGGACATTAAAATTCCGAAAGTCCCATTGACTTAACATTGGACAAACTTTGATGGGTTCTAGCTGCGAGCGAGAATTTTGTAGAAACTTCTGGGTTACCACATTTGAAGAGGCTGGCAGGCTCTGTAAACACATACATCACATTGGGGTGTAAGTTTCACCCTTGGGGTGTAAGAGGCACCCAAAATTCCCCATTGACTTATAACGGGACAGGAAACATGCCCATATAAGGGGATAAAAACGTTCCAGATGGAATATCTTCGCTTTACAGTGTCATAGAGACATGGGGGTGGGCTCATTTTACTCAGGCATCCAATCAGTCTCGGAGGATTCTTATTGAGGTATTAAGCCACGCCCCTAGCAACCAAATATGAGCACCCTAGCAACATAATAAACAAAGCCTTATATCTCTGGATCCGAACATCATAGAGACATGGGGGTTGGGTTTTTTGGTCATGTTAGCCTTATGCTAGCTCCATGCTAAGTCATACTAGCTTCATGCTAGTTTCGTGCTAGCTTTATGCTAATTTCATAATAAATCTTGCTAACTTCATGCTCATCATGCTAGCTTCATACTAATTCATGTTAGCATCATGCTAGCTTCATGTTAATTCATGTTGGCGTCATGCTAGCTTCATGCTAATTCATGTTAGCATCGTGCTAGCTTCATGCTAATTCATGTTAGCTTCGTGCTAGCTTCATGCTAATTCATGTTAGCTTCGTGCTAGCTTCATGCTAATTCATGTTAGCATCGTGCTAGCTTCATGCTAATTCATGTTAGCATCGTGCTAGCTTCATGCTAATTCATGTTAGCATCGTGCTAGCTTCATGCTAATTCATGTTAGCATCGTGCTAACTTCATGCTAATTCATGTTAGCATCGTGCTAGCTTCATGCTAATTCATGTTAGCATCGTGCTAGCTTCATGCTAATTCATGTTAGCATCGTGCTAGCTTCATGCTAATTCATGTTAGCGTCGTGCTAGCTTCATGCTAATTCATGTTAGCATCGTGCTAGCTTCATGCTAATTCATGTTAGCATCATGTTAGCTTCATGCTAATCATGCTAACATGATGCTAGCTTCCTGCTAATTTATGTTAGCTTCATGCTAATTCATGTTAGCATCATGTTTGCTTTATGCTAATCATGCTAGCATCATGCTAGCTTCATGCTAATCATGTTAGCATCATGCTAGCTTCATGTTAATTCATGTTAGCATCATGCTAGCTTCATGCTAATTCATGTTAGCATCATGCTAGCTTCATGCTAATTCATGTTATCATCATGCTAGCTTCATGCTAATTCATGTTAGCATCATGCTAACTTCATGCTAATTCATGTTAGCATCATACTAGCTTTATGCTAATTCATGTTAGCATCATGCTAGCTTTATGCTAATTCATGTTAGCATCATGCTAGCTTCATGCTAATTCATGTTAACATCATGCTAGCTTCATGCTAATTCATGTTAGCATTATGCTAGCTTCATGCTAATTCATATTAGCATCATGCTAGCTTCATGCTAATTCATGTTAGCATCATGCTAGCTTCATGCTAATTCATATTAGCATCATGCTAGCTTCATGCTAATTCATGTTAGCATCATGCTAGCTTCAGGCTTATTCATGTTAACATCATGCTAGTTTCATGCTATTTCATGTTAGCACAATGGTAATTCATGTTAGCATCATGCTAACTTCATGCTAATTCATGTTAGCATCATGCTAGCTTCATGCTAATTCATGTTAGCATCATGCTAGCTTCATGCTAATTCATGTTAGCATCATGCTAGCTTCATGCTAATTTATGTTAACATCACGCTAGCTTCATGCTAATTCATGTTAGCATCATATCATGCTAGCTTCATGTTAATTCATGTTAGCATCATGTTAGCTTCATGCTAATTCATGTTACCATCATGCTAGCTTCATGCTAATTCATGTTAGCATCATGCTAGCTTCATGCTAATTCATGTTAGCACAATGCTAATTCATGTTAGCATCATGTTAGCTTCATGCTAATTCATGTTAGCATCATGCTAACTTCATGCTAATTCATGTTAGCATCATGCTAGCTTCATGCTAATTCATGTTAGCATCATGCTAGCTTCATGCTAATTCATGTTAGCATCATGTTAGCTTCATGCTAATTCATGTTAGCATCATGCTAGCTTCATGCTAATTCATGTTAGCATCATGCTAACTTAGTGCTAAACATGCTAACATGGTAACTTTTGGTATCATGTTTACGGAAAGTTATAATACTAAACTAAACTTGTTTTAAATTTCTCTCAATCTGTTTTAAACGTTCAGGCTAGGCTTTGTCAAGCCAACATAAAGTTTGTCTTCAAACTTTTCTATCTAGTTATATTTTATTCTTACATCCGGACACTTTTTTCGGCGATTAACTCGTCCCGCACGCTTTGTTGTAGACCCATGAAAGAGGGCTCAAATCGACCGGATTATTGAGGAGAGGTGTGCTATGACTTTTATAAGGGATCGGGTGCAGGATTTCCGAAAGGGGGGCGTAAAACCACCCCAAAAATCCCATTGACTTAACATTGGGCCCAACTTTGGTGGGTCATAGCTCCGCTCGTGGATTTTGTAGAAACATGTGGGTTACAACTTTTGAAGAGGGTGGTAGGCTCTGTAAAAACATGGATCACAATGGGGTGTAAGTTGTACCCCTAGGGTGTAAGAGGTGCCCAAAAGTGTCCCAATGAAAAGTCAATGGGGCAAAATCCCATAGACTTACCATTGCAAACATTTTGACGGGTCATAGGTCCGAGCCAGGATTTCATAGAAACATGTGGGTTACTAAATTTGAAAAGGGTGCTAGACTCTGTCAGGACGTACCCCACAATGGGGTGTAAGGTTACCATAGCAACCATTTTGGGCACCCTAGCAACCTATACCATTGACTGCCATTATAAAATGCCTAGATGGATATCTTCGCACCACAGTGTCATAGAGACATGGGGGTGGGCTCATTTTACTCAGGCATCCAATCAGTCTCTCAGGATCCTTACAGACTTACTAAGCCACGCCCCTAGCAACCACTTTTGAGCACCCTAGCAACATAAAATACAAACAGTTATATCTCGGCATCAGAACATCGTAGAGACACGGGGGTTGGACCGTTTTACTTGCGACTAGGGGTGTAACAATTGGGCACATAATTGGCCACTCCCAAGCCACGCCCCTAGCAACCACTTTTGAGCACCCTAGCAACATAAAATACAAACAGTTATATCTCGGCATCAGAACATCGTAGAGACACGGGGGTTGGACCGTTTTACTTGTGACTCGGAGTGTAATCACTGGGCACATCATTGGCCACTCCCAAGCCACGCCCCT